>NC_133584.1:25966281-26288515 GCF_964106895.1 Numenius arquata
GGGTGGGGGGGGTGTAGTCGCCCCCCGTGAGGCGGCGGCGGGGGTGTGGGGGGGTGGTCGTCGCCGGTATCGTGACGTTCCGTGACGCACCGTAACGTAACGGCTGGCGGTGCCCGCAGGCGGAGATGAGCTCCCAGCAGTTTCCCCGCTCGGGCGCGCCGCCCGCTGGCCTGGGACCTGCCCCACCGCCCGGCCCCACCAGCGGCTCCGCCGGCCTCATCGCCCCCGCCGCCGCCGCAGGTAAGCGGGCGCCGGGTCCCGCGGGGGCGGCTGCCGGGGCGGGGAGGGGAGGGGAGGGGCGGGGAGGGTAGGGGAGCCGTCCCGGTGCCCCGGCCGGGGGTGGGGGCGTGAGGATCGCCGTAGCGTGTGGTTGTGAGGAGCGGCGCCGGGGCAGAGCCGTCCCGCCGCTCCTCTCCCGGCGGGTGCGGGAAGGGTTCGTGCAGCTTGAAGGCGGGGCCGGAGCCCCGGTTCCGGGCACAGGTGTTGGGCGGGCCACTGCGGGGAGCGGCGTCGGTTTTTGGGGGGGGGGGGGTGTTTGTTTTTCAGCTTGATATTCAGATCCGTAACGCATTAAACGAAGACTTCTTAAACAAACCTGCCCGTGGGCTGTGGGACTTGAGGCCGGGCGCTTACGTAATGAGGCATTTTTCGCCCGAAATAAAAATCTGTCGGTCTTTGCTTGAAGAAGAGCCTCTGAGGGGAGCCCGGGCTGCCCGGCCCAGCACTTCTGAGGGGAAGCGGCTCCAGAGCTCCTGGGCTTTTCACCCTTGGGATATGTTTGGTTGTAAGGGTGAATTTCTTCTATTTTAGACCGTTTCTGCCATCACGTCTCTCACCTGGTGGGTGACCGACGGGAACTTGTTAACCTTTTTTACCTTTTTCCTCAGAGTTCCCTTTTTTTTTGGTTGTTTTTTTTTTTTTTTTCTCTTTTTTTCCCCGCTAGTGAGCGATGATTCCAGCCGCGACTCGGAAGTGGCTCCTAGGGAGCACATCGGCCCCGGCGGCTCCATACAGCCTCGAGAAGAAAAGCAGGAACCGGTGGTGGTTCGGCCATATCCGCAGGTTCAGATGTTGACGCAGCACCACCCCGTCCAGTCTGCTGCCCCGGTGACAGTGACAGCACCACCAGCACATTTGACTCCGGCTGTCCCACTTTCCTTTTCAGATGGACTTATGAAGGTAACTGGGGCTCACAATTCGGGGGCGGGGGGGAGGGGAAATGCAATCCATGTTACAAGTTAAGAGTGTTGAGAAAAAATAAATTGCACCGAAAACTCCCCTGCTTTAGTTTCTTAAGCTTTTTGCTTGTGCTTCTGCTGACTGTACGCTGCCTCTTGGGTTTAGCTGTTCCCTGTGACACCCTGAGGACCTCACAGTATCGCAGCATTATTTTTGGGGGTGGGTGGGGTTTTTTTATCTCTTAAGAGCGATTTCAATAAACTTAACCATATTTATTCTTGTGCAAAGGTGGCTTTCTCTCCAGGCTTTGTTCCTTTCCCCTCCCTCCCCCCTGGAACCATTTCTGCTTCGATGGTGAAGTCTCACTTGGAATTGCCAACGTTTCTGTCTTTGTATTTCTTGTAGCCTCCCCTGAAGCCCACCATGCCCAGCCGGCCCATTGCTCCTGCTCCACCCTCTACTCTCTCGGCTCCCACAAAGGTTCCTGGGCAAGTTACTGTGACCATGGAAAGCAACATACCACAGGCTCCAACGATTCCCGTGGCAACAATCAGTGGGCAACAGGTCTGGGTTATTTTGTTTGGTTGGGTTTTTTTTGTTTGTTTTTTTTTTTTTCTCTATTCCAGTTCACTGCACGGTCAGATCAGGGTTAATATTGGTAAAACTAAGGTGGGCTTTTGCAGCAGGAGGGAAGGTAGAGAGGAGCGGACGTCCCAGTTCGGTGGCCACTGGTTGCTGGATCAGTTCTGCTTAGAGCCTTAAAGACAAGACTCGGTTATCGCTAGCTTTTTAGGAAGCTGCTGATTTGTTGTAATCATCCGACTGAGGTAGCGCCGTGAGGCTGCGGGAGCAGAGCCGTTAAAGCTGCTGAGCACCCGAGTCTCCCCATAAAAGCTCCCGCTCTTTCAGTACCACTTGGAGAATTTCTGGTGCAGACGAACTGCTGGGATTCATCGCTGCAGTGTTCCTTAGCTCTCCTGGGAGCGGGTCAGAAGAGACCGGTGAACAGTTCATGGTTCTGCAGTGTGTTCTTATTAAACCACTAGTGACAAAATTTGCAGGGAGGGACGTAGATAATGCTTTAGAAACATTTTTCCCCACTCTGACTTTCACAACAGAGCCAGGCCTTGCAATTTGGAACTAGCTTGCCAGAACACTCATCGGTAAACCTCTGAAGTCTCAGGGTTTTGATGTGAAGTGCCTTTAGGTGGATTTGAGTTAGGCTGGCTGAGGGTCTGCAGCAGATTCAGTGGATTTTTGTCCTCATGAATATCCTTGGGATGCCCAGCGTTATTAGAAAGGAGAATTAATTTGTTGCAGAATTTGCCAGGTTCCCACTATTCTCTTGACTTTACTGGAGAGTTGGTTATGAATCTATGCTTAAAAGTCACTAATGGCAGAAGGGCCATCTCTCTGGTTGATGTGTGGGTAACTGCTGACTGAATGTCACCCATGTGCCAATCAGAAAAAAAAAAATAGATCAGTGAAATAGGATAAACGTTTACATCTTGCATACACAGTGTCAGCAGGTTCTGTAACTTTATCCTGTAGAAACATCTTCCTCTTTCTCCACTCAGCTTGTAAAAGCGTGTGGCCTTGGTACACCAAGTATTTTTACAAAATCTCTTTTCTGTCTATGGGACTTGGATATGGTAATACTGTAAGTGTGGCTGTTAATTCTTGTCAGTGCAGCTCATCCTTCATTTTGGGTGTTGTTATTTCTTAAACTCTGCAGGGCCATCCTAGTAACTTGCACCATATCATGGCTACCAACGTGCAGATGTCTATCATCAGAAGTAGCGCTCCTGGGCCTCCCCTACACATCGGGGCTTCTCACCTACCCCGAGGTAAGCTCTACCTGTGCCACCCCCACTTCCTGCTCACAACCTCTCGGGACAGGCGCGTCTGGCCTCCCCCTCACTGCTAACGCAGCTAATACTTGGACTGTTAAAACTGCCAACATAAATCGGTGACTGCTGGCCTTTTCAGCATTAGGTCGCCTTCAGCCACATAGGGCAGGACCGTGTGACAGTGTTGAAAATGCTGGCAGGTACCAGCACGTTTGTTATTCTAGGTATTAAAACAGTGAGCACTTTCAAGACAAAGTGTGCGCTGGTATAGACTGACTTGCCCTGCACAATGTGAGGTCAAGGTAGGTTCTTGGTAGGAAGCGTTGTTCACCTGTGACAGTGACACCTGCGCAGTTGCGAGGTGTAGTCTTGTACCCACTTGTGACAGGATCTCTTGTGCGCTTTTGTGCGTGGTAACATAGCGTATTGTGTGCGCTTCCTTGGAAAGGCTGGTGATGACTACAGCCTCTTGTCTCCCAGGGTTTTGGTGGCTACAGCTTACACACCAGGAGATCAGCCTCTTGAAAGAACCCTGTTCTCAGTACAGTCCGTCTCATTTCTGGCTGCAGTTTGACTTTCAAAAAAGCTTCTGGGTTGGGTTTCCAGTTCAACTTTAAACTGATCTGAATTCAAAGTACCACTTATTTTTTTTATTTTTTTTTCATATTTGATGTTATTTGGTCACTCAAGAAAAACAAAGACCTAATCTTTTCCTAGAGCAGGTGGAAGGACTGTGCAGCTTTATTTGTAGCTGAAGTAAAATGCAGTTTTGTTCACTTGATTCTTGTGTGACAGCTGCCACAAACTTTGTATTGTCACTTACTGCATGGTTTCTTTTTTTTTTTTTTTTTAATCCTGTTTTTATTCTCTCAGCTTGAATCTTACCTTTTGAGGGAATAATTTCAGTTAGGGACATCTAGAGAAGCTCTGCAGTCTAGTCCATCAAATGATTTCAAGGCTATTTGCCTTTGACAGCAATTTCTTTTGATCAGGAGGCAGCCAACAGTAGGCAAATTAACCAAAGACCTCTGCTGTTGTAGCTTTAAAAGTTGGTTGGGTTTTTTTTGGTTGGTTGGTTTGTGGGTTTTTCTTCTGTTGTACATGTATTTTTCTTCAGAACTCATCAGGTGCAGGGAAATTATTGTTGGCATTAGGTGACTTATTTACACATTAGCCCAGGGATCAAACTGTTTGATTTCTACTAACTTGGAATAGAAAAGGATTGGATTTGCAATATAAGGTTATTATAGGGGAGTAAGAAGCATCAATAAAGTCAATTCAATTAACATAATACTTACCCTTCAACCACATACTTTTGTGAACCTTACGTGTATCTGTTGCAAGCCTTACTTTTAAACCAATGTTACCTGAACTGACATACATAGGAAATAAATTTAAACTGAAAAACATACCGGTTAGTTGTCTCTGGTCATAACGGAGCCGTTTGGGTGCCCGGTGTTTTAACACACTTGCTTTGTTTCCCAGGCGCAGCGGCTGCTGCAGTGATGTCCAGTTCTAAAGTAACTACAGTCCTGAGACCGGCCTCGCAGTTGCCCAACGCGGCCACGGCTCAGCCAGCTGTTCAGCACATCATCCACCAGCCCATCCAGGCAGGTAGCAGCCAGGCAGCTCTGCGCAACGCTGCCCGCCCGCTCCCAGTTCTTCCTGCCACTTGTAATACGTGTCCTGTGACTGCGTCTTTCCCGAGGCTCAGTCAGCTCGCTCTCTTCCAGTTCTGTGTCTCGGGTACCAGTTTCTAGTAGCGAGTAGGGAAATAGCTGCATTACTGCTGTGGGTTTTTATCTTTGGTGGCCTTGGTGCCAGAAATGGGGTTTTTAACTGTCTCCAAAGTGCTTAGAAACTGGGAAGAGGGTTTAGTTTAGATATACTCAAGTTTCAAAGTGTGAAAGATCTGACACAAGATGCTCGTGTTGATTTATTCTTACGTAGGATGAAAAAACCCAAATCTTATTTTAATATGCTTCTGCGTATCTCTGCTTATATGCACATCTAAGGAGAATATTGTAGATCTCATCTCCCCACGCTAGTGCTAGTGTTCAGTGTGAGGATAAAGGGTTAAACACCTTTACTTCGTGCTTTCAGTTAGGATGCTGATGTAATCACCTTTGACTTCATGCGTATACTTGGATCGGAGTTTCTGTTCTTTCTGAAGGGAACTGACCTTGGGTTTTTTTTTTTTCTTAAAGACCTTCAAGAGATCCGGTCTTGTTAACTTTGTTGGTTACTGATTCCTATGACGTACATGCTTTGAAACCCAGGACGGATGTGCATAGGAGCTTGCAGATCAAGTCAGAAAGACTGGAAATGTCTTAGGATGCCAAAACTTAGTGATAAGATGTAGAAAAAACAGTTTTAGCCAAGTAATTCCTAGTTATTATCTAAATAGCAGAATTTCTTTTCTGAATGTGTGTCTCTGACTTGTTTTTACAGTCTCGTCCTCCTGTGACAACTTCAAGCACTATTCCTCCAGCTGTGGTGGCAACTGTCTCAGCCACACGAGCTCAGTCCCCTGTTATTACCACAACAGCAGCACATGCTACGGAATCAACCCTCAGGTAAAGACCCTTTGAAATCTATAGTGCTCCAGCTTTTCAGAGGCTGCAGGAAGGAGAAACATCCGTGAGCTGATGTTTCGGCCGGATGATGTTAATCACCCAGAGCTGACAATTCTCCAGATGTGGGATGATACAATACAAACATAGCAATGTTCACGCAGTGCAAGTGCTTTCAGTTCTGTGAATAAAAATTACTATAAATGTGAACCGTTGCTTTGAGAAAGAAAGAGCTTAATGAATCAGCTGTGATCTGCTTCCTGGAAAGCAGAGTTTCTGTTGTAGGAACCTGTGGCTAATTCAGCCTATCTTTTCTATGAAGCCACAGTGGAAAAAATGATACACGAATGTTGGAAAGCATCTTTGAGAGAGTTTTTTTTTATGAGCTGACAGGAGTTATTGATAAGTCTGCCCTCCTAGTTGGGTACTTAGAGAAGATGGGGACAGAGCAGTGTAGTTAAAGCAGCGTAAGAAACTTGACCGTGTATTTGATCACCGAATCTTCTTGGTTGGAAGGGACCTTTGAGATCGTTGAGTCCAACCAACAACAACAACAACAAAAACCAACCACACAACACCAAACACCAAAACCAAAACAAAACAAACACCCACAACCACACCCCACACCCACCCACAAACAGACACAAACCAACAATCTCGGCCACTAGAGCATGCCCTGAAGTGCCATGTCTACATGTTTCTTAAATACCTCCAGGGATGGTGACTCCACCACCTCCCTGGGCAGGCTGACCACCCTCTCAGTAAAGTAATTCTTCCTAATATCTAATCTAATCCTCCCCTGCTGCAACTTCAGACCATTTCCTCTGGTCCTGTCATTATTCCCTTGGGAGAAGAGGCCAACACCCACCTCCCTACACCCTCCTTTCAGGTAGTTGTAGAGGGCAATGAGGTCCTGCCTCAGCCTCCTCTTCTCCAAACTAAACATGCCCAGTTCCCTCAGCCTCTCCTCATATGACTTGTTCTCCAGACCCCTCACCAGCTTGGTGGCTCTCCTCTGGACACTCTCCAGCAGCTCAATGTCCTTCCTGTGGTGAGGGGCCCAGAACTGAACACAGCACTCGAGGCGAGGCCTCACCAGGGCCGAGTACAGAGGTGCCATCACTTCCCTCCTCCTGCTGGCCACGCTATTCCCGATACAGGCCAGGATGCTGTTGGCCACCTTGGCCACCTGGGCACACTGCTGATCGCGGAGCTGCTTTCAAAGTGACAGAGTCCGAGGCCTGATGCGTGTCCCTGCATGTTATCTTTCCTGTCTAGTATCCTCGTGGTTATCTTCATAACTGTTTCTTTTTCTCTCCAGTCGACCCACGCTGTCTATCCAGCAGCACCCGCCCTCGGCAGCCATTAGCATTCAGCGGCCTGCGCAGCCGAGGGATACGGCTACTCGCATCACACTACCCTCTCACCCGGCCATAGGAACACAGAAGCCACAGCTCCACACCATGGCTCAGGTAAACTCCAAGAAGGCGGGGGGGGGAAGAACACCCAACAAACCCTCTTGCTTCTTCTGGACATCTCTTTTGTTTCTATCTTGAGCGCCAAGATTAAATTTGGGAAAAGAGTTAGTATGAGGTTAGAAATTCATTTTCTTTACAGTCCAGCGTGATTCCATACTAAGTAAATATTTTAAACATGCTACTCTTCACTTGAAGGTTTTCTTTTCTTTTCATAGAAAACCATTTTCAGTACTGGTACTCCAGTGGCAGCAGCAACAGTGGCACCTATTTTGGCAACGAATACGATTGCTTCAGCAACCACAGCTGGTGAGTATTCATGGTGCTAATGGGGGAGAGCTGTGGGGTGTGGGTTTTGTTGGGTTTTTTGTTGTTGTTTGCCCTTGAAGATGGGACCCGATTACCTTTGAGGAATTCTTTATTTATGGTAAAGACTGCATTTGGAAGTGCATGAGCAGACTTTGGGAGAAAAATTGTTGGGTTCTTTGGGGAGGTTTGTCTGGGTTGGGGTTTTCCCCCTTTTTATTTGGCTATAGATACACTGGTGTGATAGGGCTCTGTAGAAAGATCTTGTATGGGTTTTTTTTTTTTTCCTTTAGGTTCTGTGTCTCACACCCAAGCGCCTACAAGCACCATTGTCACCATGACAATGCCCTCCCATTCTTCCCATGCTACAGCTGTCACAACCTCAAACATCCCAGTTGGTGAGTGATTTCAGTTTTAAGAAGAGCATGTAACTGATGCTTCCATTTTCTGTTTATGCTAGTACTGTTTGTGCATATCAGCAAATTAAGGAGGGGAAGAAAATCAGTTCAAGCTGGGAGAAACCAATTAACAGATCTGCTGTGGCATAGCTTTTTTTAATACCAAGAAGAAATTGATGTTCTAGGAGGAATAAGTAGTAAATTGGCTCATGAACTTACTCAATTGAATTTTTAGACGAACTTGGGCCTTCTGGCATTTCAGAACCCACACTGTATATACTAGAAGTTGCAGCTGCTTGGTGATAGAATATGGCTTTCATAGTTGATTTTCGTAAGTTCCTTCGTGTGCTTTTTGAGCCATCATCCTTGTCGAGGTGGTTACTGTGTGCATTAGGAGGTAAATGCACTAAGGTCTAAAGGTGGGATGCTTACTTGCCTAGATGTGGAATCTGCTGGAGATGTTTCCTACAGAAATGCATAAGTTTCCTTTTGCTCATCTCTCTCTTCCGACTGACTTCCTTCTTATTCTTTTGAAATCTTGTAATATCTTTCCCTGCCATAAATTTCCAAGGAGTGAAGTTGTATCTTGATACGTCAGTGTTTCCTGTAAAGCTTTTGTAGGTGTTTTTTTCCTTTTCTTGGCCTCTATGTATGTCTCTGTCTGCCTTGATCTCATTTCCCTTGCTCTCTGTCAAGTTCTGCTTTGAAAACTTGGATAAAGAAGTTCTTGACAGCAGAAAGGACGGGGCTGATCCTAAGGAGAGAAAAATAAAAAATTCATTTGAGCACTGGAGTAACTTAATCTGTTAGCAAGTATCATTTATATATGCATTTATAATGTCCACTTATTCTGGTACAAATTGATGAAAAATGCCTCATTTCCCTTGTTCTTTCTTCCTATTGAGAAAACCTGTCATCGCTGTGGATAGGAAATCGTCTGGGGATGGGGTGGTTTTTTTTATTGGCGGGAGGGTGAGAGAGGTGTATTGGGGATTTTGCCAGGAGAATTAATCGTGCTTTACCAGTGTCTACCAACTTTTGCTTTGATTGTGAACTGATTACATGTTTGTCTTTATGCAGCTAAAGTGGTTCCTCAGCAAATCACGCATACTTCTCCCCGGATTCAGTCTGATTACACAGCAGAGAGGAGTAATCTCATACCCCTCTCTAGTCACCGGGCATCACCAAACCCAGTAGCGATGGAAACCAGAAATGACAACAGGTAGGGAAATAACAGCTCTATGAATGAGAGTGTGTGTTTTTGCGTGCCTCGCTGCTGTTCTAGGTTCTGAGATGCTGGAAATAATGTGTTTTAAAAACCCTGGGGTGGGGAGCGGGGGATTTGGTAGTTCTGAATGAATGATGATAGCTGAGATACTTGCTGGCTTATGACAGTTGGGATGATGAAACTCGGGGAGTGGCCCAAAGGCAGGGGCTGAAGATGAACAGTTAAAATGGTGTGTGTAATACTTGCTCTCTCTGATGCCTGTAGGCAGTCGGTGCCTGTCCAGTTCCAGTACTTCTTACCAACATACCCACCCTCTGCCTACCCTCTGACTGCGCACACCTATACCCCCATCACTAGCTCGGTGTCCACCATTCGCCAGTATCCAGGTGAGACAAGCTCTGGGGCAAGTGGAGTTTGATGCTTTGTTCAGTTGTTGGCTTATGCCTGAGCTTTAGCAGTGGGAGAAGCAAAGAGGCTTTTATGTTTGACCATTTGTCACAGAAGTCTTCGATGACTTGTTAGCTGAGGGGAAAACTCATGGGCAAGGTGTATTGAACTACCTCAGAGACCTGCTAAATACAAGTAACAACAGTTTTCTCAGGAGCTCCACAGTTGATATCCAAGGGTTTCCATCTCTATAAGTTAAAGGTTTGGATTCCACAAATCAAAACGATTAAACTCCTCCAAACCAAACCAGTTCTTTAATGCCTCTCTATTCCCTAGCGTTCATCTCTTTCAGCATGAATGTGCATGAATGAGAGAGAAACCTGAACCAAAAGTAGGAAAAAAAAAAAGAATACTGGAGTGTGCAATGCAGCTTTTTAAAAAAAAAAAATTAAATAGGGCAATTAACATGTTTGAACTGTTACAATAATTTACAGAAGTAAAAAATGATGTGTAATGCGAGCCCATGTAGTCAACCCAAACTTATGTCATTCTCTGTGCCAAAACTTGGAGCGCTTTTACCGTGCTGAGTGTTGTGGGACTGTTCTCTCTAACATGGTAATCTCCACGATCCAAACCCTAGGAATTTGGATTTTCATGCAACATCTGTGTCTGCTGGCAGCACGTTACCCTTGAGCAGTGTAGAGGGAACGTGGAAGGACATGGAGGTGGCAAAGGTTTGCTGAATGGGAAAATACACACAGGGATGGATGAGTTACTGGGGCCTGCTCTTTCCATCACTGAAATTCCAGTGAAAAGTTGCAAGTCCTGACTGTAAGTCATGTCAGGATTTGAGGTGGGCCTCAGGATGATTAAAAGGGCCATGTGAGCTGCTTTTGTACTTTCCTGCACTTTGGCTGAAGGTTTTAAAGGAGAACGTGCAGGTGAGTGGTGTCAGCAGCTGTGGTTGAGGAGTGGTTACAGAGCCCCTGATGGAACATGTCTGCAGACTGTCAGTTTCAGTTTTGGCAGCGTATTGGGGTGATTGATAGTAGGCTAATGCTAAATTTTTAAAAAAGCAGATCTAGATAGTTCAGCAGGAGCTCATTGACAGAGGCATGTTGCTTGTTATATTGATTTGAAGCCTCGGTAGAAGGTACTAATTATGGCAGTAACTGGTGACAACTCAAAGCAGAGGATGCAAGGTATAAGGAGGGATGGGCACCTGTGCTGAGCGCAGCCAGGTGAGGGCTTAGATAAAAGTGCAGAGGAGGCTTTTTAAAAGATCTTTGAGGTAAGGAGTGTTAATAGGGAATTTTGAGGAAGGATTTTGGCTTTCCAAAGGGTGGTTGTGTTTATGCAGGATTTTGTTGGATAGGAAGTTCTGCTGCAACAAAAGTGGTTTGCGTAAGGTGTTCTATTAAGAGAATTAATGTGCCATAGTTTATGCAGAAGCCATTTTCAGGGACCCAGTGCCAGATTTCAGAGTTTTGACAGCTATTTTTAGAGTGTCTTGTCAGCACGAGAACTTGATCGAAATCCTGTGACAATGACAAAACCAGCTGGTTCTGCGATGAGAGGGCTCTCCATTGTTAGCAAGCAAGTCCTTTGTCAGCAAGTTCGCACTTGCGTTCTGTGTGTGGCTGCAGAAATCGTGGTAACTGCCCTGTAAAGACTGGAAATCTGGAGATGCAGGAACTGCAGGTGGTCTGACAGCACTGGGAAATGCTGCCTGGGGGAAAATGTAACACGCCGTAGAGTGGAGCTGGAAAGATGGAATCAGAGTTGCTTGGAGCTGTAAGTTCGAACGAGTGAATTGACCTTCTTGGAACAGGTGCTTCCTTGGGAACATTGTTCTGCCGCAAAAAGATTTTGAAGATTCCGTGTTCATTTTAGCTGCGGGATCCAGCTTGTAATTGCAGCCCCTGTTCTGAGTCAGATAAGATGGTACTCAGCTTCAGAACGGTTTGTCCACTTGTGCTTGTTCCACTTTGTGGAAAATTTCTCTTATATTGATGTGGCTGGGGAAAAGGGGTAAGGAAGCAAGCCCTGTTTTAAGGTATTTCTGCTTGAGTCTCTGCTTTCTCTGTTTGCTTTGGTACAGTCAAAGGTTTGGAGTGTTTCTTAATTGATGTCATGATAAGCTCTGCAGAAAGACTGTCTTTTCAAAAGATATGGCTCAGGCTTCTGATTTATTTTTTTCTTAAAGCAGGGAAAATGCCAAGTGTTGGTACTTACAGGCTTTGTAAAATAAGATAGTGAGCAAAAATAGTGCACAAATTTCTAAGACTGGAGGCTGGGTACAAATGTAATTTCAGCCTAACTTTAAAAGCAGGGTTAAACTTCAACTTTTCTCTCATTGCCATTGGAAATAGAAAATTGAGTGGAAGGAAACGGTAATGTTTCATTCTTCTGGCAGACAATCTGGCCACTCTCAAATTTACTACTGCTCCAGCCAGGCTGGAAAATTTAATTTTTCAAAGCAAAGTAGTTTTCAAAAGTAAATCTTTGAGTGAGGGGGAACCGAGGCCACCCACCGGGCAGGCGTGACGAGATGTCCGTGTTCCTGCTCCCAGTTTCAGCCCAGGCACCCAACTCGGCCATCACGGCTCAGACTGGCGTCGGAGTGGCCTCCACTGTCCACCTCAACCCCATGCAGCTGATGACCGTGGATGCCTCCCACGCCCGTCACATCCAGGGCATCCAGCCAGCACCAATCAGCGCCCAGGGCATCCAGCCAGCACCAATCAGCGCCCAGGGCATCCAACCGGCACCAATCGGGACGCAAGGACTCCACCCCGCCGCACCAATCGGCACGCAGGGGCTGCAGCCAGCACCAATCAGCGCTCAGCAGCCACAAGCCGACACCAAGACTTCAGGTAAGGGCAACCAGCCAAGTCCACACCTTGGACCTCGTCAGAGCAAATGAACTTCCGCCCTACAAATTTGGCTTATTTTTTTTGCTTTTACTCCGATTTTGATCGTGTTCTGGTCTCTCCGGAAACTAGTGGACACTAAATACACCCAAACGCATATTCTCCCAGCAAATATTTTTCTTTTTAGCTATTTCTTAGTTTATTTTTTTAAGCCTCCTGGGTGGGGTGTGTGGGTAGCCTCGAATGGGTTACTTCAGTGGAAAAGACTGGTAGTGCCTGAGCTTAAACAATTCTTTTCAGTTTCCCGTGTGGAAAAAGTCATTTACAAGTAAACAATGTTCTCCAAACTGTTCCAGCTACGCATTAGATGACAGTAGCAATTAAAATATGGCCAGGTACCTTCAGCAGTTGGTAACCTCATCTCGGCCTGTGATAGAAACCATCTTACGTTAAAAATGATTGGTCTGATGAAACCCCAACAACTTCCTGAAGAAATGGGATATGGCAACCCAGAGAATAGGCTGTTTCAAAGCTGGCAGATGTATTGCATGGTGACTTCGAACTGTCTAGATGCTCTGCATCATTTAGTTGGCCAAACAGGCTTTGGCAGAAGGTGAGGAACATAAACATAGGCGATGGTGCTCACTTACAAGTGGCATGTGTTGCCACGTAGGCTCTACCAGGGGTGTTATTCTGTTGTCCCAGTTGTGTTGGTGGTCTCCCTAGCGATTTCTGCATTTTCCGTTTCTTCTGAAATAGATTATTTCCCTAGCAGCAGTTGTTAGGCAGGAGGTAGATTCCATCTTCCCTGTAGAAGGTTCAGTGATCAGATTGCTCGTAGAAAAGGTATTGGCTATGAACAAGCCTGAAAGCGCTGCAGATAAGTTGAGGGAGTCAACAGAGCACAGACAACCCGTGCTCTGCGAACACCTGCTTTGTCATCACGTTTCCTCAAGTAACTGCTGCTTTTTTCTGCTCTGTCCTTCTCTCTGCTATCTCCATGTCCATCCTTCCCAGCAGTAGTCTTGGCAGATGGAGCCACCATCGTAGCCAATCCTATTAGCAACACGTTCAACACGGCTTCGGCAGCAACTACGGTTGTGCAAACCCATAGCCAGAGCGCCAGTGCCAGTGCCCCCGCCCAGGGCTCTTCCCCGCGCCCCAGCATCCTCCGCAAGAAACCAACCACAGATGGGTGAGTAGAGCTGAAGATGACACGTGAGCAACACTTCGGTGCAATCTAGCCTGGCTAAAAGGAATCATTTCAGTGGAGATAAGTTCTAGCAGGTTATTCAGTCAGCGGTGGCTGTGGGTAACCTGCTGACCTGTGATGTGCACTGCTTTTCCTCCCCCAGGGTAGGGTATGCTTTTCTCTTGCTGTCAGTAATGAAATGAGAAGAAGGACAGTTTGTGTCCTAGCTCTTGAAAGTGACCTTTTGAGGGAAAGTGGATTTTGAGGCTTTCTTGCTTAGTGTAATGAAACCAAAGAGTTTATAATCTACTAAAATTAGAATTCCATGCTTTGTCTTCAGTGCTTTTCTTAGAAGAATGTGTGGTTGAGTAGAAAGGATGGGATTAGTACCCTGCTGGGAAATCTGATTAGAAAAAAGGGAGGGAGTAACTTAAACTCTTAAAACATTTTATGTCATCTGATTTTTTTTTTTTTTAAATGCCTGAATAAAGAGGCAAGAGACAGCTTTTGAATTAACAATGCATTTCCTCCCAACTAATGACTGAAAACGTTTGGAACTGATATGTCCTATGAGACTAAAATTGCCTATTTCTTTTTTTTTTTTTTTTTTTTTTGGGTGGAAACCTTTTTTTAAGGCAGGGAAGCTGCAGGCTGTAAAACTTAAACGGAAATTAAAGAAGCAGAGGCAGATCACAAAAAGAATGTTTCCATTTGAGAGGTTGATTATTTTGGACAATAATTTGACTTCCAGCCCTGCAGGAGACTGAATTTAGCCTCTAAAGTACTTTTCTGTATTCAGCCCTGTGCTGCCTAACGTCCACACAGGGCTTGAAGTCTTGGAGTCGGGCTTTGACACAGTCAAATCCACCTGAACAAAGCAGGTGCCTGTCTGAGCACTGTTTAGTTCCAGATGATCTGCTCGGTCTTGGAACGGTGGTGGAGGACAGTGGCCTGGCCAGACCTCGCCTTGTCCGCTGTTGGAGCCTGGCAGCTCAGTGAGGTGCTCTGACTGGCGGGGTGAAAGTAAAGCTGGCATTCTTGGGAGAAGCCCTAAATAGGGGTGAGACCAGGCCAGAGTAACTAATCTTTTATCTTAAAAGAAAATAAAACATAACATCTAATTTGAAAAGTAAAATGAGGCGCTCTGTAGCAAATCAGTTATACTGAAGACAGTGTAATGATACAGCTGTAACTCCTGTCCCCGTTTGGGCAAGAAAGGGTTGATTCCTTCTCTCTGAGGTGTTTGTCGTTGCATCAGGGAGGTGGGAATCTTAGATGTGTCTGTCTCTCCCAGGCTGGCAGTCCGGAAAAGCTTAATTCCGCCTCAGCCACCTGAAGTAGCCAGCACACGTGTTGAGAGCACTATGCGAAGCACATCTGGATCTCCGAGGCCTGCTGGGTAAGACTCTAGGAAACAACCAACTGCATCATAGTAATTTCATTATTTTATTTTTTTTTTATTTGTATTCTTTGGCTATTGGAGCGTTTTCCTTTCTTTTGGGAAACTTAATCTGTTTTGAATTTGTCCTTGTGACAACTTTGAACAGAGTTGACAGATTCTGCTGCTGGGAAGCTGAGGCAGCAGTAGCCTTTTAAAAGATGTGGTTACGAGCTTTCATTAGAAATAAACAAAAAAACATCGTAAAGGATAGACCTCTAAACTTTTTTCCATAATACTTAGAAATTAATGCTGGGGAATGGTAAATGGAGCTTTGACCCTGCTTCGTTTGAGTTCAGTGGCTTTACAAGTTATGATTTTATAACTGTTGCCCACAGTGTGAGCTCTTGCAAACAGAGCATGGGGGGCAGTACAGCTTTGGGTCAAAGTACCTCTTGTTCCTCTGCAGTGTGAAACTCTCTTGCTCCTTTTACAAGTACTTTGGAGTTACCTGGAATTAGCCATAAGATTTGCTTATTACAGTGTTTGGAAGAAAACAGCATCTATAATAAATACAAAGGATTAGAAAGGGAGTGAAGGAGGAAACGTAACTGTGAGATGATACCTTCTCCTGTTGTTAAACACATCACTGAGCCAGGTGTCACTTGGGGATGCAGGAAAGACTGGGTAGTCTGAACCCAGATGAGCTGGCTTACTCTGTGGTAGGTGGTTGTGGCTGAGATGCAGTTAACTTCAGTTTGTTCCGCTTTTGTGTTACAGCGCCAAGCCAAAACCTGAAATCCATGTGTCCATGGCCACCCCAGTCACTGTGTCTATGGAGGCAGTGTCTAATCAAGGCGGCGAGCAGCCCACCATTGCGGTCCCCCCCACCTCCCAGCAGCCCCCCTCTGCCATTCCAACAATCATCGCAGCAGCCAGTCCCACCTCCCAGCCTGCAGCAGCTCTCTCCACCATTCCAGGAGCTGTCCCGGCCGCTCCACCAACTTCTACCACTATTGTGGCGGCGCCCGCTCCTCCATCAACCATGAGCGGTGCCCTGTCAGCAGTGCTGGGTCCCGCGGTACCAGAGATAAAAATCAAAGAGGAGGTGGAGCCTATGGACATAATGCGACCAGTATCTGGTAGGTGGTAGTTAATCATCAGGTTGTTTCTTTTGTTGTTGAGACAGCGGAGAAATTAGGAGCATTTCAACACATCCGTCCTGAAAATGAAATTGCATCTCTTTCATGGTAGCACAGAACACTAGTCAAAGGCTTCCTGTATCCCTTGTTTACTCATAAAGTTGTTCTTTGCCTTCTCCCTAATCTCCCATGACATCACGTGTTATGGGGACTGCTTTGTTCATGTTCAAATGATCCAACTCCAAAGAGTCTGAGTGAATTCCTTCCTTAAAATACTCAGCAGCAGCATCAATATATTATGGATCAGTTTGGTTAATTTGAGTTTTCTCACAAATCCCACTGTTCAGGTCCAAGGGCTTTTCTTGTATGTGAAGAATTAACTGCCCAGAGTCACTTCATAGGGCCCTCCTGTGATTCATGGATATTTTTCTTTAGAACTTTTAAAAATACTAATTATATTGCCTTACTTATCCAGCTTGGCCATAGTTCCTATCAGATGGTATGATCAGTAATGTTCAGATCCTTACGGATCTCAGGTCGGGCACACACAGTGACAAAATGATACAAATGGTTCCCACATCCATGAGTATCAGAGTTCTGGTTCAGTTGTTGGTTTTATCATCTCCTTAAAACTGCGTGTTGTCCTGTGATGGAAGAAGCTGCTTTCTCCAGGTGTCTCTGGAGCACAGACAGATAGCATTCAGGTCTTCAGGGTTCTTCTGTCTCTTATTGGCGATGGTGGGTATGCCAAATTGTCAAGAGGTCCTATCCCAGAACATTTTTGCTGTGGCATTAGTCATGGCTGATTGAGTTTTTCCCTCTGAATGTCAAGGAGTGTTCCCTCAAGCCACCTGCCACTCTGCTGCCCACCTTCAGAGTGTGCAGATTGGTGTGGTAACCTACTGACGTGACACTGTTGACTCGGCAGTACAAGTAGGCCCTTGCAAGGAGAGGTCTGCAGTCCAGTTTGATTGCGTATGACTCTTCCTATTACAAGAGGAAAGGGACTTGCTCGCTACTGACTGTGATCCAAGCTGGCACGTGTACAGAGATCCCTGTTTTACAGTGAGACAAGGTAGATGTTAGCATGGATTCCTTTTCGTAGCATTAAACTAACATAAGCTTCAAATGTGAAGGAACTGAGGGACAGTTTTCTCTGCTGTCATTCTTTATGCTTTTGTTTACGAGACGCTAAAGAACTTAGTGTATAGGCTTGTCCTAGCGATTGCTGTTGTCTTAATATTTGTCCTTCTACACACATGGAGCTGTAGTGCTCTTAAACTTCACTCTCCTCGCAATGCACTGAGACAGGAACTACTGTTGGAGGTAATGTTCAGGCAACGCTCATGTGTTACCTTTACGCTGCTGATGGTTTGGGTTCTTTTCCTCTCTTCTCCTTCTCAGCAGTCCCTCCTTTGACTACAAGTACTGTGTCTCCATCTTTGGCATTGCTGGCCAACAACCTTTCGATGCCTCCAAGTGATTTGCCACCTGGTGCCTCCCCGAGGAAGAAACCCCGTAAGCAGCAGCACGTCATTTCCACAGAGGAAGGGGACATGATGGAAACAAACAGCACCGATGATGAGAAATCCACTGCCAAAAGTTTGCTGGTGAAGGCAGAGAAGCGCAAGTCTCCTCCAAAGGAGTATATAGGTAATGTCATCTCTAATGTTTTGGGTTTTTTTGCCTATTCGAATGTCTTGATTTTTGCTTCCTTTTGTTTCTCAGAGAAGGCGCTCTGTCGTTCTCCTGCTTTGAAAATATAAATAATACTTGGTTTCTGTATCTGTTTCTCAGCACTTTCTGTATAGTGATGTTCAGGGGAAATAACCTTTCTTGATAGATAAAGCATTTTGTATGAGGCGGTGCTTACCGGTCCTCTACTGGAGTTACCGTGTCATCCTGATCTCCCACTTCCACCTGTTTAATTAATGAGAATAATAACACGGTTCTCCCTGTATCCTTTTCTAGATGAAGAAGGTGTAAGATACGTCCCTGTGCGTCCAAGGCCACCTATCACATTGCTCCGTCATTATCGCAATCCTTGGAAAGCCGCCTACCACCACTTCCAGAGATACAGTGATGTCCGGGTGAAAGGTCAGTCTCTTTCTTGCAGGTTGACAGTTTCGTTTGTCTGGGATGAGCCGTTTCAGCCGTACCTCCTCAGGGTGTCTTAGGCACACTCAACTGGTGTTGATAAACAATCCCACATAAAGGTTTTGATTGCAATTTGGAAAACCAGGCTTGATGAAGTAAGCTAATGACTTTCATTAACTAGATATTGCCTAAATCTCTTGTGGTCTCAAGGCAGAGGAGAAAAGAAGGGAAGGATATTAGATAGAGCTAGCTGTAATTTTGTAAAAGAAAAAAAAAATCCTATAGTAATCGAGAAGTGTATTCACATACAGTAATAGAAACTTAATAAAGAACATAATCCTTCAATTACATTGATGAGCTGTGGTGATGTGCTGCAGATTAGTTTCCCAAGTTTCTTACTACCTAACAAACTTGCCAATTTAATCAAAGACATTTTTGACTTAGCATAACTAGTCTTGTTAACTAACAAATGGACTTTTTAAAGATTTTAATTTTTTTTCTAATACGAGGAAAATAGAGATCGGATACTGGTTTTTAGGCTTTTTAGCTTGTATCCTAGAATTACTAAGCAGACTGGGGTATTGTGACTGTAAATACCTGAAGGAGGGAGTAGATGCGTATTTCAGCGGTAAAGGATGGACCCTTTACTTTTTCATGCAGGGTGTTTGAAACGCTACATTCTTTACATGGGGGGAAAAAAAATGGGTTATAATGCGATTTTTCTGGAAATACAGATAATGAGTGAGAGCAGTGGTCAGACACGCAGCAGATATGTAGCTGTTCTGTTTGAATCAAAACGTTGCCCATCCTCATTCATTAAGATGTATGGAGAGCGGGATTTGGGTTAGTGTTTTTGTTAGAGAAGAGAAGCCTGGCAAACTCCTGAAATTTGAATAATGTTTCTTTGTATTTCCTGGTGGCAGAAGAGAAGAAGGCTATGCTGCAGGAGATTGCCAATCAGAAGGGTGTATCCTGTCGTGCACAAGGGTGGAAGGTCCATCTCTGTGCGGCACAGCTGCTGCAGCTGGTAGGTGAATGGGGCTTGCCAGCTTCCTACAGCGTGGGGGAACGCGCAGTTGCGTAAGACAGGAGGATGTGTTTACAAACTCAGTACATGCTCATCTGACATTGGGAAACCCTAAAGGAGCTTGGTGTGTAGCGCCCAAAGGGAGTGGGACGTACTTTCCCCTTTTTCAGGAATGTGGCGTTAAGTGGCTTGGAAACAAGAGTGTTGGTTTTGATCCAGACATAAGAGCTGATGTATTTTGTACAGATGATCAAAATTGGCAACTCCCTCCTGCTGATGCACAGGTCTGAAGAAGCGTCTGTTTGGGATGGTGCGGCTGATCTGAGGAGGCAGCACTGATCCACATTCCTGGATGCTTCTGTTTCAGGTTGGGGGTGAGGTAGGTGCTCTGCATTCTAGCACCAAACTCCCCAAAACCTCTGCATTCCTGGAATAGTATTGTGAGCAATAGGGGAAGCAGTTCTGGTTAGGATCCATGTTTGTTCAGAAGTGGAGCGATCCTGTAAGTAGGATGTCAGTAAGAACGATAGTGCCACACTCTACGTCAGAGGCTCCATCTTCTGAATTACTAACATGAGCAGCTGAGAGGGGAACAGAATTATCATCTTCTCTGTGTAGCTTTCTTAAAGCGGGCGAACGTTTTCTGGGCTAGCGGTGAGCCTTCTCATGGAGTGCTGATGTCTTTTAGACAAACCTGGAGCACGATGTGTATGAGAGACTGACCGCCCTGCAGGAGGGACTCATCCCTAAGAAAAAGGCAGCGACCGACGACGACTTGCATCGAATCAATGAACTGATACAGGTAGGTTCCTGTGGCCTCCCAACCCAGCAGAACTGCTTTAGCCTTAATTACAAAATATTCTACTGCGGTTAGTAAGACCTAAAGCTGACTTTTTTTTAAAGAAAAAAAAAATTCACGTAGGTACCCTTCCTGTGTTTCCAGTGCCATCAGTTACAAGTGATGGAAAACAGTAGACAGGTATTAGGAAAAGGTACAGCCATCATTTAGACCAGACAATCCGCTGTTAATGACCATGGTGTTTCATTTCAGGGGAATATGCAGAGGTGTAAACTTGTGATGGATCAAATCAACGAGGCTCGAGACTCCATGCTGAAGGTCTTGGATCACAAGGATCGTGTTTTGAAGCTTCTAAACAAGAACGGAACTGTCAAGAAAGTATCCAAATTAAAGCGAAAAGAGAAGGTGTAAAGCTGGAATAATGACTCTGGAAATGGAGAACTTGTACAGAATGGAGTTGAAGCTTTTTGTAGTTTGGGTTTATTTTTAAGCAGAGCATCTGAATAAAAAGGATGAGTTTAGGGAACAGATGGCAACAGATGGACATGTGAAGCCTGGTGACCTGAAGGGATTGTCACTGATCTGTCATAATGAACAAAGATTTCTCTCAGGCTCATCCTGTTTTAAAGTCTTTCCAGTCCCATTTGTTTAACCCTCCTGATGTGTCGGTGCCTACTAATTGGAACTAGTGATGCAATGTGCGGTGGACAGTACTCTCCGTTCTGCAGTTTAGGGGTAAACGTACACAAGGTGTGTTTACACCTGTAACGCAGGAGAAGATTCTGCAGGGGACACCAGGAGGGTGACAACACAGGTATCGACCCAGACAGCTGCCATGCTTCAAAGCATTGAAAATTACACCGCTTTCAGTTACCCCATTCAGTTCTTGTTCTTCTGACCTTCCAGTGTCTGAAGTAGCCTTCTCAAACCAGTGCCACTGCACTAGGAGATCTGCCACATTCAAAATCTCCAATGGCTCAGAAGTCCTAGCTGTCAAGTTAAAAAAAAAAAAAACTAAACCAAAAAAAAAAAAAAAAAAGGAAAAAAAAAAAAGAAAAAAGCAGGGGGGGAAATCATTTCAAAGTGATTTTTGTAGTGTCTGTGTGTGTGTGTCTATGTTGGTGCTCTGGGATACTTGTTTTGAAGTACCTTTTGCAACAGAGGACTTCCTGTAGCTGGTGTAATGTTAATTGTATGTACCACATACATCCTGAAAACGTTAATAAAGGACTTGGAGGTTTTTGTATGTGAGCAGTTTTTATACCTTTATGCTAGTGAAACCATTCAACCTAAAAACTCAAAAACAAGTTAAAGCCTTAAAAAAGAAGCCTTTTGAGGAGCGAAAAGAGAATACAGGAAAGTAGTCAGCCTCTTGTGTGGCAGAGGAAAGGGTAACTTAATTCACAGTTCAGCTCCTAAAGATGCAATATGAATTGCTTCCCATGCATCTGTGCGTTTAACCTTAATTTGTTACCAAGGTTGCCAAATCAGTTCATTTTCAGCCTCCTCATCAGGAGACTTCCCTTTTATGAACTAATTCTGTTTCAAGAATACTTCTTTCTTTCATCCAGTTACAGGGCTGTGATCTTGATTTTTATTCAGAACTGTGTTCTTTTAGTAGTTGAGTTATAAAAAATGGTATTTAATTCCTTATTTCTGATTTTTTTTTTTTTTTAACTAGACAATGTCCATATTCACACTGTTTTGGGTTTTTTTACACATGCAAAAATCCCAACTTCAGATTTGTCTGGATGGCAGTCTCATTTTCCTATTGGCTTGATTTTACTTTTTTAAAATAAAAACATATTCATTTTAAGATACAATATCATTATACTAGAATTGTAACTTTAGTAATAGGAAAGTTACGATAATTATTGGCTAATTTCCTGGGCTAGAAGAAAGAAAACATCAAACTATCCCTACAGTTTTACAAGCCTGCAAGAAGCATGTACATGTACATGTGTACGTTGAAATGCAAGAGAGTCTGGCACAGTGCAAATTAAAATGTGAGAGGTAAGACATGAAAAGGGGGGAAGCAAATAAACTGCCGCTTGTCATCTTGTATTTCTTGTGTGTCAGGAACAGAACATGCACAACTGGTCAAGTGTTTGTTTGCCACTGTCATGGTAACAAACCACTGACACCACCAGCATTCCCGGGTTCCTAAAGACCCTGCAAGAAGCTCGCTCCCATCCTAACGTTGCCTTTTGTAGGGCTGAGAACTGTTTCACAGTGTTGGTAAAGGGCTTTTGGATGAAATCGAAGGCATTACCAGCAAAGGGTGAGGTATTTTTTGGTGGGAAGGGAGGGAAAGATTCTTTTAAAGGACAGCGGAAGTTTAAAACTTGCTCTTAATCCTTTTTTCTAAGCTATTCTTGTCTGACTCTTTGCAAAGACCACAGTAACCGTAGTTTTCATAAGCTGGTATTCAAGGCTATCATCTAGACTAAAAGGATTGTGCTATTCCATAACCTTAGAATAACCTTATTCTTAATAACATCAGTGTTGTCCCAGTGCTGCGGAAACAGTATAGATTCTGTAGGAGAAAGTAAGAGCCACTGCCATTAAATATCTAGCCAACTGATGTTTTCTCACCTCTTTCTTATTCTTTATGCTTGGATCAGGAATGGTGTACAGAAATTCCATTTCACAATCCTAAAGAGTTACGCCAGTTTCTTTGTCTCTTGAGGCTGAACTTGTAGTGTGCTTACACTGGGACCTCCACAACCTGTTCTTCGGCTATCCTAAGTGTTTTGCTGGTGTTCTCAGAAGGAAATGAGGAAGTAGGGTGGTGGTTTGCTGCAGGGTCCCTCTGTCACCTACCTTGCTGTACACCAGGAACACCTCACCGAGCTGGAACACCTTGACTTTTACACCAACCCTCATCCCAAAGGCTTAACTGCCCAAACCAACCAGCTCTGAGAGAAGGCTCTCCTTTGAGAGCGCCCATAGAGCCTCTGTTTTTACAACGTGTCCTAATGGAAGAACTTCTTCTCTGCAGTATTTCTGATAAGGGTGGGTAGAACGGGCGGAGGGAAGGACTGAGGTGCCCCACTGGGGCCGAGAAAGAGAAGTATTTAAGAAGTAGTTTTTGTTCTGGCGTAGTTGTGACACTTGGAATGTGCTACCAGAAACCCGTTTTACACCTCACTGTAAATAAAACCTGCTCGGTGGCCAGAGCTATTTTTATCGCTGTCTTTGCGAGCAAAACCCACCGCGGCACAAGCACCTGCCCGCCTCCCTAAACAGAAAATTAAAATTATTGGGGTTTTGCCCTCCTTCCCGGCCCGGCCGGGTGAGGGAACCCGCTGAGGGAGCCGTGTCGGTACCTTCCTTTCCGCGGCACCCTCGGCGGAACGGGACCCCCAGCCTCTCCCCTCAGCGGGGAGCTCCCACCAGCGCCGGGCCGTGCTGAGGGCGGGCGGGAACCGGCCTTGGGCCTCCCCAGCCGTGAGGCGGCAGCGGCGGGACGGAGCGGAAGTCTCTCGTCTCTATGGTTCGGGGGGGGGGGGGGGGGGGCAGAACGTCCTCCCGTCTCTATGGTGGCGCTGGCGCCGCGGGGCCGACGGGAGGCTGGCGGACTATGTGCATTTTTCCCTCATTACCTCACGCGCGGGGAGGAGGCTGTCGGGATAGCGGAGGACCTTCCCTCGGCCTCGCTCCGGTCCTCCAGCTCCCCTCGCTGCCCGGCGGCCCCGGGAAGCCCGGCTGCCGGCCCGGCTGCCGCGCCGGGCCCGGACACCCTCTTCCCGTCCGCCGGGCTCGCTTCTCTGGGGAGCCTCGCCCAGGCCCATGGCTCGATGAGGCGGGAGAAGGAGGAGGAGGAGGCGGCGGCGGGGCAGCAGCAGCAGCGGCGGCGGCTGGGCTGAGGCGGAGGAGAAGCCGCGTCCGGCCCGGGACGGGTGCAGGAGGTGGGCGAGACCGGAGGAGGGGGGGCGGGCAAAGACGGCGGGGTTAACGGGGTGGGGGGACGGACGGGCACGCGGACAGTGAGGCCCGGTGCGGAGCCCGCGTCTCCGGGGGTCGGTACCCGCTGCTGAAGCGGGCGGTTCGGGGCAGGGGTCGCCCCCCGGGGCGGGGCGGAGGGGGGGCGCGGGGGCGGCCGGGCCAGGCCTCCCGCGGCGGGGAGCGGGGCCCGCGGCTGCAGCCGGGCGCCGGGTAGGGCAGCCGCCTTTGTTAGGCCCCTTCTGCCTGCTGCAGGGGGGGGTGGATGGAGAAGACCTCCTCTCTGCCCCCTGCCACGTCTCCGCCTTGAAATGAAGAGCTGTGGTTCCCAATTAATAATTATTCCCGCCCCCCCCCCCCCCCCCCCCCAATGTGACTGACCTTCCGTGACAACTTGGAAAGGCTCCTCTATCCCAGCAGCTTCACTGAGCCACAGCAGCATAACTTCTAATAGGCACTGAAAAAAATGACGTTTACTTTGTCAAAAGTTATACTTTTCTTCTTCCTGTTCTTTTTTTTTTTTTTAATTACAAAGGTAGAGATCAAAGGAAAAAGGCTAATTGCCATTAGGTCTTGTGAATTGCTCCCTGTGCAGATTATCTTGATAAAACCCCCAGGTGAGGATTCCCAAGCAGAGTCAGCTCTGCAAGCGTAGGTGTTTTGTGTTGAGAGACATGTCTCTCCACGCCTCGCACACCAGTCCTGCTTCAGTTCGGGGTCCCACACATGGCTCTTACCGTGGCTGAGGAAACTTCATGGATAAAGTTTCCACAGCACGCACGTGCAGAGGAGGAAGGGAGTTGTCACACCATGAATTTCAGGGCACATTGCACCCCCCAGTTCTGTGTGTGTGCTGTCAGTTCAGCCATCGGTTAAATACTTGGAAGAGTCGGAGGGATGCTCTGGTGGGTAAAGAAGTAGCCTGGTACTCACAAGAGCCGAGTCGGACCTCCAGTTCTCAATGTTCTCTGTGACTTATGTCTGTGCTTTTAGCCCCATTTGACAGGTGGGGAACTGCTTTTTCCCTCCCTTTGTGTGTTTAGATCCCATGGTGGTGATGGTATTAGACTTAAATTTAAGTGCCTACCGTTGATGTGTGGCACTCGCCTGTCATCTTTGTTCATTTTTGTTCGCACAGGCTTTCCTCCTCGTATTTGTTCCACCCTTTCTTGTGATGCAACAGCTACCATTCTCTTCTGTGCAAGCAAAACAGTGTTCTGGAGTTGTTGTTTTGGTTTTTTTTATACCATATCTGTTTCCTGCCATTACCGCTTCCCTCTGCTCAGGCTGTGCAGCGTCTTCAGCTCTTCCTCTCCTGCATATCCTGACTATACCCCTGACACGTTTCCTTAGGAGCGCTCTTGATGTACTCTAATCCTAGCAAGTAAATGCAGATTCTCATTCTTGGGGTCTGAAAAATAACCTGCGGTTTAGAAAAATGGTGGTTCGCTGCCTGCAGCTTCTCTTTGTGTCTTGCTGAGGTCAGCGCTGAGTTGAGGGCAGCACCCCTGGGAGCCTGAGCCTGAAGGTGTCATGTGGAATTGTTGTCGTTCTGCTGTTGAGAACGGGGAAGGGAAATGCACTTGTGGTTTTTAAGTAGCTGTTTGCCACCAGCGCAGGCGTTGACCGAGGGCAAACAGGTGATCTGGAAAAGTAGCGGATGGGGTATAACCGTATTCCAAAGTCTTTTTGTCTTTTTTTCTTCTGTTCTCCCTCAGTTTCATTCCCTTTATGGGAAGATTTGTTATGGTTTTGGGGTTTTTTTGTGATGAGGTGCCTGTTACAGTGTTCACTACACCTCACCAATAACTTTAAAAGTGTGATTTCACTCCTGTCGTGTACACACTCTTTCAATTTATGTGTAAAAACCCCCATTCCACTTGCTGAACTGGTTTTAGTTCTGTACTTAGTTGCGCGTTGTGAGAATTTTCTTCCTCTTTTTTTTTTTTTTTTTTGTCGCAAACAAAAGCAAACCTCTCTGACACCTTGGCAGAAGCAAGGAAGCAGCTGTTGGTTTTTCACCTGTAACTGTTTTGTGTGTTGCTTTTTTTTCTTCTCTTCCCCTGCCCCCTCCTTGCCAGGGTTCTGCAGTGCTCCAGGCAGCGAGTTTTGAAGCAGGATGGGAAAAAGACGCTGTGTTCCTCCACTTGAGCCCAAGCTGGCAGCTGGTTGTTGTGGGGTAAAGAAGCCCAAGTTGTCTGGGAGTGGAACGCACAGTCATGGGAATCAGGCCACAACCGTACCGGGCTCCAGTTCAGGTCCTCTTCAGAACCACCAGCATACAGACGGGAATAATGGAAGGGAGAACGTATCTGACTTGACTTTGGGCCCAGGAAATTCCCCGATTACTCGAATGAATCCGACGTCAGGAGCTCTGAGCCCACTTACTCGGCCCAATGGAACTACCAACAGCACCAAGAACCTGGTGGTGACAGCGGAGATGTGCTGCTACTGCTTTGATGTACTCTACTGTCATCTCTATGGTTTCCCTCAGCCACGACTTCCTCGATTTACCAATGACCCCTAGTGAGTAAATCAACATGCGGGAGGAAAGCTGAGAGACCAGCATCCAGAGCTGTGGTTTGGTTGGGGAGGGATGAAGGGTTTTCCTCTGGGGAATGGGAAAAATGGTGTGCAGGGAGGAAGGGGGGGTGTTCTGCTGCTTGCTTCATCTACCAGAAACCAAAAAAAATGGCACGCCATAAGTGCACCAAACAGTAAAAACATTCTGTTATGTTTGTTGGTGGAGATGAGTGGAACTTTGAAGAGTGGCCTTCAAGGGAGAACATGTTTAGCTCTACAGAAGGAGAGGTAGGCAAAATATGAGGAAGAGCAGTGCTTCTTCAGCTCACGGTCTGATGTGTTGTGTGAGATGCTACGTACTTTATTGAGGAGTGGAAACCCACTTCATGATAATGTTCTGTTAAAGTTTGCTCCCTTCTTTGTAAATAGATTCCTCTGCAAAAAAATGAACTGCGCTGTGCCTCCCATAAAATTGTACTGAAAGAATGAGTGAAGCTGAAATTAGAGTTTTCAGAAAACAGTAAAATAACGCCATTAATTTGAAGAGGATCCTGCGTCTAATGTCAGGCCCTAACTTGGTGAAGGGGCAAGGGCAGAGGTTTCCTTCTGCAAAGCAAGTGGAAGGGAATCAAGAAGTTGAAACAAGTTCCCGGCTCATCCTGTAACAAGTGCTGACCTGGTGAGAGTTGGACAGGGACACTCACAAGGGTGTTTAGTTGTCCCAAGTTAATGGGTTTGGAAGGGAGGGGAACCAAAAATTTGCCGGTTGTGGAACTGAAAAACTGCGTTACGGAGATAGTGGTAGTTGGGCAATATGGGGAGAAATGGAGAGTTAACTTTTTCAAGGACAATACCAAGGTTACGAAGAAAGGAGGTGTGTGTGAGAAGCAGTGAGGAGAAAGATTTATGAAGGTATTTCGCTTTGGTGAGATTTAGCTAATGTTTGTTTGAAGGTTGAATGTGTCGGTGTGGAAATGTTAATGTTGTTAAAATGTTTGGTGGAAGAATTATATGTGAAAGATCAATGACAGATACACCTTCTGACACTCCTCCGGGGGCCACCTCCAGAACAACAGATAAAATAAAAAGTTGTTGACATCCTTAATTTAAGTTAATGAATTTTGAATTGATGTAAAGGAACAATGGCTTAAACAGGTCAAGGACTCTTTCCGTGTATTGAATGTCTCCCCATCTTATTGGCTGTCAGTGTAGATGTAGGTTGTGCATCCATGCAGTTATTATCCGAGCAGGATTATGGATACATGTTCTGAATGCTACCACAGACTAAGCTGTTTAATATTGTAAATACAAGCGAGTGGAGAAATACTCTGGACTAGAATATAGAATAGTTCCGGGGACTCCCTAAACGGAAATATTTCCATTGTTGTTTTTCATACCTAACCTAAGTAGGCTCCTTTTAGAAAATGATACATTAGTCTGCTTATTATTTTGTCACTTGAAAAGCAAAGGGGTTTTGTTGTTGTTGTTGTTGCATTCTTAAGTCAGTAAGAGAGATTATTTCATACAGATTCATTATTTTGGTGTTAAAGTTTTCTAGCTGGATTTTGTTGTTGTTTCTGTTGACTAGTTTCAAAAAAGGCACTCTTTAGGGAATCTCAGCTGTTGGAATTTTATGCCCAAATTTGCAAAGTAAAAAAAAAAAAAAAATCACTCACTGGGTGTTTCTGTGCTGATAATTGGAAAGTCTTTTAGATCAGCACTCCAAAGCAAAACCAGCTCCTGGCTTATCTTCACCTCTGGGCAAATGCCTACCTGAATTTTCTTGTGTTTTCAGCATTTATGCTGTTGCTTCTAGCAAATAGTTGTATGTACCCCAGGGCCAAGCATAAGGTTTGCTCTCTTGTAGAGCAGCAGACGGGGGTGATCTGTCACACTTGAGACAGTAATGTAATGAACTTCAAGCCAAATGTTATCAAATGTTAAGAGTAAGCAAAGTGAAAATAGGTAAATAATTTGCATTGTGTTCATTTGTAACACAATTAATATTGACATAAGAGCTCTTTGAACAAAACAAAGGTATATTCCAGAAGTCTGTCTGGACAGACAGAAAAAGAGACTGTGGATGGAAGGAGTAGAAAGATGCACAGGATTGTCCCAACCTGTTTCTCAGGTAATAGATCTTTTCCATTGGTGCTGAACCCCAACGTAAAGATAGAAGTAGTTGTGAAGGTCAGTTGTGCACAAACAGGGTAATAACATAAAAGTTACAGGGTTATGACTTGAAAACCGCCATGAATTCCAACTACCAGCTTGAGAGGATATGTACATGGGCAACAATCTTGATGGGAATTAAGGAGCTGGTAGATAGCTCTGGAGTCAGGGAACCTTATGTACATGTTAGCAATGACGTTCACAAATCAACGTAGAGAAGGTGGCATCGCAAGACTCGTAGTTATGTCTGAATTAACTTGGTAAATGAAGAAAGTATCCCCTTTGCTATTCAGATTATTGAAAAAATTACAATTTTGAACCCAGATGACATGCAAATATTTAATTGGTTACTCCTTCCACATTTGTACTTCAGTCTTTGATTTTTTTTAATAGTGGATGTTACAAACTGGTTCTAAAACTACACCGTGCAAGTTTCTAGTTGCCATGCAAGTCAGATAATAAGATACTGGCATCATAAAATCTGTACGGTGACAGATTTTTTTTTTCCTAGTCCAGTTCTGATTTGAACAAAGTACATTTTGCTATTTCAAAATTCCCTTTATAGTTGCAATGGGAGAAGCTAGTTTTCAGTTGCTGAAATTCCCCTCTCCTCAGCTTAGCAAACCCTCATCAAACCCACCGTTAAGTAGGATGTTGTGGCTGGGGGAGAAATGGTTGCCATAATCTGCTCAGGATATGACTGCAAAGTGCTGGTAAGTGCTCGTGGGTGAACATGGGCAAAAGATTGTCGTGACTTTTCTCAGTACATCTGGGAAATACACTTTTCAGGGCGGAGCTATGGAACAATTGACGTATTGTCAGCTGCACCTGCAATTTGCTAAATGCATTTATTCGTCAGATGCAGGAACAACGTCTTTTCTACAGTGAAAAACTTTGTAATGGTGAAATGTTATATACTTGTACAAAATCGTATCTTTTTTTATGCCTCAGTTGTTAGGGCCACAGTGAAAAATTGTTTAAAATGTGGCTTAAGATATTTTAAAATATGACAGCCTTCTGAATGTAATTATCCTGTCCTTTCTAGTAATATCTCTTCTATTATAGATGCAGAAAGCTGTGTCACAGCTCAGTGGAAACATCTTTTTTTTTTTTTTTTTTTGGAAGGGGAAAGAGGTGAATTGGAAATGTGAACCTGTAATTTGAATTGAAGAAGAAAAGGAACTTACTTAGATTTGTATTCTGTCAACGATGCTTTTCATTTTCTCCCTTCCCTTTTCTGTTTGGGGTGAGTGTCATGTGGGCTAAGTAATGGTTTCAAAACTTTAATTAGATTAAGCTAAATTTCCACTGAGCTTGTGACAGTAATGTTTCTCAGAAATCTCCTTTGCAAGTTTATTATCTTTTTTTTTTGGTAAGCTGTCTAATGTATTTTCTTACGCTCTTGTTTCTGTTTTCTGTTTCAACATATGGTAGCTAGATTAAAATGTAGAGGAACGGTATCCTGAAAGTGCCTTGAAGTATAGTTGGAAAACTAGAACAGTAAATCCTCTGTCTTGGTCAAGCAACCATAAGGTGGCTGATGGTTGTGGAAGAATGTTTCCACTTCCTCTGTGGGCAAAGTATTCCACAATTATCACTTAAACGCTATTTGCTATTTTGGGTAGTACTCGTGCAATTGGTCACAGCTGGTAACTAGGTCCTGAGTGGTGAATTTATGCTGTGATAGAGTTTTTTAATTCCATTGTCGCTCTGAGGAACAACATGGGTGTTGCTTTATTACTGCATTTTAAATTATGTTCTATCTACTTAGACATAAGAAGCTGTGTTGCCTGTATTTGAGAAGTCATCCACACTCCATGCTGGTTTTGTTGTCTGAACAGAATCTCTTAGTATTTTTTGTAATGTTTGCTGCAAAGATATTGCTTACAAGAGCTTCAAGAATTTGGGGAAAGTGTCTGAGCTCTGTTGCAGAAATCAGTTATTCTGTCTTTGTGTTTTAGAACTCCTGTCTGTGTTTGTTTAATCTCAGAGAATTACTTTCTTAACACTGCATGTTTTCTATCACATTACTCACCTTTGAAAGTTCAACAGAAATCCACAGATGGATGTTTGGAATCACTTATGACTAACTTTCTCATCTGTGCTTGGGTTCAAAGCGATCACATCTTGCATTCAGTGCTCTGTAATCTGAAGAAGTAAGATCATTCATCCTGGTTTTATAATTAGATTGGCATCAGCAGCTGCCTTGCAGAATTTTCCAGATGTTCAGGCATTGTTGTAGAGCTGCAGCCACCACTGTCCTTTTTTTTTTTTTACTGTTTCTCTCTACAGCTGTTTGCAATTTCACTCACTTCTGTAGAAGTGAACTTTTTGCATTTAATATTCGCAGTCATCTTTACCGATTTACCTCTTTATAGAGCTTTTCTGAATACTGTAGTTCTTAACTTCTTGGTTTTTGAGGCTTAATCGTGGCTTCTAGTTTAACAGATTGAAATGAGCCTGATGGATTTAAGAATCTACTGTTATGCCTGTAAATGCATGATAGTAAATAGCATGAGGAAATGGAAATCCATGTGATGTTTGAGTAGGAACAATATAGTAATTTTGGTATGTGTTCAATCTGTGTAAATATAAATCAAATGTAAGGTAAGCAAAAGATGTGAACGTAAACTGTTTGAGCACCAGGGATGGACCCACAAGTCAGATCCTCATGGAAATAACAAGGGGAAAAAAAAAACCTAGGCTTGCTTTTTATCCTTTTTAAAAAAAGAAAAGCTTTTATTGCAAACCTGAATTATAGATGATTTGCAGAATGCTTGGGGATCTTTCAGGTTCGATGGTACTATAAATAAGTAATCTTACTTGCTTCACCTATATTAATTTTGATATGGGTTGTCATGTAAACTAGTGGATGCTACTAAATGAGGCCATTACTTACAGAGGTAATCAGTGGGGTCAAATAACCGTATCGCTTGTTAGCGGACAGCGCAGAGTCTGGCCAGGAAGGTGTCTGTGGAGAGCTCACAGAGTACTGGTGGAGGGAAAGGAATGTGCCGAAAAGGTGTGGGGAGATGTTGGGGTTTGCATTTGGGGGTGTGTGGGTGTGGGTTTTTATTGTTGCCAGGTAGCAGGTGAGAAAACATGCCTGTTGGGATTTATTAGAGGGAGAGAAAGCAAGTGCACGCATACGTGCTCTTCTACACTGTGTTGGTCTCTCCTTAGCAAGCAGATATCTCTAGAGGCTGGAGTATTTCTCTTTTTTCCCTTTTCAGTCCACTCTTTGTGACGTGGAAGACGGGGCGAGACAAGCGGCTTCGTGGCTGCATCGGGACCTTTTCAGCCATGAATCTTCACTCAGGACTCAGGGAATACACATTAACCAGGTAATTATGTTGAAAATGAAATAAATCTGAAATTAGTTTCATTTGCTGAAGATCTATAAGGATTCAAGGTTAAGGTGTCGGATCGACATAGTTCAATTTAATATGCTTCACAATAACATAAACCTGAGAAAGGTATGATAGTTAGGGTGAGGTAATATATCAGGATTTAGTGGAGTATCTTTGCAGCAGGTGAATTTTGGTTCACGTTTTAAGGCTAGTGTCGAATCTGTCTTGCATACTGACGATTTTGAGCACAGAATTTCTCTCCAGCTGCAGTAAGTGGAGGACAGCATCAGGAAGCTTTGCACTAGTATTTGCCTATTACAGTTCATTAGATGAGGAAGAGATGCAAATCACTTTCTCTGCAGTAGCAAAGGGGAACACGTTTCACTGAAGCATAATCAAAAAGGGAACAATTGAGCGTCTGACTCTTTAATTTGATGCTTGTATTGGGCGATATATCTTCTCTTCCCTTCAGTGCACTTAAGGATAGCCGATTTCCCCCCCTGACCCGCGAGGAGCTGCCCAAACTCTTCTGCTCTGTCTCCCTCCTCACTAACTTTGAGGATGCCAGTGACTACCTGGACTGGGAGGTGAGAACAGGTGCATTTGGAACTCTGCATCACTCTCTCGTTCCGTTCGGGTTCGGGTTAGTACATGGTGATGTGTCTCTTTTGTTACAGGGGTGTTACGGGTATTGAAACTGGGAATAGAAGAAACAGGGTTGGAAAATTAGAAGGGAGGAAGAGGATAGGCTAGCAATATGCATTTGGTTGGGGGGGGATCCAAATGGGAGTAAGAGAGACATGAAAATGTTTTATGGATTTGGCCCAATAGGAGATGGGTGTAAATATGTAAAAACCTGGGAAGTGTTTTGATGCTGTGAATAGAAACTGGGAATAAGAAGTAGTTAAGACTGAAGGTATTAATCATTTTTAGGAGCTCATACTTGGAAGTATATTTAGTTCAAGACAGATTAAATAGACTTTGTGGTTGGGCTATTTTAGGCATGACTCTTGTGTAGAGATCTTGTCTTTCTTGCCCAACATAAGAGGTGGAAAACTGTCAGACTTCTGATAAGACTTACTTCAGGAGAAGCGGCAGGGAGGCTGGTTAGGCTTGCCTGGCAGAGGTGGCAGAGGTCCTCTATGCTGCAAAGAGAGCTACTTGTGAGACCTGCTTGGCAAGGACAGAGAGTGGGGAAGAGAATGTCCTTATCCAGGCGAAAGCCAAACTGGCCAGAGAGAGAGAGATATACACAGTGTTGTGGGAATGACAAGTCAATCATGGACTCAGTGCTAGCAAACACCTCTTATTTGGCTGTTCATTTCCATCTATAGGTTGGGATCCATGGGATCAGAATAGAGTTCATCAATGAGAAAGGTGTCAAACGCACAGCCACGTATTTACCTGAGGTTGCTAAGGAACAAGGTGGGTTTGAGATGGCAGCCAAGCACGTCAACACATTGTGTCACAGAATTGGGTAACAAAAATCTATGGATTTTGGGTTTGGATTGCAATGCTATGCTCGTAGTAGTGCCATGGAGCCACCAGGCTTAATCTGGATAACTGACACCTGATACAGCTGCTGCTGGGTTTTCATCTGGCCTTTCTCTCATCCCACATCTGTGCACAGCTGTGTCTTAGTGTAAAAATGTTTTAGGGCTTAAGAAATAGAGGCTCTCAAAGTATGGATCTTCCAGCTTCATTCAGCATTGCATCTTTCCTCTTCTATGTTTCTCCCACCAACTAGGATAACTGCAGGCTGCACAGCACCAACAGGAGAGTCCCTTTCCTCCTCATTCTTGCTAAAGTAGCAACCTCCAGATGAGGGCAGGAAACAGGCCCCCTCTGGAGCACACTTCCCACTCAAATATAGTAGCGGTCACCATGGTAACTGCTCAAAATATTGCCTCCTTTCCTCCACCTAGCAGAGTGGAGTGGTCGCATCCTCCTGGCTCTGGGGCAAAAGACTAAGGTAGGAATTTTAACTCTGATCTCTCACATAGCAGTGCACTGTGCTATCACTAGAGCATCAGGTTGATCCCAATTTGTCTATGTAAAGAGCTAAGTATTAGCCTATTTTAAGGCTTGGGGAGCTAAACTTGAGTGGCACCTGATAAAACAGTTTGGGGTCCCTGCAACAGAAGCAAGGCACAGACCTTGATAAGAAGAGAGGCCATATGGAAAATGGAATTACTGTTTTGCAGACCAGTTCCAGTATGAGTTAAAAGGGGTTGGCATGTGCAGATAGTATGCGTGCATAAGACCATGTACATCCTGTTCAACAACAGTGTTTCTAAAGCTCTTAAGTTTCCTGTTTAGTTGTTTGCTTTTCTAGAGGTCTTTTAATGCATTTTGTATCTTTTTGAGACGTCATTTTTATATAGAAAAATTTCCCTTGCTTCTATTTTTCAATAGACTGGGATCAGATCCAGACCATAGACTCCTTACTCAGGAAAGGTGGCTTTAAGGCTCCGATTACCAATGATTTTAGGAAAACGATTAAACTCACCAGGTAAGTAGATATATTTGTCGTCTTTTAATTTTGCTTTATCGTATTATGTGGGTAATTTGAAGAATTTGTACATGATGTAAGTCTTCACACCTCTTTCAGGTGAGAGTTGTAGTCTGAAAGACAAAATCGTAAATGCTGTGTGTTAGGTATATAATGTATGTGGAATGAAGCGCAATATGTTCAGTCGTGCAGGATTGAGGTTACCGTTTTCTAAGAGAAGTGTCACTGGTTTTAATAGTCATCCACATGAAAGGCCAAAAGAAGTAGGACCTTTGAAAGTTGAAAAGGTTGATTTTTCTGTATCTTTGCAATGGGCTTCCTTTTCTCAGTGTGCTCATCTGTGCGTGGTGTAGCTATTTGAAGGTGACAGCTGTCTTAAAACCAAACCACACTTAAATTAGGCTGGTTTTCGGAATTTGCTTGCTTTTCTATACCCCCAGCTGTCCTATTGGTTTCAGCTCCCTTTATGTTAGTAAAAATTGGGACATTCTCATTTTCTATAGAAACGCTAATTTATCAGGTCGTTCCTTACCTCTGGAGAAATGAGGTGGGTATGCAGGGGTTTTTTTGTTTTGTTTTTAAACAGGAGAGGACAAGATGAAGGTTTTCATTAAAATCTGGTTTAACATGGACTTAGTGCAGTTCACCACCACTTTGAAGCTATCTGTTGTACAGCGTGCTTTAGAAGCACCTGGAAATCTCTGGTCTCTCAAAAGGGACTTCACGTTTTGTGAATTCTGATTGTACAACGTGGACTAAATGACATATATGCTGTAATAAATGTACCTTTACCCAGCTCTCCATCATTTTCTTTCACTAGCCTTTCAAATGTGAAGATTACCACGAAAGTAAATAACAGTGAAATACTGGTTATTTAGTCTCAGAAAATGAAACTTTTCATGCCCCTTTTTTTTTCCACAGCAATTGGATAAAAAGAATATAAATTGATCATTAGTTTCCTTTGGAAAACTCCTGAAGGAGTCCCCTTAATTATGATTGCCTTGAATAGGGCTCAACTTTTGGGACCTTGAAGCTAATTCAAGCTTAGATGGGTTATTCGGACGACTGCATGAGGCAATATCAAAGCAGTTTATGAAGTTAGCGGGTTCCTCTTGGTTGTTATTGGCCGTGAGCTAAAAGGTGATCTGGGATGCGTGTTTATGGTGGTTTTTTTTTCTTACACTGTTCCCATAGGTACCGCAGTGAGAAGGTGACAATCAGTTATGCAGAATACATGGCTTCCCGTCAGCATTGTTTCCAGAATGGCACTCTTCATGCCCCCCCCCTCTACAATCATTACTCCTGACACACGGCTGCATGACCAGTCCCACTCCCCAGTTGCTGCCAACGGCTACGACATCATTGGGGCAGATGCCTCCTCTTCCTGGTCCAGTTACTTCTATTACTGCACCATTTTATGATGCTAGCTTCCGTTGCCAAGTCTGCCTTCCAGCTGACCTGGGGGGAGGATGAGAGCGTGACAGAACTTCAGGGGCCCAAGCCTTATCTCAGCCTTCCCTCCAAACGGGGGTTCAGTCGGATTGGGGCTCCATGCCTACGAACTGTTGTGAGGTGCAGAAGACCTCTAGGAGTGAAAGTGCCGCTTCGGACCGCTCCGTTCTTGTGCGTTACCGACACTCTGGAAAGTTGAGTTGTTCATTATGGAAGCCCCCCCAGATCAAGTAGGAGCATTCCCCTGGCAGCCTGGGCAACGGAGTCCAATGAAACATTTTTTAGGTTCTTTTTAATTTTTTTTAACCTCTGGTATCTGTTGTGTACCAAGAGCTGATTGCAGTCCCCACACATCACAGGCGGACATTACGATATTGGGGAGGGTTGAACATCTGGATAGCACCCCATCCTCATGGACAGAAAACACTTAAAGACGTGAGAAACCTTTGGATGGTATTGCAGATGAATCCATTATTTAAATAAACCCTAGAAGGCTCTAATTATCAGATCCCACTGTAGGATGGATTCTCTAGGAATCCTCCTGGTTTACAGTCTTCTGGGTTTTTAGAGAGCGCTTTGTAATGTAGCCTGCTATGAAATAGAACACTGTTATGCCTGCAAGAGAGCAACATGGCACGTGCTGTGTATGCAAGTGATGAGGTACTTGAGTGTCCCTGGACAGTCTTCTCTGTTACGACCAAGTCTTGTGTCCAAACGTTTGTAACGGAGCCTGACTGGATTAGGGATGGGGAGGGATTTTCAGGGCATTGACTGTAGTCATACAAGTGAGACAAGTGGCTGAAATGTGTTTAACTTAAGCTAACAGTCTTGGGGACCTTCCTTTTGATAGGACAGACACTTTCTCTGGTGTGACTATCGATCTTGAGAACTGTTGAGTTTTCCAGTTTGTAGCAGGCCTGTGGAATAGAGCTGTGTGGTTTCACTGGTGTGTTAAATAGTGACAGTCGTTACCACATCAAGGCAATGAGTGGGGAAACCTGTGTTACCTAAATTGTGTGAAGCTCAGGTGCATTCTGTATTTCTTCTCCTATCATTGATGATTACAAGAGGTACTCTCAATCCAAGACGAAGATAAGTTACCCAGTTGTTAATTCTGCAGCGTCGTTGAAGGGTGTCATAAACCCTAATTTATGGTACTCTCTCAATGAGGTCACTAGACTTCAAAATATAATTTTGGGGTTTTGGTTTTATTTTCCAAGTTTCTGAAGGGTCAACAATGATCAGGAAGGAAAATACAAGTGCATAGCAGAGTAACGGCTAATTGGTTGCGTATATCTGTAAAGTCTGCTTGCGAGTGGTAATGATGGCTTTTAAAATTGGCTGATGTTTCAAGCCTGAAATTCTCTCCTGGTGTGGCAGGGAGTAGGGCTGGTTGAAAGCTCAGAACTGCACGCTGCTGCTCCTTCTGGTCCTTGAGAAGCAAACTGACTTGTGCAGTCTTGCTTCATGTGCGTGTCATGTTCTGTGGGAGGAGAGAGATGTGAGGGAGAGGAGGGGGTCCTATTCCGGATAATGGTGCAATATTGACCCAGCTTTCCTCCTGTACTGGGTCATTCTTAAAAATTGCCACTTTTCCCTTGTGACGTTGTTAAGAAGCAATTGAAGATCGAGGGATTGTTTCACAATTTCCTGCTGCTGAGAATAAATCGCTCTTGTTACAAACTGGAGTGGTTTGAAATTACTCTCCCAGGTGCCATGTAGTGATGGGGGAGGATGGGGTCAGCTCTGGACATACCATTCACCTTTCAGCTGTCAAACAGTATGATACATAGGGCTACACTCATTACTGTTCAAGTGTTCTATGTTAGAATTTGATTTCTAAAAGGTTTAAAAAAAAAAAAAAGCAAAAAAATGGTGCTAAAACTTCACCCCTGAGCACGCTCAGTGAGACTGGTCATGCAGGCATATAGTGCCAGGCTTTTCAACAATATTGTTTCTTTTTCAAATGTTTGCCCTGTTCTGTGTCTTCAACAGTGTATAGTGTTTTCCTGATTTCCTTTTATTTGAATAGGGGATGACTAAGGGGTGGGGTGGGGAGGGTTAGCTGTCATTTTTAAAGAACAGAATTTTAGGATTGAGTGACTCGGTTGGTTTAAGCCTGAAGTGGGCTAGATGGTTTGGGACTGGGGAAGCCTTATCCTCTCCCACTTCCATTTCCCCACTCAGACTGTTTAAAAAAAAATAAAAAATAAACAAACAAAAATGCCTCTAAAATATGTACTGTGTTCTTGTCTTGTTGCAGTGAGAAGAGAAGCTAGCAAATCAGAAACACTGGTCTGCTGCCTAAGAAACAGGCCCTCTCAGCTTTAGCCCCATAAGGGTCCAGCTATAAAATCAGTTGCAAAGTGTGTCAATAGTTAGCTCAGAAAAATGTATGACAAGGACAGGTGGTCTCAGGAAATAATCCCATTTCTAGATCATTACATGGCAGCTATGCGTAAGGATGAAAGAGGTGAGCCGAGAACAAAACCGTACCTTCGAGTTGCCTCAAGAGGGAGGTGACCAAACTCAATGGCCAATTGATTCGAGAATTTCTCTGTTTACTTGGCCGGGACAGCAGGTTAGAACTACTCCTTCTCAAAGCAGCCGTTACCTGGTTTGATCTGGATTTAACTCATCCTTAGAAGCAAGTGCCTTTTGGTCTAGAAGGGCTTATTCTCATGACAACCACAACTGAGAAATAATCTCACTGCAGTTATGAATTGTCTTTGTTTTACAGTAACTACAGGAGAATGTCTTTGATCACTGGAGTCTGTCAGTGTTGGAATGTTTCCACTGTGAGGTTCTTAGGTTTGTTTTTTTCTTTCCATAATGTTCAACAGTCAATCTCAACTGAGGTCATTTCAGTTTGGGAAGGTTTTATGGTCAAAATATCACATATCTACAATTTATCAGAACAAAGAAAAAAAAAATCTGTAAGAAAATCTAAGAGTTCATTTTAACCTTTGCACAGAATAATTTGTTTTCATAGTACATTAACAAACATTTGCAATCTTCACTGACTATTAGTGCTGTTTTCTGTTTGTATTCTGGAAACTACATGTTGTTTTGTTGGGTTTTTTTGGTTAATTTATTTCCTTAAAGCAGGAGACCTCTTTTGACCTTCAGTGCAGAGATGTCAGACCAATTCTTTGTATTACACTTGGTTGCCTCCTACCTATATAATAACTTCTGAGTGTAAATAATTGAACTCTATCCTCTAATGAAGTATTGTAGAGAATAAATCATAATGGATAAAGATTATTCGTCCTGTCCTCTTTATATGCTTTCTCACAGCCTTTCTGGGGGATAAGGTGAAATCTTTCTCATCGAACAATGTACTACGTGTATGAATTCCAAACCTCTAAATTACATTAAACATTCAGAACCAGGGAGATTGCCAGAATGGGATGACAGCTGTCTGGAAGCACAGAAATAGTCAAGACAGGCTCGCTAGAAGGAAGTGAGGAAAAATAGTAGGAAAATCAAAAGCAAAGATTAAATATGTTTCATTAATCACGGTACAGCAAAGTATCTTTGTATCCTGAAATAATGTTTGCTTGACAAAAACTCTCTATTAGTTGTCATGATGGTGAAATATATAAAGCACATACATACAGAATTCCATACCCTACTGAATTTGTAAATCTGGCTTAAACTACCAAAATTGTTCTTCGTTTTTTTTGTCTTTTAAAATGCACTAAGGAAGCTTACTAGTTTAAGTCTATCTGTAAACTGTTTATCTGTACTTCACAGGTTGTAGTCTTCAGGTGATTTTAAAATGTTACTTCAGGAAAAAGAAACACACGTCCTTCTAGATGCTTACTAAATATTTTTAAATTTGCTTTGGAACAGGATCAGTTGATTTGTATAATAGTTCTCATGTACATACCTCCGGCGTAAATGTTTTTTTCCATATACTTGCAGGTTATTGCTCATTTTTTATTTACGGCAGATGTATAGTTAAAGATCCTGTATTTCCTGTTTCTGGTTCTTGGAAAGGGCAGCCCTGGATATCAATGAAGAATAGGTATAAGACCCTGCAAAAAACCCCAACCAAACCAAGAGGGAGGGTAGTTTTGACTTAAATATGCCCGAGAAGCTCAGTGACTTCAGTGTAACTACAAAGCAAACACCTATTTTCAGAAAATACGCTTCTGGTACTAGTAAAGCTGAAAAATAAATTCCCTATGGGATATGAGGAATGGCTACCATGATTTCCAGGTGACTCATTGTAAATTCTGAAGTCAACCGTAAAACTAGCATCCACTGTTGTAATATGCCCAGGTAAGTTATCAAGTATATTCTCAGCTTCTTTGTTGGCTGGAATACATTAAAAAATTGTGTATTTTTATGGCATATTTTTTACTTACTTGAATTTTTTGGTTTCACACTGAATCGGCCAGGCGTAAAAATCTTTGTCTGGTATCTTTAATTAGAGGGTCTGTCGTGTGTTGCTTTCTGTAGCTGCAGTAACACTCAGCAGCTCACAATGAAGATGAGGCCAGGTGGGAGGGTGTACATACGACTGCATACTGAAATAGTTCAATCCAGGCTGAGTATAAACCAGGATAATTCTCCAGAAAATACTTGCTTCTGTTTTTACTTCTGTTGGAAATAAGAATGAATTAGTCGTTTAGCACTCACTTCCTTCTAAAAACAAATTGCAGACAGGTTAGGAGAAATCTCTACAAGATACTTCCAATGAAGAATACTTGAACACTTTTATTGTAAACATGCCAAAAAAAAATTTTTTTTTTTTGGATAAATTTATAAGGTAACTAGTTGTGATTGAGAAATGCCACTTCCCAAGGATAAAAATTAAAACCAGAACACTTTCCCATGCGACTCACTAAATAAATATTTATACTGACCTATGTATTACGAGGATTGCTCTAGAATGGAATTGTAGTACCTTGAGCAGTACAATAGAAAAGTTCCTAAACTGTTTTTGTTACAATCTGGGAAAAAATGAGCTGTGAATATGTTTGATGAAAACTCCAAACTCACTCCCAAAACACAGAAAGCCCAGATGACTATTGTTACCGTGTTACTTAAAACAAGTATGTAACTCTACAAATTGACCAACATCCACATCATTGAACGATTTTTTTTCCTTTTTTATAGTCAGCTAGACTACTCTTATAATCAGATGAATTCTGACATAAACTATGTATTATAAATCAGGTTGATAGTATGTTTAGATGTCATTATGTATGTATTTTAAAACTTAGCAGCTCATGCTTGACCTGGACAGGCTGGAGAGGTGGGCTCAAGTAAACCTCATGAGGTTCAACAAGAGCAAGTGCAGAGTTATGCACCTGGGCCAGAAGAATCCTCGCTATCAATACAGACTGGGGGATGAGGTATTAGAAAGCAGCCCTGAGGAAAGGGACTTGGGGGTGCTGATGGATGAGAAGCTGGACATGAGCAGGCAGTGTGCACTTGCAGCCCAGAAGGCCAATCGCATCCTGGGCTGCATCAAGAGATGTGTTGCCAGCAGATCTGGAGAAGTGATTCTGCCACTTTACACTGCTCTGGTGAGACCTCACCTGGAGTACTGTGTGCAGGTCTGGAGCCCTCAATATAAGCAGGATGTGGACCTGATAGAGAGGGTCCAGAGGAGGGCCACGAAAATGATCAGGGGGCTGGAGCACCTCTGCTACGAGGACAGGCTGAGGGAGCTGGGGTTGTTCAGCCTGGAGAAGAGGAGGCTCCGGGGAGACCTAATAGCAACCTTCCAGTACCTGAAGGGGGCCTACAGGAAGGCTGGAGACAGTCTGTTTACAAAGGCCGGCAATGACAGAACAAGGGGTAATGGCTTTAAACTGGAAAAAAGCAGATTTAGATTAGACATTAGGAATAAGTTCTTTACCATGAGGGTGGTGGAGCACTGGAATAGGTTGCCCAGGGAGGTGTTTGAGGCCCCTTCCCTGGAGACGTTCAAGGTAAGGCTTGACAAGGCCCTGGGCAACCTGGTCTAGTTGGGGGTGTCCCCGCTGACTGCGGGGGGGGGGTGTCAGACTAGATGACCTTTGAAGGTCCCTTCCAGCCCAGATGATTCTATGATTCTATGTAACAGTTTTGCATTTAGAGGCTTATTATCACTTTATTACTGGGCATTACTATATATTGCTCATACATTTTCATTCAATATTGGTTTGGGTATATAATTTTAAATTGAGTAAAAATAAAGATAAAATGGTATAAAAACCTAAACTTGAAGAGTTATACTCTTTAAGAACACAGATGAAAAAGCATGTTTGTCTTGTGCAATAATGGCTATTATGGCACATGGTATTCTGAGCGAGTGATGTTATATCAACCTATTTGACCTATTCCTGTAACATGCTAGAAACGATGATAATGAAAAGAGATTAAAGTTTCAATAACCTAATCTTATAACTTTTAATCCATCAAACCATTTTCAATTATTTTTAAATTGGGAGTTTTGACACTCCACACAAAATACGTAATTACTGCTAGAAAGCTTAAAAACTGCTAGGAAGATTACATTTCTTCCGCTGGCGAATTAAAAGGAAAGCATATCACAAAGTATGGTTATATTAATAATACAACACCTTTGTTATTAGTTCTTTCTATGTTTTATTACACAGAGGTATTTAGCTAAGCTTTTTTTTTTTTTTTTTTTTTTTAAGATCTGTATTAGTGCACTTTGTTGTGGGTCTGTTTTTAAATTATGGCAATGTAGAAATTACTGAAGAAATTGTCTGTCTAACAATCCACTACCTAATTACACGTGTCCAGCAAGGGTCGATACTTTTTGCCCTGGAATACGAAATTGTAGAGGCTCTGTTCACGATAAATTAGATTTGGCCGAGTCTTTTCTTTTTAATTAGTTCATTTTAGGATATGACCAGTAAATATGCCTGAAACTTCCTGTAGTCATTCACTTTACTTTAATCTATCTTGTCTTCCTTTTTCATGCACATTTTCCAATTGAATTGGTAAATGCTGGAACACTCATTATTAGTGAGGAAGAAGCCAGTGCATTTTAAAAATAACAAAGGAAAAGCCAGGTACTCTGATACATTTGGTTTGTTGCAGTAGCTGAACAGCATTTACTGTGGTTTTACAAGTGCATTTTTAAAATTCTTTAAAAAAAATAGGGGGGAGCAGATTACATTCAGAAATGCTCTTACTTCTTTCTTACGAGACCTTAACCAAACCCATCAGTGATAATGAACGTTTATCTTTCATGATAGGCTCTTTAGATGTATCTATAAACTCTTGCAAGTATCTGGCTTTCTCTTCATTTAGTTTTTGTATACTTAAGTAGAAGGGATCCTTGGGGAAAAACAAAAGTGAAATTAATAACTTAAACCTCTGCAAGCTATCTCCTGCTCTGCGAATCATGATGTTCTGAGTAGATGGGGTATTCGAGAAGCCATCGGGATTCCAAGTGATTTTAAAGGCTTCTCTCATCAATCTGGCATGGATTTCCTTGTTTTCTTGTAAACCTAATTGAAGTTGTTTAATTTGCCAGATGTTGCCTCAGATATTTTTAGTCCACCTTCCTGAGTGTCTTTCTGCTTGTAACACTTTTAAGAAATTAGTTTTCAATCAACTTCTCTGCCATACTTGTTTATTCAGGTAATAAATGTTAAAAGAGCCATGATTCGACCCCTTCATATTCTTAATAGTTTATTCTGGATGCGTTCCTTTTCCCAGAATGTGGGCAAGGATTCACCTAGGCATGGATGCAAGTTCGTGAGAACAGGAGTGGTTTCATCATAAATCCTCCAACAGTCTATTTTTGCCTTTCCTTAAGGGGACGGGATGACACAGTAAGGTCTGGTAAGATGATTACTTTTAAGAGTCTTAGGCTGGTTAGGCACTTACATGTGAGCTCTCTGGGGGAAATACAACTCCATAAGTTATTTCACTGGCAGTGTTCCCATGACGTAGCGTCAGGAGGACTATAATAATTTTCAGCCTGCTTAGGACTTTTAGGGGGTCTACAGATTCTGTCGGGGTAGCCTGGAAAAGCAACCTCCCTTTCAAAGTGGGTCATTAATGGTATCAACACTCCTCCCTCACACACTGCGGTATAATAATCACAGTGAGCTAGACAGAAATTCTGGTACAGTTTAGAGCTTTCCTAATGTTTGCTACCTAGCTGGAGGACGCTCTGGTGGCAACATGGGGTAGGCCGCAGCTCCCTGATCCACTTCTGGAGTGAAGCCAGAGGGGCGAAGACGCGCCTGCCGCCCCGCTGCCCCCCCGGTGTTGCTATGCCGAGCCCGGTGAGGACGGAACGGCGCAGGTTTGAGCCCTGGGGTTATCTCCTAGAGCCGAGGGACAATCCGTCCTTCCCGCCTCCTCTCAGCGGCGGGGCCGAGGCGGCGCCGCGCTTCCGGCCGGCGGCGGCTTCCGCTGCCGGCGGCTGAGGGGATGGCGGCGGGCGGCAGCGACCCGCGGGCGGCGGACGTGGAGGAGGACGCCTCGCAGCTCGTCTTCCCCAAAGGTGGGCGCCGGGGGGCGGCGAGGGGGCCGGGCGGTGGTTGGAGGCCTCCCCTCAGCGAAGCTCTCCCCTCAGCGTGGCGGCCGCCGCCTCTGAGGGAAGGAGCTCTCCCCTTAGGGCGGCTCAGCCCCCCACACCTCCCCACCGGCCACAGACACACCGGGAACCGAGCCCCGGCTGTTAAAAATGCGGGATAATAAATGGTTTGTGTATATTTAAGGACGCCGTGATTGCTAAGGTATGGCTGTTCTTATGTGGAGCGCTACGTGTGCGCAGGAATAATAATTAAAAATAAAATCCACATCAGATTACAGCGAAAAAAATTATTGGTTTTTGATATAACCATTACTTTTTCCCTGATTTTTCTTGACATTAAGGTAGTGTGGCATTTTAGGAAACGGGCTGTCCAGAGCCTGAGTTGTAACTAGGGATGCTAACACTCTGTGTATTTTTTTTATTTTTTTTTTTCAGGAAACTATTCAGTATAAATTCCAGAGCTGTATTAATTCCTCAGAGCTGCCCTGGAAGGGGGGGAGGGGAGGAGGTGGATATTGTCACATTTTTTTACAAAAAGCATAGTCCTGAATGACTGCATTTTGGGTGTTTTTACATTAAAATCTATAGCCTAACCCATGTTCAGTCCAAGTTGCTTTACCACTCCATGAAAACTTTTTTCTGATAATAAAATTTTAGAGGGTCAGTTTACCTTTCAAGTAAATGAAGCATTTTTAAAAACATTCAGCAGCATCCACGTATATTTTAAGACCTTGGAGGCTTCCAAAGACCATGGGTGTCACTTCTGAATTTTTTGAACATTACAGTTCTGCATATTTTTTTCTAAAGTCATACATTACTTAAGTTCTGCCAAAAATGGGGGAAGAAAACATGCTCCAAAAATGTGACAAATCAGAAGGTTGGGGCTGCAAATATAAAATGTGTGGTCAAAAAGAGAAAGACGTTGGATTGTCACCCAAAATGGTGTCATTTTTATCAGCATTTTCAGTATGAAATGCTGCACAATCACTGGTGAAAGGGCTTGCACAATTACAGTGAAGCACGTTGTTAATTTCCTTCTTGCCCAAAGCCAATTTTACATTTAGAAATTTAAATTTAGAAAACTTCTAAGTGGAATTTCTCATCCACGCTTTACCTTTGGTTTTTTTTTGTGCTGATGTTTATTCATTCAAATGTAGAATTTGAAACTGCGGAAACTCTTCTAAATTCAGAGGTACATATGCTTCTTGAGCATCGTAAGCAACAGAATGAGAGCGCAGAAGATGAGCAAGAGCTTTCGGAAGTCTTCATGAAAACCTTGAACTACACAGCGCGCTTCAGCCGCTTCAAAAACCGGGAAACCATTGCCAGTGTCCGCAGGTGAGTGGGAAAGTCAGGGTGTAAGACTCTGCTGGAGAACTTGATGTGTAATATTGATGTTGATTTATTAAAGTACAGTTCAGTGGCGTTTCCTGATTTGTACTATAATTCTGAATCTTGTCTTTCTGAAGAGGCGGGAAATTTGATCGTAATTCTTCACGGAGGGTTGTACTTTGTCTAGGCCAAGCCTTCTGAGCTGCTTTGTTGTCAGCATTTAAATGACAGTTGATTGCAGTAAATGGGAGGATTTTCTAGACTTTATAGAGTAATTCCAAGGAAGTGGAGTTAACAGATGTGACTTTTTTTTTTTTCCTCTGTGCAGTTATATAATTAGTCTTTGTTCCTGAAAGAACATTTAATTTGGTGCCAAAAGCAGAGTGGGGAAAAAAAAAAAAAAGAAGAAAAAAGCTATTTGGTTTGGGTTTTGCCCTTTTCTATTTCTAGCTTACTTGTAATTTCACCAAATTGTTGTCTTTCCTTACAGTTTGCTGCTCCAGAAAAAGCTCCATAAATTTGAGCTGGCATGTTTAGCTAACTTGTGTCCCGAGACAGCCGAGGAAGCCAAAGCCTTGATTCCTAGGTGAGCATTTTTGTGTCGTGAAAGGACTGCTTTATACTTGTCCTGTGGTCTGAGGCCAGCTGTGTGCAGATGCCCTCTTCAATCCAGCTCCATTAATGGAAAACCTACCCACTGATCCGACAGTGAGGCAAGCTTTGTACGTGTCCCTAATGACACTTCTAACATTTACTGGATTAAGTGTAAACCATAGGATCATAGAATGGTTAGAGTTGGAAGGGATCTTAAAGATCATAGAGTTCCAACCCCCCTGCCCTGGGCAGGGACACCTCCCACCAGACCAGGTTGCTCAAAGCCCCATCCAGCCTGGCCTTGGACACCTCCAGGGATGGGGAAGCCACAGCTTCTCTGGGCAACCTGTTCCACTGTCTCACCACCCTCACAGGAAAGAATTTCTTCCTCATATCTAGTCTAAATCCCCCCTCTTTCAATTTAAAACCATTACCCCTCATCCTATCACTACACTCCCTGACAAAGAGTCCCTCCCCATCTCTCCTGTAGCCCGCTTCAGCTGCTGGAAGGCTCTCCCCCGAGCCTTCTCTTCTCCAGGCTGAACAACCCCAGCTCTCTCAGCCTGTCTTCATAGGAGAAGTGCTCTATCCCTCTGAGCATTTTCGTGGCCCTCTGCTGGACCCGTTCCAACAGGTCCATGTTCTTCCTGTGCTGAGGACCCCAGAGCTGGACACAGTACTTCAGGTGGGGTCTCACCAGAGCAGGGTAGAGGGGTAGAATCACCTCCTGCGACCTGCCGGCCATGCTGCTTTTGATGCAGCCCAGGATGCGGTTGGCTTTCAGGGCTGCCAGTGCGCACGTTGCCGGCTCATGTTGAGCTTCTCATCCATGAGCCCCCCCAAGTCCCTAAACAGCTTAAACTGGGGGTCTTAGCCCACCCAGCTGTATTTGGTTGGGGTTTTTTGGGGGGGTTTGTTTTCTGTTGGAGCAGATGACATTGCTGCTGTGACAAACTGTTCTGTGGACGAAATACAGGGGAGCAGTAACTTCTTCATCTCTTGATTCGTTACCTCATGGCCTGAGGTAGAGAACAAAACACCCATCTGAATTACAGTTTCTTCCTTGTATGCTAAGATTTCGTAGCAAGGCTGGGCTGGCTTACGAGAACGAGCCTACACAGACTTCATTTAGAGGTCTATTCAAACCTTCACCTGCCTTGCCTTTTTGATAAAATGTTTTGAAATTATTCAGCAGGAGGTTGTGGGAAGGAGGGAGTTTTATCTTTCAAAAAGGAGGCACTGCATAGGGATTAGAGGGACATTTGTTCAGTGACGTGACAGGTGGTTCCTGGTGGCGCCGTACAGGTGGGCGATGATGGTGTTGAGACCCAGGGGAGAGAACTAGGGCTGTCTGAACTGAATCGGGGCTGGGGGGGGGGATGATTTCTAAAACCTTTAACGTACTCTCGTTGTTCTTATCTTGCAGCCTGGAGGGCCGATTTGAAGATGAGGAATTACAGCAGATTCTTGACGACATTCAGACAAAACGCAGCTTCCAGTACTAACCCTCAACCCCCTTTATTCTGACCAGAAAAACCTGGGGACTGTGACTGTTTCTCAGCCCTCTGGGCCACTCCAGCTCCCAGCTTTGGCTGGGGGAGCTGTGGATACAGGGTACCCCAGTGCTGTGTCACCCATGGGTGGGTTCAGGCTGGAGAGCAGTGTGGTCCTTCTTGTTTGTTCCACCTGTATGTTGGTAAGGACACCTGTATTGTCAGAGCCAAAGAACCTGAAAAGTCTTTTCCCAGTGGCTCAAGTATTTGTTTCTTCCAAATCTCTCTCCTTGATTTGGGAATTTTCAACAGGTTTCTGTTGTGACTTCTGTTTTTTGGGTTTTTTTGGGGGGAACTTCTAAAGGAGATGGAGAAACTTGTTCTTGACTCTTGGAAAGTTTAATCATGGGTGGCATACATTTGTGGTGGTTTTCTTGTTTTCTTTTTTTTTTTATTGCGTGACGAGGACAGTGGATTTTTACACCTTCAATAATTTTCTATTCTTGTTTAGTGTAAATAAAAAAGATTTCTAATTAAAGCCGTGTGTTTTATAAACATTAGGTGCATATTACGATTTTGTTAATGGGGACCTTTTTGATAAACGGATCCTGTCATGATTAACCTCTGTTGGAGATCTGGGGACTCCCAAGTGCGTAATAACACCTCTGACTGTGTCCTAAATTGTGTTATTAACTATAATCATAGTGAGAGAACATTTGGGCAGCATCTCCCTCTCTGTTCCCCTGTTCTCTGACAAGTGATGGCAGAGACCCACCCTATATACTGTTCCAGAAAAGAAATAAGTTTCACTGATGTTGCAAAAGGGAGAGAAATGAGGCATTATTTCAGCTCTTACTGGAAACTCGATGTTGCTTCTGTGCTGGAAGACATGCCTTTCTAATTAACCACAGTAACTTTAACCGGATCAGAATAATTTTAACTAAAGCAAGGTCAATCTTTGTTTTATAGAGCTCGGTGGCCCCTTTTGATACAGGAATTGCTTTCCAGTAGCTGCTTCCGCTGTACTCAGTTTGCCCTATAAAATGTTTCTGTTCAAGGAGCTTTAAGACATTTTAAATACACAGGCTCCCTTAATGAGAACCCATTTTTATTAAAAACCCCAATGTTCTAGACCTCTTTACCCACACTACTAGGTAAAAGAACATAATAACGATTATAATTGGGAGGCATTGCTACTTGTTGATACCTGTGTAAGCTAATATAAGACTCACGGGAAGCATAACAGCTTTAGCGATATGACAGTGGTCTCAGGAGATTTGCACCATCCTCCACAAATAGATAATTACAAGCCATTGAGATTAGTTGTTCTTGATTGTTGTGCTTCGAAACCTGGCGATTAGGCCGGGGAAAGAGGAATTGAATTCCACAGGAGTATTAATAGGAAGGGAGGCGATATTTTGCCCAGCTCCTAGTGCTACCCCTTTCGGAGCGGCTGGAGCCAGCAGAAGCCTTGCTGCCTCCAGCATCCTCAAAACTCAGGCCCAGGGGAGGCAGCGCGGGGGCCGGAGGCGCAGCTTCCCTGCCACTGCGTGAATTTTTGTCATGGTTTTGCCTCAAGAAAAGGCAAAGAGCAGGAGGCCGGGCGCCGCTCGCCTCAGCACCATCATAGCTACCCGTCCCCTCAGACCCACCGCCCCCCAGCGCGCACGCGCGCACCTCTTGGCGCCTACCAGGGGTCGTGGGGAGAGGAGGGGGGCTTCCGTCGGCGCAGGCGCAAGTGGGGAGGCTCGCGGAAGACGCGCGAGCCCTGTCCCGTGCGCCTGCGCACTGGGCGCTGGGAAGAGAGGGGGCCATCTGCCCGCGCCGCTGAGCGTGGTGACGTACGGTGCGTGCGCCGCCCGGTCGCTGGTGGGGGAAGGAAGATGGCGGCCGGCCGCGGCGGGGGCTCGTGAGGCGGCGGCTTCCGGGGCCGGCGGGACGAGGCGTAGTGGCGAGGCGACAGGGCGCGGAGTCGGGGTACGAGAGAGCGGCGGGACGGTGAGTACGGTTCGGTGCTGGGCCGCTGGTGGGGCGGGCACGGGGGTGAGCAGCCTGGGAAGTGCGGCTGCCTCCGCCATTTTTAGGCCGCGGCCCAGAAGCCGTGTGGCCAGGGCCGGGAAGAGGTTGAGTCCCGGCGCGGCCCGCCAACGGCGGGGAGTGGGTGCGGTTGTGAGGTGCCGCGGAGCTGCTCGGGCTGGGGCGTCCTCGGGAGCACGGGGCCCAGGCTCGTCCGCGGGATGAGGTGAGCGCAGGGCCCGGCTCTGCGGCGCTGGGCCCACGGGATGGGGTGTGCTGGAGGGCTGAGGTGGTGGCCAGAGCTAGGGCTGAGAGCAGGCAGGTGGTCCCCTTTCCTGTCTGCTGCACAGTTGTCTGGTGGTGGCCTCGCCCGAGTCTCTCATTCCTGTTTTTTTTTTCTATTTTTTTCTATTACTTTTCTTTTTTTTACAATATTATTATTTTCTCTACCTTAGATTTGGGCGGAGATCGGGTTTTGACTGCTTAAAGATATGGCTTGGAAAGCCCTGGTCATTACGGGTAGATACAGCCATGTGTAGCAGGCTCTTGCTTATTCTGGAAGTGTGGATGAATTTAATGATGATAGGGTGGCACATTCCACGGGTAGAGACTTGCCAGTCTACCATTATTACATGGGTAGCAAACCTAGGTGACCTGTTAAATCTGAATAAATACTTCAGCATTTTTCTGTTGGAGAGAAGTGATTAAACTTCTTGCCTCCTTGAAGATGGATGTTACTTTTCTCTTGCTCACTGTTAACTGCTTTATTATGCGTAGATAGCTGTATGGCTTCAGATACAGTATTTTGAAATATTGTTACTCATTTGAGCACGTCTATCTGTTTTACAAAAGTTGTCATAGGTAAGTAGTTCTATACTATACTGACTTTGTACCTCATTATATCCTTAATTGTAATTTGTGAGTAGTATTTGGGAATCTGTTTTCCTATGTAGACATTAGTCCCTCATCCTTCTCCTTGCAACAGATTTTTATCTTTTATACTTCTCCTAACTGAAATTATCTTATTTTTCCTTTAGGAAAGGCAGGACTACATGCATATTTGTCAGAAAGTTATAGTATGCAAACAATGTTGTGTCAAATATTTTGGGGTTCTCTCTTCCTGAATTCTTCATTAACTAAATTGACCTTTACTTCCCAACAGTTTGCTCTAATATTCTGCCATCATCTTTAGTATAAGACTATATAATCATAAACCACATTTGAAAGTCTGGTTCTTAACATCTTGTTCAGTTGTGTTGTAGTATTTTTAATGGGAAGATCTGAAAAAGTAGTTAAAAGACTTCTCATTTGAACACTCTCAGCATGGTAAGAAAAGTCTGGCTTCTCTTTTTGCTTTGCTGTTAGCATTTTTGGAGTTCTCTGCCCAACTGCTCTACAGTCTAGAGGGTAAGATTTACACGACCATCCTGCCTTTGGCTGTTTCAGAAGTGGATGGAACTATCAGATAATATTAAGAGCATCAGTTTTGAGAAATAAGTAGTATAGGACAGGGAGAAAAACAAATCGCCTTGAACTGCAGAGGATGTTAAGTGCTAGTAACTAGTGTATGTTTAGTACGCCTAGAGTTGCTAAAACCTTTTAAATTAAATGTCAGTTACTATAAACAGTTAAAGTCCTTCACTGTTACCTGAAGTGTTGGTCCTCCATTGAATCCTTGCAGCAGAAAACATTAGACTGTTGGAATTGAAAATTTCTCATCAGTTTTGTATCCGTCTTTGTAGTAGAGGTTAGCCCGGGGAGCAGTAATGCAGTGATCCTAAATTGCGCTTCAGATAGAGGTTCTAGAAATACCACTTTGAACTGCAGTAAAAAGAGGCCTTGAGCTGAGGAGGCGATGAGAAATCTGCTAGAGATGAGAACAAAATAGAAGCTGTCTTGGTCGTCTGCCTCACCTGAAAAAAAAAAATATCGTGGAAAAGACTTTTGGTTGAGTAGGGATATGAAAGGAGTGCAATTTAACTTTTTGCTGAGATGGGTCCATGTAAAATATTTCACTTTTTGCATCTGCTAGCCATGGGGTTGATATCTAGGGAATTTCCATAGTTGATTCACTAACACAGGAAATTATTTTAATTTTAGCCTTGCCCACGTGTTACTCTACCTTATAATTTAGAAAACTACTCATATCTTTGTGCAGGAAAGTTGCAAAAACAAGCTGAAAACTATTTGTAGTGTGTTTGTGAATAATACAAAATTTCTTCTTTATTTGCTGTATTTTCATTCTGGATACTGTATTGTTTACTTATTGAAAGTTTTATACAAAGTAAGAATACAGATACGCAGGTTTGGATGGTATAGTTAATGAAGAAATGTCATGCTCAGTTAAAATGAGCATTGTTAGAGGTTAATGGTGGAGAGGAGAGAGATGGTAGAGAGCTTTCAGAAGATTAAAAACTTAAAATAACTTTGGTTCTCTTATAGAGAATCTCTGAAAGTTATAGGAGAGAAGTAGAATTTTTGATAGCTAAATAGTTCTTTGATGTTCGTATTTTATTATTATTCATTTTGCTTCAATTTAGAGCATCCGCAATCCATATTTTTAAAATGGTGCTAAACTTACCAGCAATTCTTGTTGGCTAGTATTTTAAAAACCTACTCAGGCTTTAATAGAATGTCATTTCTGGTTCAACCAGCTCTCTGCGTTCAGGCTGGGTGTACCAACCATTCTCTTGTGAAACTGGAAATGTGATATGAAGTATATATTTACCAGGAAAGAAAGAAAGTTAGTTTCTCTTATGTTGTGCAATATTACTTTTGATAATGTGTTTAGTATAAAGACAGTGCATGTGCAGCAATGTGAAATGCTGGTTAAAACTGTTCCTTGGCTTGTGATAATGTGGATTACAGTTTATGGTGGGAAAAGGTAGGGCCTGGATGCGTTATAGCCTGTGTTTGTCTGGAGGTTGTAATTAGGAAAGTAGCTAAGTATTCCACCCCATCATTGTTTGCTTATTTTAAAAGGTTTTGTTTCAAGCTTCTTTGCCATGTCTAAAGAAGATTTAAAGAAGAAGAAAAAAAAAAAAAACACAAGAAAACCTAACCCAGAAAGAAACATGAAAGCTGCAGTACTTTATAATAGCTTAAGCACAAGTCAGAATGTACTAGTTTAAATCTGCTTAATACTTTCCCTTGAGCCATTATTCTTTTTTGGTACAGTTCCGTCTTACTTGCTTAGAGTGATCACAGTTATGATTTGTAAGGCATTCTCTGAATGTTGAGGGATACTAGAGACCAAATAATTTTACACTTTGAAACTCAGTTAACTGGTATTGTTCCTGATTTACATCAGCACCAAATTATGAAATGGAAGAAGCGTGGTTCTGTGTAGCAAGAATGGCTGTGATAAACAGATCCAAATTTATCTAGGAAACTATGTACCTGGTTTTCACTTGAGGGGGGAAAAAAGAAACCCAAACCCTGTTCATTAAGATACCTTGTTGAACAGAAAGAGTAAGTGCCAACTTCTAGAATATGAGATAATCTTTAATGCTGAAAATCCATATAAATATACTTTAAGGATTGAAAAATATATGAAGTGTAATAATAATGAATTGTACTGAGAAAGCTGCAATGAAGTTTTATCAGGAATTGGGAGTTCTGTTCTAAGCAGTTTCATGAGCCGTTGGTTTTATCACAATTTCTCTCAGTTGTAGGAAGAAAAGACTTGTTCTACAGTATTAAACTTTGCTGTTGATGAACCCTGGTAAAACTTTTGTGTTGTATACAGTTAAATGGAGATGTTCTACACATATATAGAATATAAGAAGTATAAGCAGTTTTTCACATTCTTCAGACAAAAGAAACATCTCTTCCCCTCTGGGCACTTACGTACTGCAACAAGTAACCCTGGTGCATTTTTTTCCTATCCTAAACTCCTAAAAAATGAGAGAGAAGTTTATCTTCAATTTAATTTTTCATGTAAATCAGTTTTTTTCCCATGCACTATTGTTATCTGAACACTTCTAATTTTCTGTTTACTCTTAGTGAGTGAGTTAATTTTGATACGAAGAACAACAACATGCTTGTTATGGGCTTGTTGCTGTTATTTAATCAGTCTTCACCATAACGAAATGTCTGGTTCAAAGAAATAAATTACATTAGCTTTTGAAGCTTTGAAAATGTTATCAGTGGAGTTGTGAACTTGATGTAACCTAGAATTTTTAGTTCTTTTAAATAATTACAATCATCATATTCTGCTGCCTGTCTTCTCTTGGAACCAGAGTCCATAAAATTGTGCAGGCAGCTGTACGGGGGGGGGGGGCTGTACAGAAATACATAAATGTGAGCAGAAATACCATGTTTGTTTGTTTTTAATCTGGCTCGGTTGTCTGGTTTGGGCTGTGTCTTAGACTAGTTCTGGAACTGGTGAGGGGTAGGGAAAGAGGAGGTGATGGCAACTATCTGTGTCTGCCATAGCATTGACATAACGCTGCACTGAGTGACTCTAACCACGTGTTGAGAAGCAGTATGCTCTGTTCTTAGTTAATATAGCAGATATATCAGCTCTTTATAAAATACATCCCTAAATGTTTAAGGTCAAGTTTATTTAGTAGCAGGTTTTAATTTAAAGCAGTTGGTCGTGAAGCTTGAATTTAGATTGCTCTTAGTTGCTCGCCTGTAACTTTACCCAAAAGTGAGTAGCCCTGGGTTGAACGTTGTGACAGGATCGGCCAAAAGCAGCTTTGCAACTAGAAGTATAGATGTATTGACACTAAGTTCTGTATATTAGTGTTTTATGTACTTCAAGATGAGCACACAGATACTTGAAATAATCCAGGTTTCTTGACTTTAAATAATTTTCCCAAATCCAAAAGAAATGCAATACAAAAGAATATATTAATGGCCCTTTTTTTAAAGGGAGGCCAGAGGCTAGCTAACAAGGAGCCTAATATCTTATGGGTTTGGTGTAGTTTTCATGTTCATAATGAAGTTTTGGCAATAGAGTGATTGGTATTTTACCATGGTTATATGAGTATTCATCTGCAAATTTGAGTCTGGCAGGAGCTGTGCTTTGAGCTGGACGAGTAGCACCACAGCCTCAGTTGGTGCAAGTGCTTGACTTAGAGCCTGAGGACTGCGCAGTGGTGCAGCTCAACCCTGTCCCACCTACATTTGCAGTCATCTAAACTGGCATTGCAGCCCAAAGTGATAACTTCCTCTGCTTCTGGTCATTTGGGCCACGAGGATGACCAGAGGGCTGGAGCACCTCTCCTATAAGGACGGGCTAAGAGACTTGGGATTTTTCAGCTTGGAGAAGAGAAGTCTCTGGGGGGACCTTATAGCAGCCTTCCAGTACCTAAAGGGGGCTTATAAGAAAGATAAGACAAACTTTTTAGCAGGGCCTGTTGTGATAGGAGAAGGGGTAATGGTTTTAAACTAAAAGAGGGTACATTTAGACTAAATATAAGGAAGAAATTGTTTACAATGAGAGTGGTGAAACACTGGACCAGGTTTCCCAGAGAGATGGTAGATGCCCTATCCCTGGAAACATTTAAGGTCTGGTTGGATGGGGCTCTGAGCAACCTGATGTAGTTAAAGATGTCCCTGCTCATTGCAGGGGGGTTGGACTAGATGACCTTTAAAGGTCCCTTCCAACCCAGGCTATTCTGTGCTTCTATGATTTTGGTTTTTTCTCCTGTATCAGTCAAAGCATTTCTGGAGCTCCACAGTAAGTTGGCTGAGAAATTGCTCTGGGTTGTGACTAACATTAGCAAAAAGGGGATCTTAACACAGAGCGATTTTAGGTGGATGGCCAGTGTGGTCACCAGATGTTCACGTTGGTTTAAAGGAGGGGTAATACAGGACAGGAACACACAATCAGGGTCAAGGCAGGACTGCTTTTTTTCATGTCAGCAGTTTTAGGTTGGGTTCGGGTCATTATAGAACTTGATCTCAGCAATCCTCTTCACGCAATGCTGAAGTTCACTCAGTGACTATCGCTGCAGTTAAGTGGTGTGATCATGATGAGCAGTTGCGCTTCCTACCATTGTCTTCCTTCCCCCAGCCCCAGTAAAAATCACCAGTTTATTTAGAAAATGCCGTTCTCCCCAGTGGGGCATGTTTGTAAGCAAACCATCACGCTTATTTGCAGAGAACAGTGAAATTTTATTATTATATCACCAGAAAATGTATAGATTGCCCAAATTTGCAAGAAGGAGGACTACAGGCTGAGTAAGTGTTAATATAGTATGTTCGTTCTGTGATGTTTGTGCTGTTCCTAAATTATGCAGTTTGCAGTTAAATTCATAATTGAGTCATTCATGAAACCATGTTTTGCAATCTTTTTCTACTGGTGAATGCAAATATTTTGGTCTCCTCAGCAAATTTAAGCCTAATATTAGAAATAGATAATTTGTTTATTTAATATCTTTTGTAGGCTCTTGACTAATATAATAAACCACAGCTGCCAGCTCAAAATACTGACCTAGAACTGTTGACTGAAGTGCTGCTTTTGCCAGGAAAGCTTGCTGATATTCTCAAGGCAGGGGATATGAATTAGGAAAGAAATGCCAAGGGATTTTAGACCTTTGGAGAACTTAGTTTTCCAAACTGAAGATCTCTGCTGACGTGCACTTCCACTGACTTGTCATTCCCATGGGGAGCTTGACTCTTCCTGGAATTGGGGAAAATCGTATACTGAACCTGGTTGTGAATTTCCTTTGCTGAAAAATGTATTGGTAGAGAGGAACAGAACTAAGTGGTAAATGTGAAGGCTTTTTAGTGAAGAAGCTTGAATGTGGTCATTGAGCAGTGTATATATATCTTCATAATTGTATATAGGCATTTGTGTGGCTTGTAATTGATGCGGAAAGGCCAGAAAACTTATTCCTGCAAGAGTTTGCTGTGTGATTCCAGTCGAAGTGTATGTCTAATTAATTTTCAGTTGTGTGAGCCAGTGATATATACATCAGCCATCAATTTAGAAAGTGTTCTAGTATTGAAAGCTCTTTTCTACAGAGGAATTTCTACATTGACTATGTTTTAAAATAGGCATGTTTCTTGACAAAACTTTTAGAACTGTTTGAGTGATATTATGTAGACTTTTAAACACTGAGAGCTTTAAATTACAATAGTTACCACAGTTTATTTTTTCCTATTGTAAGTTTGTGCCTCATTGGATAAGAGAGTTTTTAGCCTAACCAGTAGCAAACAGGGATTGGGCATTGATCTCCCACACCAAACTCTGGCAAAAGAGTAGTTTACATATACACTAGACTTTTAAATCTTAACTGGAGCAGATATTGGGAAAGTATGCTTTTGAATTCTGTCTTTATTCACATGAATAATCTACAATCAGAACTTTACTTGATCAAACTAATTTAGAAGTAGTTTTCTTTGGCTGTTTCCATAATTTAGGGGGTGTTTGTTTGATTGATGGGGTTTGTGTGTGTTTGTTTGTTTTTTTAAACTTCTCTGATTCACCAGTAAGTCAATAATGGGGAGCATTGTTAATGTAAGTATGGTTTGCATTTCTCTAACAGAGTCCATAAGGCTTGTTTAGAGGCATTGTGTGGTTTGATGAAGTTTGAATTGTTCTCTCCAATTCCACTACTCTTGCTTAAGGGTGTCTCTATGTTAGCTATGTCTGAGCATAGCAACTGTAGGTATTAATTTGTGTCTTTGCTATAAACATAGCTGCTAATTTAACTGCTTGAAAAAATTTGAGTTTTGGTTTAGTGGGGATTATAAAACAAATCTCTGCCTTGGATAAATCTTTCTGTGTGCATCTGCTACATCTTTTTATCAAAAAAGAATCAAAACCCTTGAGGAAAAAAAAAACCTTCTTGGATATTGCTAGGAAAATACTGTGGGGTAGTATGTTATATGGCATTTATTCTGCAGTGTGTCTGTAAAAGTGTTCAGTATCTTCATTTATTGAATACATGAAGTATGTAAATAATCTTGATAGGTCCAGAAGATGGAGGCTCTTGTCACACAAAGCCTCTGCCTCTGAATGCGAGTTAGCCAGGGTATAGACATGGGTTTTGCAATGGCTTTTACCATTAAAATATGCAATTAGATAAAAAGAAGTTATTTTGTCTTGAAGTGTGCTACTTCAAATCTCTTTGTGGAGAGGGAAGTAGAAAAAGAATCTTTGAAATATGGTTAATAACTACTGAAAAACATTGCTTTTAGTTGTGGGGGTTTTTTACTTTCTCAGACTTCTCATCACATAGAGACATGTTTTTTTCATACGATCATGTGTGATAGCACTATTTCCCCTCCTCCTGCTCCCCCTTATGCACTTCAGTTTCTTAATTATGGAAACTTAAGACGCTATTCTACGTTTATTTGGCCCAGAAACTGGTATGGCAAATAGCGTTACTTTGTTAGAAGACTGGCCCAGGTATCACTAAGGGGAAGAAAAAAAAAAGTCACAAAGTAGGGATTTTTCTGATTTTCTTATTCTTCAGTTTTGATACTTTCAACACCTGCCTTTACATAAAAGTCGCAAAAGTTCTGGATATGTTTCTTAAGCATTCAATAGATAAAGGTTATGAAAGGTGAATCTTTGTAACAAATTACAACTCTATTAATTTCCAAGTCTGACTAAAAAGACTTTGATACGTTCTTGTAGCACTGAATTTGCAACTTTTAGAGACTCAGGTACTCAACTTTGTTTACTATATTAAAATGTGTATTTCTGTTCCATAGTGTGAAGAGAATCCAGCTGTTAGATTGTGTGGACTTTCTTTGCTTTATCATCAGAATCTCAGTAGATTGTTTCCGGAACAAAGAAACTGGTTGCTGTGTTTCCCTACTTAAGTTTAGTTCTGCAAACTGCTATAGTCCTTCTAGTCCTTTTCCTTTCCACTGATAATAAAGTTCCCTGAAGACTTTTTTTTATAGGATTTCTTGCCACTCTGGCTTTCCTCCTACCCCCTGCTGTTTGTGTGTTTTTTACAAATGAGGGGTTGAGTCTTCTAAGGACTTGTCTCCTGCTAGAAGCCACATACAGAAAAATGAAAGTAAAATGGCCACATTTCTTTTATATAGTTCCTAAATAATAATTTGTCTCTAGAGTCCAGTAAAGTTCCAATTCAGTCATAAGTGAGCTGAGGAGGAAAGGTGATGATAGTCTGGTGATCTGGGGTTTATGTCCCTAAACAGTAGCACTAGAGAGTGACCTAGAAATGCTTGAGGAATGGGTCAGTGGAAACCCCCTGAAGATTGGGAAGGAGACATGCAGAGTTCTCCATGTGCGGGCATAGCCTCGTGGATTTGTACCAGCTGCGAAGATACTGCCTGAATAGCAGTCTCACTAAAGCAGTCTCACTGAAGAGACAGTTATAGTGAATACCAAGTTGAATATCAACCAGCAATATGATCTCATAAATAAGAACAACTGCATATTGGGTGAAACTAGGAGTATCCCAAGCAGATTCAGCTGTGATTTCTCCCCCCGTGCACTAAGACTAGTGTGAGTTCAACAGGTCCTGATAGAATGGTATCTTGATATTTAGGATTAGCGAGCATGAGAGGCTTTTTTTTTTTTTTCTTTTAAACTGCTTTTCCTTTCTTGTGTGTTTATTTTTTTGTATTTGTCATCCTATGTTATGTGTCTTGTTTCCTGACACAATGGTAGCTCCAAGGTAAGACAGCGTCAGTCATCACTACAGCATGAAAATCAAGCTGGATGTATTTCAGCCAGTTAAGGTGTTATTGTTGTGACTCATGGTAGACTGGGTTGGTTATAAACTGAATATAGTTCTTGACAAATGCTAAGCAGGAGTCAAGATGAAGGAATATACTGGTAATTTAGAGGGAGGATGGATACTGTTTTATTAAATATTTATTAAAATACCACAAGTAAATTTTAACTTAAAGCAAAACTGTCAGAATCATGGAAGCAGACCAAATCCTGTGCATCTTCTAACTGAGGTTTAGGTGCAGTCTGCCAAACATCCTCTAAGTAATTGGTTGCTTCCATGTTTGTTTTGAAGTAGACTTCAAGGAACTTGCTGTACAAGTTGCTTTTGTGAGGTGCAGAAAGGGAATTGTTCTAGGCTGGTTTACTTGTGGCCAAAGTGGTAAAGCTGGACCTGCCTCTTGAGTCCTGTGAACTAAAGTATTTTGACTTTTTTGTGATGTCTGTAAGCACCTGTTTTCTGGAAAAAAAAAAAAAAAAAAAAAAGTCTGCTTTGGAATGAGTCAAGTGTTTCATTTGAGCATAAAATGAGGAATATTTGAGATTTGTTTTATTATTAGGTATTTGTTTAGCACTAGAAATACTAAATTTGAAGAAGTGTTAAATGTGTGTGTAACTTACGTGCAGCTAAGCAGATTCAGCTGTTGAAGATTGTCCCCCAGGCTCTGTAGCCTGAGACTTTCAGAATGGCTGTTTGAAGTTTTTTTTTCCCCCTTGGGCTTTTAGATGCCTTCATTTGTCTGTATGCTTTCTCTACTATTCAGTGTGTGATTGTATGTGAAACTTCAAAGGCGAAGGGCTGTTGTCAGTTAAATATCAGCACTTCTGCTCTTCCTGTAGAGAATAAACCCTTTGAATCAAAACCTGCATCAAAGGAATCACATTTTGCCAGGTCTTGCTCACTGTACAGTGAAGATGGTTGTTTTCTTGATAGATATGTTAGAAATTTTACATGTTCTATCCTTTCAGACTCCGTATCATGTGTGTGTATGTGTTTGGGTTGTGGTAAATATCCAAAGTTTAGACTTCATGGTGAAATGCGCATAATGGAAGTACAGAACTGAAGTTAAAGAGGGGAAAACATACTTTTGCATTTTTAGGTCCTTGATCGTGCAAGTGTAGTAGATTCAGGGCTGTGTATGAATCAAAAATCTTTGAAGTGTCTCCAGAGAAGAAGAGGTCATTGAACCTTTTGGGCAGAGTAGTTTATTTTACTTAGCCAATGATTAAAATAAGTATCTGTTCCTGTGTTTTTGATGAAGATGTAGGAGATTTCCCCCTTGCCCCCCATTTTCTATTAGAATAGAATGACTGGAATGGGGAAAACTGCCAAATCCTTTTCCCTCCTCTTTGCATAGTCAGAATTTAAAACCCATTTCTAGGAAAGTTTTGTTCACAAATAGAACACACTAGAGAATGGATGCTGATGTATGTTGGGAGTACAGCAGTAGAGCCCTGGGGAAGTCTGCTTGCTGCAGAGAGCAGGAATGCTTCTTAATAGCAGTCTTGTATAATACAGGTCAGTATTTTAAGGTTGGGGGCAGCCTTGGCTGCAGTGATCATGAAAAGTTCATGAAAAGAGTTCAGGGTTGTGGGTAGTATGTGCAAAACAACAAGTAGGGTTGAAACCCTGGATTTGAGGAGGGCTAACTTGGACCTCTTCAAGAAACTGCTTGGATAAATCCCATGGGTTAGAGCTCTGGAAGGTAGGGGGTCTCAAGAGAGCTGGATGATATTCAAATATCGCTTTCTCCAAGCTCAGGATCGGTGCATCCCTGAGAGCAAAAAATCAGGCAAGGGAAGCGGGAGACCTCTGTGGTTGAGCAGGGAGCTTCTGAAAAAGCTCAAGTGGAAGAAGGAAGTTTACACTGCTGGAGAGAGTACAGCAAAGGGCTACAAAGGTGATTAGGGGGATGGAACATCTCTTAAGAGGAAAGGCTGAGGGACTTGGGTCTTCTTAGTCTGGAGAAGAGAAGGCTGAGGGGGGGATCTGATCAACACCTATAAATACTTAAAGGGTGGGTGTCAAGAGGAAGGGGTCAGTCTTTTTTCAGCGGTGCCCAGTGACAGGATGAGAGGAAATGGGCAGTAACTTGAACATCGGAAGTTCCATCTACACATGAGGAGGAACTTCTTTCCTGTGAGGGTGGCAGAGCCCTGGAAGAGGCTGCCCAGGGAGGTGGTGGAGTCTCCTTCTCTGGAGACATTCCAAACCTGCCTGGACATGTTCCTGTGCAACCTGCTCTGGGTGGACCTGCTTTGGCAGGGCAGTTGGACTACATGATCTCCAGAGGTCATTTCCAACCCTTTATCATTCTGTGATTCTTATCTTGAGTTTTGTGATTTGGTGTGTTACAGCCCTCCAGCACCTGTGTTTAATTAAGGAGTCTATTCTTAGATTGTAAGAATGGTCTTATTTTTCTTAGGTTTAAACTCACTGTACTCATGCCTACATGTCTTCTAGAAAATTTCTGGTGATCTGCATATAAAAATGCAGAAAACTATGTTATTGCTGTGCCTTATGTAATTCAAAAGTGGGAATAAGATACTTAAGGAACAAAAACCTCATGCCTTTTTTTTTTCCATACTGTTATACAGTTTTTTGTCTGCTTTTGACAAAAAATCTCTCATGACCACAGGGCTAAGTTGGACAACTTTGCACTTCATTATTGCGTCTCATTGACCCATCCAAACTTTACTTATCACTGCGGTATATGCTGTTCTGTTAGCTCGGTTCCAAAGTCAAGACAAGCCACAGAGTGCCTCACACTTAGACTTTAGGTGATCTTGTTTTGTAAATATGATGGAATGTTTTTCCAATACAATGGGAAATCAAAACACAAAGCAATTCAAGGAATTAGTCAAATCACTGTATTCTGCACCAGATCAGCAAATCGGCATAACTTTCTTTTTCATAATTTTTCTGTGTTTTCAGAGTCGAATTATCTAATGTGCTGTTAAGGAAACTTGTGATCAGTCTTTTTCCTCAGAAACATGGTGACATCTGCATAGAGCCAGAAGCAAAGTCACCTCTGCTGTTAGAGTTTAATTCAGTGGCAGACACGCGAATCTAGTTTCAGTAGATTTCAGTTGTATCTTCAGAAAAATGTGGTGGGAGCTTTCTGCTGCTAGTGCTGGTTTCACAGTGTTTTTAGTAATGGGAGTTTCTAATATTTGTAGATTATAAGTATATCCACTTCAGTGAATGAAGCAGGGGAGATTCAGAAACACTGATTCAAAACTAATCTTTTCCTCAGGTTCATTTGCTGTTTAAAAGAGGAATTATTTTGGGAATGCCTAATTTAGTTTCAAATATTAGGAAGACCATTTACTTAAGATTGCGTAGTTCGCAAAAATGAAGAACCCTTTTTCTGTGTAACCCCTTACCTCGTGAGTTTATGCTTTCAAGAAATGCCTGTAAGTCTGTCTTTCACTCTTTTCAACCCTTAACCAGGACGTCAGGCTCTGTCTGTGTGTAACAGAGAGATGATGTGTGTACGTGCATGTTTATTTCTTTTCATGTTTTAGAAAAGAAAAAAAAAATTACTGAAGATGGCAAAAATAGAACATTTTATGCCTGGAATATATCCTTCCACATAATTCTTTTGCACTGGGAAGAGGTACAGTTCCCAGGTAAGGAAAAAGGCTGGATGATGAGACCAAGAAAGAGCTTTTCTGAAAATAGTGTGAATGTTTCAGGAAGGGGAAGCCATGGAAGCATCCACTGCTGGTCTCCAGAGCAGAGGTGCACATTCTTGCAAAGAAAGATGAAAGAAATGAGAATTTTTTTGGGATTCATCATTGCTACTTCGTAAAAGAGCAAAAGGAATAACATTAAATTGTATTTGGTCTCTCTCCTGTTTTGTTTTGTTTCCCTTTCCCCAGAAGAGGTGTGTTTATTCAGCTGTGCTTACAGATTCCTTAATTTACAAATTAAAAAGATGCAGTGGCACATTTTTTCACAGGTGTCTATTTACAATGGGATTTTTGAATTTGCAGAAATGTTACTTACTATCTGTGCTTGTCTAATCAAAGGCAGATGAAGTTTGCTGATGATGTATTGAACAATAAACTTGTTATGCTAACTTTGCATTGTGGTGTTCTTATCTTATGCTTCTGCCTCAGAAAACCAAGTGGTTGTTTTCACTGAATGTCCTGAGCCATGTTTTCGACTACTATGTACTATTGCAATGCAAGTCATTACTACCAGTTTTCACTGTTTCTGTTACACTGTAAAAGTGCTTGCTTTACGTACTTGTTTAACTGTCTAATACATATTTAAAGGAGGAATATGCAGACACACTCAGGAAATTTTTATTGCCTCTGTTCCTTTGTGGGTTTAGCCATTGCAGGGGACTGTCTTTGAAGCTGCAGCACACTTTATTGCAGCGGGCAGCGTAAGGTTTGCAGAGTAACTGGCTGCTGGCACCCCTCAGGAGAATAGCCCTTCTCTTCTACATTTGGAAACGTACTTTTCTTTTGACGTATTCAGGTTATTACTCACCGTACTGCACCCAAGTTGCTTTCTCGTCAGTGAAAAATAACTATTAAATAAGCAAGCACGTTTTAGTTACCAGTTATTGCACTTCATTAATAATGATCTTTACTTTTTGGATAAGCCATATAAAATTTGTCAAGTGTATATGTAAATCAGATTTTTTTTTATTTTTTAAAATATTGAACTGTCTGTAAGAAGTGATGAATTTAACATGAGCCATGAGTCTCTCTTTTTCTCCAAACTTTACTTGATAAAACCAGTGTAGAGGGATGCTTTGTTTTTTGTTTTTTTTATTTTGAGTAGTCGAATTTGGTTTATTTTGATTTAGTGAAGTTGTGCGTGAATTGCTTTGATTGCATGATTTTGGGCAGCAGAGTCCAAATCTGTCAATTTTCAAAACTTATTGCCACATTCATTTTGATATTAAAGAAACGGGCATGCCCAGGTAAGATGATAAAGTAACATTGTTACTAAGTGAAATGCTAGTGTTATCTTTGTAGCCTTATTTGAGTACATGAACTAAGTGATAACCTTTTTCTGTTATGGTCTAATATTGTATGTGACTTGTTTTAAAAAGCAAACAAACTCCACAGATCCATCTATCTTGTGACACCATGCTTCCCTGGGTCATCCTTATTTATTTTTCATTTTTAACTCTGTTCTATAGCCATGTCCCTGTGATGACTCGATAGCATTAATAAATCTGCCATCCTTATGGCACTATTAGGAGCGAATGAAAAGCTTGCTGTGTTGCAAGTGGATTTGTTGTCAGTTAAGGAACAGCGATGGACATCTTGAGTCCTATCACAAGGTCCTTGGCTTCTGTAGTGCAATTTCTTCCGCTTGAGTCTCAGTTAAATTAGTTTTAATGTCTTTCTTTTTTTAACCTGTGTTTATTTGTCAGGTTTCTCATTCGTTCTCTCTTGATTAACCTTGCTCCTCAGTTAGTGGTTTTGCTTCTATACTTACTTCCACTCTTACTGTATTTCTTCTAACTTGTCTTTGGGTTTTTTTTGTTCGTCTGGTCCCATTCCTGCCTTCAGTTTCATGCCAGGTGTGCCTTCATTTATTCCCCAACTGGATTGCATTTTCCAGGCTTTCTTTTGTCATCTTAGCTGGAAGGTAGGCCCAGTTACTTACCTTCCAGGGTTTCTGGATGGCCTTATCTTTGCTCGGTGAATTCATTATATATTCTCTGTATATCCCCAAATGTGTAAAAGCTAATCAGCTTTGAAGGGCTATTTGTGGGAACAGAAAGGGGGAAACTGACAGTCAGCTCTCTGAAAAGTCATGTTTCTGTTGCAAACAATGAGGATGCATGAAAGAATGGCATACAAAAAATTCACGGTTCAAATTGTGATAAAAGTATAATGAGCTAGAAGAGAGTAGCAATTAATTGGTAGCATTACTATCCAAGAAACAGTAAAGGAAGAGCTGACCTATGCTTGATGTTGGAAAAAATCCTGCTGTTGCTTTTAATTCTGTGCATTAAGGAAAAAACATATAAAACCCCCAAAACTTGGTACTTTGCTTAAAATAGGAAATTGGATGTTACTACTCTGGATTATACATTGTCCTTTAATACTTGTTTATATATTTCTACTTCCTTCCCCAATGCAGCAGGAGCTTTAGCTACAGACACACTGAATTCCGACACTTCTTCAGCTGATACAAAAGATCTAGAGGAGAACCTTCTGAGGTTCGTCCCAACAAAAGACAGAGTAGGATACTGATAACTTAAATGTTAAATGGGTGTGTTTGACTGACTGGAGTAGAGCTCTTTGGAAGTAAATGCTCCAGTTTCATCTGATAACTGAATCTGTACCCTTTATTTCTAAAGCTTCTTTGTTTGGAAACTTCCCTCTGTGTGTGTATACACACATCTATATGCATATGCACAGACTCTTCTTATATATCTATTTGTGTGTGTATATATATATGATTGCAAACATGACTTGGGCATAAGGATATTATGTTAATAAAAGCATGATATTTGAGGCCTTATTGAAAGAAAGTGATCATGAGCAGCTGGGTAACCAAAAATCTTTTTCCAAAGTTTAACTGCAAGTAGGAGGCTTTTTGTGACAGAGGCAGTGATCTCAAAAGTTGGAGAAACAGCTTAGAACATGAATGGAACATAAACCTGTCATTTTCATTGTCGTGTTGTTGTAGTTGAGATGTCACATACTGTCTTGTCATAATCATGAACTTGGAAGGGTCTGTAGGCGTGACGAGGTGTAATTAAAATGTTTATGCCTTTGGTCGTCTTTTAAACAGTAGTTTTTGCTAATACTGTTTGTATATTAAATACATTTAAGTGCTTGCGGTAGATTAATTTAGATTGGAAATACTAAAAACTATGTCATAGAAAATGCATTATTTACCTATGTTTGTAACTGAAAAACTTTCTTCAGGAGATTTTATTTTCTGAAAGATGAGAATAAAAGATGAATTAACTTGTTGCTTGGAATGTTTCTCTAAAAAGGCATTTTAATGTAATGTTTTCTTGCAAATACATTTGATCAAAGTCTTTTTGGAAGCCCCAAAATATGCCTTTGTCTGCATTCTTGGCCTTAGTTCTTGAAATGTATTTTTGCACTGTCTGAAGGAGAGTACAGATGTGTGGCTGTGAAAAAGCATCTTTTCCCTCTGGTTTAAAGCACTAGTTGGTAGAGAGGTGTATATCTTTAGACTTGAGAGAGATTAGTACTGGAAAGTTTGTTTGTTTTTTTTTTTTTCTCCTGAGTAATGCATAAACTTTAAAACTACATAAAAAAACTTTATTAATGGACTTGCATGCTTACTGCTGCCTTGCTTGGTTTGGTTGGAGAAGCTGCCGTCTCTTTTTTGATATAAACTCACTAGTATCCTTTTAATTTTACCTTTGAGAATTTACACCTGAAACTTTCTGTACAACAGTTATCTACCTTCTGATGAGTTGGAAGAGAATCTGAGGTGATGTTAGGGGTGCTTGATGTACTTCCTGCATGAGAAAGCTTTGATATCTCTTTCTTGTTTCAGATGAGTGTAATGTTGTAGTAATTGTGTTGTTACAGGGGTGTTAAGGATGTGGCAGTATTGGCAGGGAGACATGGGATCTTATTAGACCATTGAAAGCCTGTCTCTCTTTCCAGTTACACCAGTTGGTCTCATAGAAGATACTACTCCTGCCAAAGGTCTTAAATGTCTTTATTTAAGGAAACACGCTATTTTAGTTTAGACTTGTTTGTCTTGAATGGCAAATAGTTGTAATGGCTCTAGTTTGGTTTTTCCCCTTGCACATTAACCTTGTTGGTGTAGGTAACAGCCAGGTGCCAGAGATGGCTTGTTTTCTAGCCTGGGACACTTTCAGTTACCGATGGAAAGGAGTGTGTGACTTCCAGGTTTGCAAAGCCGGTGAAGGTTAATCCTTGCCCTGTGCCAACAAACTGTCTGATATTTAAAACAACCTGCTCCTTGTAGTTATAAACAGCCTCTTCAGGAGAATCAAACTATGCACTGTTTTTAAACCCTCTTCTATGTCTAGCATTTCTACCTTAGCTTTATTTTGCTGTTTAAAAAATGGAAGCATTTTTCAATTATTGGGATCAAAAAAGCGAGATAAAATTTTAAGACTGACAGTTGAAATAGCTTTCCAAATCTTTCAAATTGAGGATATGAGCACATTAACTAAATAGGAAAGTACATTCCTGAATTTACAAATGGATTATTTCAACTTTTTTTTTTTTTTTAAATCTACCAGTTTTATTTCCTTTTTTTTATTAAATCCACTTTTATTCAGTGTAAACACTTTAGTCATCATGCAAAGGAACATTTCTCAGCCTTTTTGCATTCCCTTGATGACAGTGCCAGTTCATTTTGGTTTAAAATTGTTGTCAGACTATGAGTTCAGGATGGGGCAGGAGTACAAGTTGAACATTAAGTTTGAGCTTTCACTGGTTCAGAGTGCGTTACTGCTTAGTCTGAAGTTAGTGTATACTATAAAGACAGTGTATATTGTAGTTTTCAGCTATGGAGAGGTTGCTGCAGTTGATCTCATTATTTAAGGATTTTACAGACTGGAAGATTAGTTTTTAGACTCATTTCCCTCTGTTAGAAAAAAAAAACCTGAATATTGAAACTTTTTCCCTGCCCTTGATAAATATGTAATCCGTTCATTTTGTGATAATGGAATTGAAAGTAGTACCTACAGGTAGAATGTGATCTGTGGTGTATTTACTATAACTTACGTAAAGGGAATGTAATTTTGTTTTCAAGTCCTAGAATAAGATTTTGAGGCAGCCCTTTAAAACTGTTTTCCTTGTCAATAGTTAAATTAATTTGTAACTAATGTGGTGTTTCCTGTTGTATATTGAATCTGAAATGTCATCCTCTGTTGAAGGGTCTTACTGTTTCTTGCATTTACTTATACTGTTTATACTGAGGATATTTTTTTCCCCACACATTTCTAGTTCAGGGATGGTAAAGCAAACTTCATAGTGATCTGTTTCAATACAAAATTCCTCTTGATAGAGAACAAAGTACTTAACTGCTTTAATGTCAGTGTGATGTGGTACAGGGGAAGAATAATAATTCTTCAGGAACCTACAGATATTTCTTCCCAATAAACAGTGCTGCATGAAGTTGTTATTCATCCTTGTAAACCTAAATTAGTAGAGATACTAATATGGAACTTCTGTCATTATTATGTAGTAACCTAGTGTTTCACTCTTTGCTGTCTTTCAGAAACGAGATAGCCATGGCCACAGAAATTGGCTCCCCGCCCCGATTTTTCCATATGCCGAGGTTCCAACACCAGGCGCCTCGGCAGTTGTTCTACAAAAGACCTGATTTTGCACAGCAGCAAGCAATGCAACAACTTACTTTTGATGGAAAGCGGATGAGAAAAGCTGTGAACCGAAAGACCATAGACTACAATCCCTCTGTAATTAAATATTTAGAGGTTAGTTAATTTTCTGGGTTTTGTTTGAAAAACTTTTTTTCGTTCCTGAAACTTGTGATTGTGCTTTTCAGTCTCCATAGAGCAGTCTGGAAGGCTGAGGGATCTACTTCTGTGTTTTCAAACTAAGTGATAAATGCTTGTAGATTTGGTACGGTATGAATACAAGGGGGTTTGGTCCTTGGTAATAAAACTGCACATATACACAGCTGATTTTGTAGTTTGTGTAAACACCTATTTTTACATTCTGTCTTGGAATTCCACCTTGGAGCACGATTGACTGTCTTGTGTGATTTTCTGACTTTTCAGTGGGCATAACTCAATATAAATAATGTAATTGTTCTTATTTTTGTTTTGAAATAGAAGTTTTCCTGAAATGGGAGAGAAACCGTTACCTCTTCCTCTCCAAAACCAGGGCACCATAAAAATGTTGTTTCATCATTTTACCTAAATAACACTGCAGCTGTGCGCTGTGGTCTCTGAAAATCCCTTTCTGTACAGTTAATAGATACAGAACAACTTTAATGAAGTTTTATATTTCTGTAAAAATGGTTATTCAGCTTTCCTGAAGGGGTGGTATTAATTTCTTAAGAAATACAATTTTATGATCAGGAGGTACTGTGCAAGTACTGGATATTAGTTCAGAAGCAATAGAATCAGATCTGTAAATACAGGATTCAGTAGGATCTCAGCAGCAACATTGCAAAAACATGATGAAATGAATTCCATCTGCTGTAGCCAGTGCATGTGCTCGTAGGTGTTAATGTTTGGAAGGTTTTCTTAATAATAGATTTAAATTATCTTCTAAGATCTGTTTAAATACTGAACATTTAAAACACATTCTTATACTTCAGGAATGCCCCAAAAAAGATTCTAATAGAAGTGGACTAGTTCTAAAAAAATTTTAGTAGCTCAGGACCATTTTTACTGTGGTTTAAATAAGCACCATCAAACTTCTGTTTATTAAAACAAAACAAAAAAATTAGTTCTGTACGTTTTGGATGCTTACACAACATTAGGATATACCAGAATTCCATTTCAGTCCTGGCTTTAATACTACTGATTTAATTTGATGTGTTTCTGTAAAAAATGAGAAAAAAGGTTTATATGTAATTTGCTCTTGGATTAAGAAATTCTACCAGACTGTAGTAGTGTATGCTGGAAATGTTTTACCTAGAATTTTAGCTTACATTTCTGATACGTACGCAGATACAGATTGATAAAGTCTATAGCACAAAGCTGAAACAACTTCTTGCCTAATTCATGTAAAGTCTTTTTGAAAAGGTTGTGTTTGACAGCTCACAAAATTTCACTAATTGAAGGCGTTTTTATCCCTGGATCTTCTAAGTTTTATCCATTTGAATGCATTGTTATCTTTATGCGTCAGCCACAGAAGCTTCCTTTCATGTCACTCATGTCACTGTGTGGGATTTCATTGAGAGTTAATCAACACAGCTCCTGGTAGTATAAATGCTTATCCTGAAATTAAAGCTTTTGAAATGATCGAAGGTGCTTCTTGCAGAGAACCTATTTCCCTGGGCAGCAAAGTACCACTTTGTCTTTGTTACAATAATGTGGCTTATTGCATAGAACTGCTTCTTTCATACTGTTAAGCTGCAATTTTAAATGAGCTGCCTTAGTCTGACGAAATTAAGACTTTAAACATTCTTGAATCTTTTTTCTTGAGCTGTATAAATTCTACAGGTTTCCTGAGACCAAAGTCTTTTAACTTGAGTTTATTCTACAATCTTTGGAGTGCTTTGGAATTTCCCAAACAGGCTGTCAATGTGTTACTTGCTTTCTGTTGTTTACCAATAAAGCCTAGTGGTGGTATGAACTAGGAGCTGTTTTCTTCTTTCCAGAATAGAGTATGGCAGAGAGACCAGCGAGATATGCGAGCAATCCAGCCTGATGCAGGATATTATAATGATGTAAGTAAAATCTTACTATTGCCTGATGAAGTTCTGGGGCTAAAATTTGTTCAGAAAATTGGAGGGATTCTGCCTGTCAGCTGAGGTTATCTTTTTGTCCACAAGAGGCCTTAAAGATATGAAGGTTATCTTCACTCGACATTATCTTGGTCTGTTGGAATCCATGTCCACAAAGAGAACCTGAAATTGGGTAGGCTTTTAATTTTTGGACGCACTGAGCTTGCAAAGCTGCTCTTGAAGATGCTGGTTCTGGATGTTTGACAGGGTAAATCATGCAGACTTTTGAACATTTCTACCAACTTACTTCTAGTAACATCCCTGCAAATGAAAAACTTGCTTTTCCGGTAACAGGTGTTCAGAATGGATGTTTTTCTTGCAGCTTCTAGTTAGGAATGTCAATACTAAATCTTCTGTTTCTTCTCTCATAGTTGGTCCCTCCTATAGGAATGCTGAACAACCCTATGAATGCTGTAACAACAAAATTTGTTCGGACATCTACTAATAAAGTAAAATGCCCAGTGTTTGTTGTCAGGGTGAGTACGGTGTTGGGTTTACTTAGTTGTATTGTCTTAATTTAAATTAGAGTGATATTCTTAGCTGAAGAAAGCAACAAGATAACAGTTAAAGCACTTCCAAATTAAACTAGCGTGTAGAATATATGGACTACTTCTGTGTCTAGTCTTTCTGTGGAGAGTTTTAGGAAGTTAAATGGTAAGGTCTGAGTACAAAATAATTTTTACTCTCAGAGCCTGAGATGCACTTCCCACCTTCTATTTTCTTATTATTTGGGGGACGGCTAATAGATCTTGACACACAGAAAAAAAGACAGTTCGGTGTCTGTGCTGTTTGACTCTTGTAGCATGTTTTAACAACTTTTCCATGGTGTCAGCAGTATTGTTTAGTATGGATATTGTGTTCTAGAAATGTATTGGTGCCAATAAGCTGTTTTTTCTCTACAACTATTTTTTTTAATTACTTTTTCAGTGGGCTTTGTGTTGTTGTTACAAAAGTCAAAAGCCCTCTGGCACAGTTCTGCATTTTTGTCTATCTTGCATTCTCTAAATAGTCAGTTCTGCAGATTCCCTGGAAGAAGCTTACGATTTATTGGGAGGATTGTGAATACATACTTGAATGTTATGTTTGCACAGTTTAATTAATTTTTTTCTTTTGCAGTGGACTCCCGAGGGGAGACGCTTGGTCACTGGTGCATCTAGTGGAGAGTTCACTTTATGGAATGGACTGACTTTCAATTTTGAAACGATATTGCAGGTAAACTCATCAAGATTTCTGTGTATTTCCTTGAGGTCCTGGAGCATGTTTTAGGAACACATCTTCACCCTGTTCATCATGGGTCTGTGGTCTAAGTGTGGTAATTGGAGCCTTAGAGATCTTTTATTTTTTTATTCTGCTCTGACCCCATGTCACGCTGTGGCTATAGGTAATTCATTTATTGCTTCTCATTTCACCTCCATATGCTTTACTAACTGTTCTTAAGAACATACTATGAGCATTTGTAATAATAAAGAAACACTTTGGAAACACAATGCAAATACTCTTCATTTGTTATTTAGAAGACCACTGTATACAGAGTAAAGAAATTTTTTTTTCCCCATCATAACATCTTGATTCAAACTAGATCATCATTGGTTTCATTTCTTTGTTGCAGCTGTTAAGTAGGAACTTTACTAACTTTTGTGTTTGTGTGGGTCAGATAGTATTTGAACGTGTTTGCTAGAAGTTTTGTTTCTGAATTTACAGGCTCACGACAGCCCTGTAAGGGCTATGACTTGGTCACACAATGATATGTGGATGCTGACAGCAGACCACGGGGGATATGTGAAATACTGGCAGTCCAACATGAACAACGTCAAGATGTTCCAGGCACATAAGGAGGCGATTAGAGAGGCCAGGTTTATACACAATATACCATTTTCTGTAGTACCTATTGCCATGATTAGACTGTTCTCTAAGTGTATTCTGGGTGCAGAAATGCATGGGTTCTGTCAGATTCTGGGAAACTTCCTGCACCACATAAACACAATATTTTCTTTTGTTTCCACATTCTCAGCGTTTTGCTGGCACCTTTCTGAATTAGTATTGTCCCAGTATCCGCCTCTGCAATATGTTAGAGATGTATTTGTCTGCCGCATTTTGCACTGGTATTCTTTTCATTTTTATATGGTGACGATGTGTATCAGTTATTCCTTTTTATACGCACTGTGTAAGACAACAATTTCATTCCAAATAAAGAATTCAGTCTTTAATAATCTAACTGAATAAAATATAAAGCCTTCAGAAATAAAACACCTGCATAGTTCTCACAAAATAATAAAACACTAAATAAAGTGAAGAACTGCTTGGCTTGGTGAAGCCAAGACTTCCAGTAATACTAAATACCCACGCAGACTGCCACATACAGAAGTCTAATGTTAATACTGAATGGGTTCATCAAGCTTGAAACTGTAAGCAAGCCATTGAAGAGAAGACTATAGGATATTCTCCTGGTTCAGTGTTGATGCCTCAGTTGTGCAAATGTCTATTTATATAAAAAATGGAATCTAAAGTGATACTATCAGTAAGATGTAAATGAAGGATGTTTCTAAAGCAAACCTGCACATAATCTTTAGTAAGATATGGAAATGTTTTTAAAGTAAGCCTGAAGAGAAGCTGCAGATCCAAAATGAAGCTAAAGCAGTGTTTCTTCGGGTTCAGGTGCTAGCCCTTGGCGATAATGGTTCACTGCCACAAAACCACTTTCCACTAAAGTCACCATTTTTCTTTGGTAGGGTGCAGCATTTTCTGCCAGAGTTTGGTTATGAGAAGTGCTTACATTGGATTCAGTTACTGTCTGACTATCATGGCCATACACTGAATTTCTCTACTATTTTAAGCCCTTTCCTGATCATAAAGATCTAGGATTTCACGAGGGCTCCCTCATGGTCTTTCACTGTATCAGAAAGGAAGTGAGTGCCTGTCAGTTGCTGGAGATGTTCCCTAATCACATGGCTAAATAACTGCTTGCTTTTCCAGTGACTTTCATCAAGCGATATTGACTGCTCAATCTCGAAGCTTCTTCTGTGTCTGTAGGATTCTTTTCATGGTGTTGGTGGGGTGTAACAGGAGGGATTTTTTCCAAATTACTTTTACAATAAGTGGTACACTTGTTCTATGTACAATTTTTTCAGCAGTTAATCCAACTAGCATTTTCCTGTGACCAGCTTTCCCTTATTTTTGCTTCTCTGCTGCAAAGCACGTGTGGCTGAAGAGGAGTTTTTTCCTAAGAACTGTTCTCCTGTCCTTCTACACAGTGTCACTTTCTTATGGTATTACCAAACATGAAAATCTAGGGTGACAGTTACCAAATGATATTGGTGTTGCTTCTCATCCTGCAGAGAAGGCGCTACCGTGTGCAGTCATAGGTAGGAAGGTGCTAAGAATAAATTCTGGATTTTTTCCCTCATTTGACAGGGGACTGCAATGCGATAGTAATCCTATGCTAAATTCATGTCTTGTGATGAAGTGTCATTTGGCAGGCACTGGTATTCATTTAAAAGTCCCTATGTTCAAATGCATCCTTCAGTGTATAACACATTACAGTATAATTTTGCCCTGTCTGAGAAGCATAGATAATCTGTTAAATGCTGACTTCTTTCCCCTGCTGTGTGTCTTCATGTAACAGTTTCTCACCCACGGATAATAAATTTGCTACATGCTCTGACGACGGCACTGTTAGAATCTGGGACTTTCTACGTTGCCATGAGGAGAGAATTCTTCGAGGTATGTGTAATAAAAGTACTGATTGGGGTATTTCAGGAGGGGGAAAACCTTTTTTTTAACTAGGTGTTCACAGTACAGAAGTATCAGCTTGTCTACATTTTTGTATTACATCCCTGTCTTAAATCCTCCAAACAAATTTTTGTTTGGCTGCTGCTATAGGTGCCTTACAATATTCAGATAGGCTGCAGTTCACAACGGCGTTACTCTGTTTGCTGTCCCCTTAAGCTCTAAACAATGGAGGTGGATACAAGGACATTATTTCTACTGCTAATGTTGGTAGAAACTGCTGTTTCTGCATCAGGAATATATTTATCTTGCTCCAAAGCTTTACTTCAGAACACGCATCTTCATGCAGAGGATTCCATTCTTTTCAAGGGAGTGCCTTCCATTCTGGTTTCTTCAGAGGCAAGGTAGTTACTTTTTCTTGGTCCTTAAGGGGAGGAGAGCATTTAGGTAGAGAAAACAAGTAAATTTAGATCACATCATGCATAGCACATGCAAATAATCCTAGCTTCAGTTCAATAGCTTTCTGTCCACCATCTGTGTCCGCTGACTTCTGGTGCCTTTCCACTGGCCTTGTTGAGCTTTCTCCTCCTCTTGTTGCAATCTTACTGAGCAATAACAGTAGCTTCTGACAACTATTCCTTTCTTGCAGAAGATGTCAAAGGTACATAATTTAATAGGAGAATGTACTATAGACTGCTGTGAGACTGGGGGTTGTAGGCATGCAGATAAACTGCAGAGAAGGGATGCAATCAAACCATGGAATTTCAGTTTTAGGTGCGTGAGCTTGTTCAGTGCTTTCCTAAACTAAGGATTTTTCTTCTTTAAAACCATGCTTCCAACTTGAACCTGCATTATGTATTTTATGAAATAGAGTTTCTCCGTGCTTCTCTTGACTCTTAAGCTCTCTTCTTGTTTTATTAATGCACTACTTTCAAACACCACTACTTTGGAAAGGCATTGGGCTCCAGCAACTCCTGCAATGAAGATATTAGAGCAGAATCTGTGCATAGATATTATGGTAGATGTGTTCTTTGCAGGAGCTGGCAAGCAAATTTCAAGGCTCTTTTGTTTACACCTGTTATTCTGGAAGGACCCAAACAGATTTAGGACTCTTGCTTTATGCTTTACAAGAGAAATTCTGCACTAAACACGTTCTTTGCCCTCCTCCAGGGTTGTACTAACTACTCATTTAAACTGTGGAGGAAATGGGGATTGCCTCCATGCAGAGTTGCCAAGATTATAAAAATCCCTCCAGTTCTTGTACATTCTTTTAACGTTCCGCATAAAGTAGGAGGAGTAAAGCAGTTAATTGAGGTCATAAAGAACAGAACTTGCATTACATCTTCTGTTACCTTGCATACTTGAACATTGTGACAATAACTCAAATAGAATTATGTTTTAATTTCTTATAGTTTATACATCTTAAGATACACTTTTTGGTTTGCAAAATAGCTCTATAAAGAATATCTTCTGTTTATATGATGTACCCACAATACACTTTTTTTTATCTAAGCTGGAAATATTTTGAAAACTTTATATCTCTGGATAAAATTGGACAGGGCAGATTATTCCTCATTTCTGCTGTCAGAGAAGAAAAGAGAAAACAAAAAACCCAAACCAAAATAAAAAACAACCAAAAAATCCCCCACAACAAAGCAAAAATAATGCCCCGGACCCTGAATGTTGGGGATGGGAGGGTGTTTCTGCAAAACATGCAAGTTTGATTTGGTTTTGGTCCCTAGCACTATGATTAAATATGATCAGAAGACGTATTTGAAAGAGCTGTGTGGGTAACAGGTAGCTTTCTCGGTGGAAAATACAAGTTTTCATTTTGTTATTTGGAGTTTAGAGCTTATGGCTTTAGGAAACTGGCCTTCAGCTTTTTGCTTCTCCACATGCGTTCTGCTTTTGCATATTTAGGAGTGTGACCTTAAAACTTTCCTTAATACAGCCTTCAAAATGTGTAAATAATCATGCCATTGCCATTCCAAAGTTAGACATCTGTAAACTAAAATGCTGGTGGCACTTCATTGAAAATATATTTCATTATATACGAAGAGTGTTTGGATCAAGTGCCATGCTAAGGAATGGGTTTTATTTCCTCCTTTGACAAACCATGCTTCAGCTCTTCTGGTTAATATTGGTGCTGAGAAGTTGAAGGGATTCTACAGCGTGGTTTAGAACCAAAGTTTCACTCAGTGTGTTAAGGTATTCTTCAGGTTATCGCACTGAATTATAAAAATCAAATGAAACTATCAATTTACAGTCAGATGTGTTCATAAAGAAGATTATCACTCCCTGGGATACAATATCAATGTATCATTATTCTTACTGATTTTTTCAGTAGCAAGGAATATATTTTTTAAAAAAGACTTGAGGACTTCAGTGCTAAGGAATGCTTTGAAAGCAATTCTGTAAGGAACCTTAGAAGTACTGGGATAAGCTTTGATATAGAAAGGACAAATTTCTATAGACTCGTTACAGATGCTTTTATTTCTATTATTTGATTAAATGTTTCCTTTTAAATTGGTCCGAAGGAAACAATTCTAGTCTTACCTTCCAAAGGGGATTGGGAAAACAAATTGAAAGTGGTAAATTACATAGGATTTCTTATGGTTTTGCCAGAGTGTTTTCAGCTGTCTGCAGTAGGCTACAAAATTTCTTCAGTAGTTAAAGTATGTGTGAGGCATGAGAAATACACATACTGAGTATGTGTGCGGCATGAGAAATACTTATTAACTGTGCCCAGCTTCTTTTTAATTTGTCGAAATGAAAATAAACAGGACACCCTGTTTTGTTCTTCATACGTAATGCCAGAAGTTCTGTATCTTTTTTTCTTCAATCTGGTTCAGAGTCCCTTTGTTTTTCACTGATTCATGTTACTTTGTTGCTGTTCTACCATCGTGATTTTCCAGGGCATAGGAGGTGGAGTTTGGGTGTATTGTTAGAAGGATGTGCAAATTTATCAGGCTCCTTTTTAATATCGTAAAGAAATAGATAGGAATTAAAATCTTCCAATATCTAGGGGATTCAACTTTCAGTAATTCATCTTCAAGTGAATTATCTTGGAAGAACTTGAAGGTGGGGGAAATAGCATTGTCAGTCACTTATTTGCTTGCTTCCCCTCAGCCCACTTACTGTCTGCCTCTTCTCTTGAAGTGAAGGTGCTGTACTCATAATTCTCCACTGGTAGTTTTTGCCTAAAAAATGTTAATTTCTGTAATGTTACCATCTTGATCATGATAACCAGTGCGGTTCGGTGGACTTGCTAAAATACACTGGTAGGAATTGAACTGATGTTAAAATAAATGTTTGTTTAAAACAACAAGACATAGAGAACAATCTATAGCATAGCAGTATGTTGTTTTCATGTCAATAATCTGTTATTCTAAAAGGCATTTCCAAAAATGGCATTTATAACAAAACACTATCGGGTCTTTAGTCTAAACAGTTGGAGTGAAGTTAATGCCAGGACTCACGTAAACAGTCTCCATTTCTATAAGAACATACACACTGATAGCTCTTAATAATGCTAATTACATCTAGTGAAAAAATGTATGCAATAAAAAAGCTTGATGTTGCTTTATTTCTATTGAGAAATTAATGTTACTGATGATTTGACTGGTGGCTGTTAATTTTCGGGTGTTGAGTCTGTGCTGATTTATCTCTGAGAACATTTTGAGTAGATATTAGTAAACACAGGATTCCTTAATTATTCCCAGCACAAAATCATAGCTTAGGAGGCTGCAAACGCATTTCAATGTTCTCGGTTCCACCGTCCTTCCTTCTCCCTCCTTTGGGTCACACTCACTCAATCCAGTAGAAATGTGTGTCCGGGAGGACTGTAAAGTTTCCATTCTGAAGTCTAGATGAGCTGTATGTTCCCAGGATTTCAAAGGTTTCCTGGCTTAAACGGGTCTCTTGGGGAGGATGTCTCTACCCAGCTTTCTGAAGGATGGTAACTCAGGATTTGATAAGATACTTTGTCGCTAAGTTTTTCTATTTTCTGGCTGTAAAACAGGTAATACACTACATGATCTTCCAGCCAACATGGTAGGTGTGGCAAAAGATTTTTCTTATCCAAACTTGAACAATTAAAAGTAATCAGGATTACTTTGCATTCTGGCTGAACTTAAAATTTGCAATTTGTAACAACATGTAATTTCTTACTAGTACATGATTTACTGTAAGGGAAGTCTTTTTGCCTGTCTTTAGTAACGTTGTTCTGCCTGGAATTTCCTGCTCAGGCATCATAACGCCAGTGCGAAAACTCATCACCTAAAAATAATATGTATGAGTGTACATCCATGCAGAAGTCACAGTAATCACCATAAACTTACTTTTTGTCTGCTCATAAGTTCTGAAAAAGTGTCTCCACAGTTAGTCATACTGAAATAACTGGAGAATTTTGTATTTCTTCCTCCTACTCAGTTTTTTTGATCTTCATTAGCAAATATAATACCGTGAAGCGTCTTTAATTGTTTCAAGTGCAGTTTGAACACCGCGCTTTCTGCCTGATAGTGAAGGATTTCTTCAAAGGTTTTGACATCCGCTTCCTCTGTCAAATAGCAAATCCTGTACTTAAATTCAGAGATAACGTGTTCAGTAGTTAAAAGGATCCTGAGAACTGGAACTAACCATAACCATAACTACATCTTCAGTTTGGTCCTTCACTTTTAAATATACATTAGTAGCTAGCTCTTGGCCTTTGAAGCAGGTAGCTTCTCAAACTTACCTTTTCCTGGCATGTAGTTGAACTCTACATTGGATAATTTAAAAGAAGAAAAAAATCCTGATGTTGCTGTTTCCATCTTTCTTCCCTTTGTGAGGTTTTTCTTTTGTTTTCCTTGTCTCAGTAGGGAGAAAAGATCCAGCAAATTCAAGAAGTGCGTGTACATTGATACTGTGTTTCTCCTAAGGACATGTAGTGTTTAAATCTTCAGTTTTTTTGTGGGTGCTTGCTTCTTTGTGCTGTTAGAATTTTGGGTATATCTGATACATCTTTTAGTCTAATGATACTTCCCTGCGTGAATGACTATTAGAAGGATTTTTTCTCAGAACAATAACATGAGGTGAGATGAGCCCTGCCTGATGTAGGCACCAAGCATATCAATCTAGAGAAGGCAAGTCCTTGAATTTTTGAACTTAAGAAAGATGAGCTGTTTTGAAATACTAGTATTGAATCAGTTAAATATCTTTGTTGGTATGTTATAGTATGGCAGCTTATGTTGCAGGTCTCTGATCTTCATGAATCTTCATTGCCAAAGCAAAATTTGAGATGAGAGAGGGATAAGTTGCAGCTAAGTCTTTTGAGGGAGAGCTGAGCTCTGAACAGCTGTGCATCAAACTTTTCATGTATTTTAGACACAAGAAACGTCAGGGAACTGGCTGACTGGGATGTTAGTAGTGAATCCATGAGGGGTTTTTTGTCGTCACAAACAGCAGGGATCATTTGCACAGTTGGTGATGCAGGAGCCCTTTTGTTCTCCTGTGTGCACTGCGCCTGATGCTGCTGCTGCTTTGGGGTTGCAGGAACAGAGGACTCTGCACGGTCTCCTTCACTTTTTCATCTCATTAGGAAACCTCTCTGTTGCCTTTGTGAGATTAAGAGATAGAAATACTGTATACAATTTCTGTCTTCATAAATGGAAGTTACCGTGCAAAATACATTTTCCTAGTATCTTTCTCTACAGTTTTTCTGGAGTTGAGTAACACCAAGGACTTGGAGTGTGAATACGTATTCCTGAGTTCATAGATAACCTCAGTCATTGCTGCTTGCTGGGGTGATGCCTATAGCCTATGCTAGATGGGAAGAATCCAGTCTCTTGTTGAGGCTGCTAATGTTCAGATGTTGTCTAGCAACTCAGTTTTATTCCTGAATATGACCTTCAAGGCTACAGGGTCTTGGTTTTCTCTATATAGGAAACTTTATTAGAGGTAGACTTGTTAAAATATCCAATTCTATTTGTGTTAAATTTAAAAATCCGCCTGAGAGTTGAGAAAGAAGTTTCCTGCTGTGTTGACTTATAATAAATTTCTATTTGTGTAGTGTTCTAGATTGGACAAAAACTTTATTTTGATCAACTGTACTTGAGGTCCTTGCCTTCTGTAATTAAAAGGTGGTGATTAGATTAGGAGGTAGCTTCCTGATGCCAGGAGAGTTAGAGGATACTGAAGACGGCTCTTGGAGCTGGTTGCATCTGATATGCCTAAAAGCATTTGGTTTATATTGCACTTCAGTTCTGAGTAACGTTGAAGTACAACACAGGAAGTCTTAGAGTTCTGATTCTTATCTAGAATCTAGTGTTTTAAAAATACCGAAAAGTTAATGACTAAGAACATACAGAATTCTCAAAGAATGAATGAAAGAGATGATGAGAAATGAGCCACAGCACCATGCTCTAAGAAAAAGTTATACCGGACACTTCTGTCAACGCTTTTCATGAGACGAGAATGAAGAGGCTCTTGGTGCGAGGATGAGTTTATTTCAGATTCAACTTCGAAATCTCTTTTCCTCCCTGAAAATTATCCTGAAGCTGAAAGTTATATAATCTCTCGTGTTGAGTCCAAGGGCAAATTTTACACTAAAAAGGCTAATACTTGTAACAAATACCTTTTGTTAAGCTTGGAAGAATATTGAGATACCCTGGTGTTTCACAGGACAGCCTTAGTGCTGCTGAAATACACAGTACTTCCTTAAGAAGTTTTATGATTGCATCGTTAGGATTTCTTGCATCTGCTTCCTTTTGTGTGTTTGATAACTGCATGGGGTAGATAAATACTGAATTAGGTGAAACCTTTTTTTTTTTTACTGTTCATTAGCGTAAATACTTCAGTGGTGAGAACTTTACTGTCACCTGTTATGACTACATGCAGAAGTAAACATAACATGGCACGATGCTCTGCATAGTGGTCAGGATTTCACCTGAAGTGAGAACCAGTGATGCAGCTGTGAGCTTTGTCCTCGAGCCCTGCTCATTGTTGTTGAGAAGGAAAAACACGATTTTAAGTGTATGACATTGATACTAATGAAAAAAAGTCCTGAACTACAGGGGCATTTAGATACTGATGCGAAGCTGATACCAGTCTGTCTGTCTTTGCACAAATGTAATTGTTGAAAAGGGTGGAGGCTGTTTGCATTAAGGATGGTGGCTTCCTGGTATCTACTCATGGGTATTTGTCATATCAAAGGTTCTCAACAGAAACAAAATCAGGAGTTAGTCCTGTGCAAGTCGTGTCAGTAACTCATCTTCTCTCATAAAATCTTATGCAGGTAAAGACTCAGAATTGGACACTTAATTATTTTTTTTTATGGAATCCTTCATCTGCCGTACCATTTCCTACTAGAGCGTAACTACAGAAATATGCTATTTCAGAATAAATGGTAGAAGTCTTCAAAAAAACAAACCCACAATTCCCTGGTGAAAATAATCCATCAGGCCTTAGAAACTTCCCTTACAGGCTTCTTGACTCCACTTTTCTTTTGTGTGTGGATTAAACGGACCACTTTTTTTTTCCTGTTTCTCTTTTCATATCCTGTAGTTACTGTACTAAAAGCTTTTGTGCATCTAGGTAAGCACAGACTTTGCAAAGCATTTGGTATTTTCTTTTGCATCATTTCAATTCTGCATACTCAGATTTTCTATTACAGTACATTTAGTGATATTCTGGTTTCAGTAGTGAGACGCTTTGCAGCAAGTTTTATCATATGAATAACAGTGCAGTTCTCATACTTAAGATTACACGTTCCTATGGATGGCCAGGCATTGGGAGATGGGGACATAGCAATGTTTTCCCTAAAATATGATGGTATTTTTTTCTTGCTTCCTTACCTGCCTGGCCTGAGGTTCTCATGATAAAGCTAGTCCTGCTCATCACATGCTGCCTTTGTAGGAAGACACACAGTCTAAAGAGAAACTGGGGAATGTGCTGAAACGGGATTGTATAGCAGACTGAGAGAAAGGGATAAATAAGAATCCTGAAAAAAAAATGGGTGGAAGGTGGCTGGAAATGAGGATAGCAAACAGGAGGAAAGTGTGGAGGTTGTGTCAGTATGAAAAAACGTAATAAAACAACAGCTGGTGTAATGATTGAGAAAAGACAGTGGCAGTGTGAGCCAGAAGATGAGAATGAGGTGGCGGAGACTAACAGAAGTGATGCCTCTGGCATTGTGGGCATAAATTAGGGCAGACTCAGTTGCCGGAGCAGCCAGAGAAGAGGCTGGGGTTTTATAGCTGAATGACACACTCAGACACAAGCGGATGGTATATAATGTACCACGAGTCTATGTGTGTGTGTGTATATAAATATATACTACAATGTGCGTGTGGAAATGTGTTACAACAGTACCCATATACATACACTTTTTTTTTTCCCCCTAATCTCTTTTAAATTTTATGTTCCATGTCATGACTCTTAGAGACTCAAGTTGATGAGTTTGAGTAGAGTTAGGAACACATTCTGTATCCATTCAGGACATGAGTATGGACTGCTATTTTAATGAGTGAATTCTACCATCGTTCCTACTGTAACTAGGAAAAGCTGTCTCTACCACTTGATTAAAACTCCTTATGTTTTATATTAGTCCCTAAGAAATAATGTGGATCTGTTCTCTTCCCCCCCTTCAAGTTTTGTCAATTTTACAACTCTGAAACTGAAATATCTAATAGTTGCTCTTCAGACCTAAGGCTAGCTCTGCACTGTGTCAATTGAGAATATAATCAAGGCACATACACGGTATGTGCTTCTGCAAAAAGCGGTTGATTAGATTAAGCGTGCAAACATGTAATCAATGTTAATTTTCAAAGTACAGTGCCAGAACTTTCCAAGCGACTGAGATTCATTTTTAGAGTGAAAATACAAAGCTAACATTTAAATGTTGCTGCAGATAAAGGCTTTTTGTTGAAAACACTTTTCAAGGGAAGACATTTTGATTTTTATTGTGGAAAGTATTTATGTGTATTACAGGTAAAGTAACTGTCTTGGAAGTTTCATAAATTCATGTTTCGTAAAGGAAAGTATTTTTACAGGTTTTGTGAAGGAAAAAAAAAAGATAGGGCTGTTAAGTGTCTTAGTTTCAAAGAAGCGCAGCTGTAAGCATCAGGAGTACAGTGATGTAGGAGAAAACTACAACTTTTCAAAATGTTTTTTCTCTTCTAAAAAGTTTCACAGACTAAGTTGAACATTTCTTCCATCCCAGGCAATTTGGATTACTACTTGTCATTATTATCTCAGTGGAAGCATTTGATATTTCTAGTTCTGCAAGACATTATTTTAATACATTACACAATCTGTCAAGTTCTGGCTTGCTTTCAACAATTTAAAGCAGGAGTCAGTTATATATCTTTTTTTTAAAAAAAAAAAGCATTATTTTCTTAATATTAATCAGGTTGCGTATAAATTGATTTTGCTCCAATAAAGATATGTAGGTAGGTAGAACTATTCCAGATACAGCTACAGCCACATAAAGAAGTGGTTGTATCGCTTCAGTATAATTTTCTGTTGTAGTCAAGGCAAGGACTGCAAGTATATGGTGTATATTGTCTCTGAAGACAGAAAGTTTTCTTTAACTGGTTTTGACCATTCATAGAAATTGCCTGTGTACCTTTTTGCTCTCCAAAATACACTTTTAAGGGGAACTTACCGTGGCTATTTATGTATGAGCCCAGTATGAGAAACTGAAAGTTAACTGTAACAGGACTGGAATGGGTGCTTCTATCAAGTCCCCAAGATCTCAGAGAGTAATCTTAAAACTCCCGTTCAAAAAAAGCTGGGGAATATATTCCCTTGGCTGCTTTGAATTGGGAAAAACAGTATCTTTTAGTAAAAATCCAGCCCATCTTTCTGGTGTGTGCTGACAAGTGCATATTTTCTACCATACCCGCAATAGCTTTTTTCTTTGCCTTTTTATTTAGAATGATGGACCATGGAAATACTTTAAATGGTGTATTAAAACCTTATTTTTTAAACTTCTATCACTTTAAAGAATCTTCCCCTATAAAAAAAAAGAGTCGTAACACCTGATAAATTAGATTAACTGTAGCTATTCTAGCCCTCAAACAAAGAGTAGGATGAATTGATGACAAAATGTAGCTCAGGATCCAGTCTATTATTCCTGGTATTATACGTTAGGGAAAATCAAGTCTAAATATTTATATAGTACTACATTTGAACTTCTCTTTATAGCTGACTTCTTTCTTTCTTCTCCAAGATGATCGATCCTGTTCTGCTTTATTTTTCTGTTAAGATTTCAGGAAGGAGTAACTCTGATAAGTATTTACTGTCCTCAGATTGGGAATTTGCATAATGAGATTTCGACATTCTTCCTTGCTTAACACAAGGCCTAATCCTCATTGAGAACTATTTTTCATCAAAAGTTGAGGTTCTTCCTGGCTTTATAAATGATCAGTACACTTAAAGATTAAAAAAATTGAGTATTTTATTTCAATTCCGTGAAGAGCTTAATCCACATGGCCCTCCGCTCATTCTGTGGTAGAAACTTGTCCTGAGATGGGGCATAGAGTTTCAGATGAAAGGAGAACATTTTCCTTTGAAACAAGAATTTTCGTGATGCCTTAATATTTGGAGATACATAGCACCAATTGATGTATAAATGGTAATTACAGGTAAGTAATTTCCCATTAGACTTAAGTACAAGTCTAATGGGAATCCCCTGAATTTTGAGTTCAAACTCACTTGGTGTTCCAGGTATGTGGCCATTAGAAAAATAAGTATTCCGGTAAAGTTAACAGTTCTCGGAAAGGAAATACTTGAGTTTACTCCTCCTCTAGTCCAGTGGAAAATACACTTAAAATGCCATTTTTACTGGGGAGATGGAGGGTCACTTTTTCAGGCTTGGTTTTTTTTAGCTGTTCTCTTACTAGTATTGTAGAACAGCGTGAGAGTTTTGCTTAATATTAGATATTGTGCAGTCTCTCTTCTTGGAGGTTTTCAAAATAAAACTGGATTAAACCCATGAGCAACCTGGCCTGACCCAACGGCTTTGAGCAGGAGGTTGAACAAAAGACTCCCGAGGTTCCTCCCACCCTGACTTACCCTGGGACTTTATGATACTAAATTCCCCTGTTTTGCCAACCTGGAAACAAAGGAACAAAAAAATCCTAGTGATTTAATTTTTAGTTACCTTCAGCTGTGCACCAGCATATATGACAAGGAACTGACCTTCAAAAGACTGTATCAAAAATTCATTGTTTCTTTTAGTATCTTTTTCTTCCAGCTTTTAACATGCCTGAGGAAATGCACACTATCCATTTGGATTGGAAAGATTTCTTTATGTTTAGTGGGACTTTATCCAGAGCTGATAAATGTTTGGTCATTCCATAGTCATTAATAGTTTGTTCAACTTAATAATCACTGAAGTTTCAGTATTGCTTAGGGTCCTCCTACAACCAGTGAAAGCTTGTTGTAAATAAGATGGAAGATGTGATAGTGTCCGGTCAGCGTCTTCGAAGCTCCTCCTGATTGTGTAATAACTGAGGTAACAATATATATATAGATATACATATATATGCAATTGTAATATATGCGTATGTAGTTTCAGCCAGTCTCTATAAGGATGCAGCCTTTATAATGGTACTCAGTGGAATATTTTATGGACTTTTAATATTAAGTTTTAAAAAAACCTAATTTTAAAATTAGTTATTTCTTGTTTGTGTCAAAATTATGCAGTCCTGAAATAGATTGTGCAGGCAGTGTTGTGAAGCTCCAAAGCGCTCCCACAATTAAAAGAGATTGGAAATATTTGCTTTAAAATAAAAAAGTAATTTAGGTAACTGCTTTACTCCCTAAACTGAAGGTTTGCCCATCTGCTTTGTCATTACTGTTCCTGAAGGTGCATTTCTTTAGATCCTGTTTTTAAGTTCTCCAAAGGAGCCATAAGTAGACCTGGTGTGGTTGCAAACATCAGCCTTTTTGTCTAAATGAAATGGGTGTTTAGAGTAATTTTTTTTTTTTTCTTTGAAGCAAAAGCTGGTCAGTGTTGTTGATGCCCACACCTATCCCAGGTCTTGACTAAACCCAAATTATTTAATTAATTTTCAAGTTTAAGCATAATAACAGAAGACTGCATAGTATTAAATATAATTTTGAGACTGCAATTATCTTAAATAAAATTAGAAGTTGCTTTGTCTTGAAACATGCTACTTATCAAGCACTTGAAAAGTCCAAGCCACAGTTGTTCTGGTGTTTCTACTACAGATGAGATTAGAAAGGAATAACAACACATTACCAAATCTGTAGACAAAATTCCCCCTTCTGAATTGTAATTAATCAGTGGCGAGGAACAGTTGCACACGGAGAGCACTACCTGGCCAGCTGTCAACCAGGCTTGTATTTAGGGTAGGTACAGGATCTAAAAACTGTTAGCAAGAGGTCTGTTATCTAAAGGTGGGCTGAGTCTGCAGCTCAGCGTAGTGCAGCCTGTCACTGCTGGCTGTTGGTGCCCAGATGAAAAGATTCCTGCTTTTTCCTTACGCCTCCCTTCTGCTCTTTCTTAACCGTGCATAATGTGTAGGCTTAAATAAGGTTTTCAAGTAGACCAGCTGATACAGTTTGGAAAAAAGGGGTTGGGGCTGGGATTTTTTTGTTTTGTTTTTTGACAGCCACACCAACCTGTCCTAAGGACACAAACTTGCTTATTTTAGGTCAGCTGATGCAGTTGGGTAGTCAGGTATCTTTTCCCTACAGATCTTGCTTTTACGCTCTTAAATCCTCAGACGGTTCCCTAGCAGGAACTCCACCTACTTAAAATGAATGTATAAGGTGTTTTCTCTTTGGCAATATGTATATTCTCAAAATCATTATTCTCTTGGCTAGATTTCTAAATCTAGTAATTAGGAATTTCTATAATATTGACGCATGTGGATTTCTGTGGATCACCGTTCTCCTTTTGGAAGTCCCTGTTCTCCAGAGACTTACAAGTAAGCGTATGGTATTTAAGACTAGGAATGTAAAAATTCACTCAGACAATTCCTTTACTATATTAAAAACATCGATTTATGCTCTGCAGTTGTATTCTGGAGATCTTTGGGCAAAGGTGGGTTCTGTCTTTTGCACTGTCCCCAGCTTGTCAGGAATATCCTTTGCTTCCAGATGAACGGGGGGGGAAAAATGATCATTCCAGTCATCTGCATAGGCGCGTTAGATTGGTAATTTCTGTGGTATGTATTGCATTTGCTGACAAAACAGGACTTTTATAAAAATGCAATCAGAACTTTTAATGCTAGCATGAAACTTTAGAATTTCTATGTTCACATTATAAAACTGGAATGGTGGAGGCTTTAAATAGCAGGTGCCATCTTGCCAACCATTTTTGTAGCAATGTAACTGCTGCTTCCTGCCTGAAAGAAAAAAAAAAAATAATACCCTGCTTGCTCAAAGGCTTCTTCACGTGCTGCCTGCTCCTCTCCCACCTCGCCATTTTCTTTTCCCTGCGTCACGGAATTCTTCGAGGAATATACAGTCTCTCTCCCCAAGAGCACTTTTAATGTACATTTCAGTCTGCAATTTCACCATGAGGATGTCTGGTAATAGTAAGTCTGGCCGTGGAAATCCTGGCGATTAAGCCTCTCTGTGTTCTGCTCAGTGGATGAAGTTCCTTTAGTTTCTGCAGAACTGTCCTATCGGTTACCATCACCGCACCTTGTAGCAAGCCATAGCACTTCACTGGAATTCAAAGGTTCTAAAGAATGGTGTTTTATTCCACAGAAATTATTTACTAGAGATACCAGTAGTTATTTTTAACCCATTGCAAAACATTTCATTGACCAAATTAATAACTTCTGTTCCCAAACAATGTCGGTATTTGAATAAGTTTTTTAACTTTTTTGCAAGATGTCTAAATGCAAGTAAGGAATAGGCATGAGACAGGTTTTCCTGAAAAATACTTGGAAGGATTTGTTTGAGCAGCAATTATCACAAGTATCTAACAAACGTAGTTTAGTAGTGACATTTGAAAATGAACAATTTGGGGAATTTGAATTAGAGTTTAATTTGACTTTTAATATGAAATGCCATATTAAAAATCTTAGAAATTAATGTTGCATTTTCTAGACATGAAGAGTATCAGAGTATTTTTCCTGACGTGTCTCCTCTTTGCCGTCCTTGCACAGAAAGGGGGATGAGAGCTTAGGAGTGAAAAGTGAATTAATTTTTCAGTTTATTACGGTCCATGGCTCTTTGATGCCGGTTACTGTGAATTGGACGTCTGCATGGTAGCAACTGGTAACCCCGCTGACTTAGGTAACAAGTTCTACTGAGCAGATGTTGCGTGATAATACTAGTTCCAATCAGTCTGAGTAATTATCTGGTAGTGCAAAGGTGGTAAACTGCACTAATCATCTAGAAAATCTGTCCCTCACAAAAAAAAAAAAAGCCTCTCTTCATTTGCTCAGTAGCAGAAAATACTTTTCATAAACTGTATGATAGATAAATTAGGCTTTTATTTAAAAACTGTAAGTTTTGGAAAAGTTTACTTGTTTGTATGTGATAGCAGGAATAAGGGGCTTTGCTGCTTATTTTGCCATAGGCTGTTACCTCTCATGCCTAGTTTGTCTCACCGTAGACGTCACGTGAAAGAACTTAAAACCCCTAGTGTTTCCTTTTCTGTGAAAGACACGTTGATACAAAAGGCACAACCACTCTCATTGCTGTGCCGTCTTGAGGAGGTTAGGATCCTGCTGATGGGAGTGCAAACAATTAATATGCCCAGGCTCCGATAGATGAAGAAGCCGTTATTCTTAAAGCCAGGTTATTCTCAGCCTGCTGTACCTCTCTCTCCAACGTAGCGCTTGTGTCGCAGTTGAGCACGTTTGTGACACATCAACGCTTGTAAAACCGCATCTTCTAGCAGCAGATGATTCACAAGGGAATATGTATTCCAAAATAGAGACTAGTCTAATGAAGGTGTATTCTGTGTACCAAAGCGATAACTGTATTTTAACTTGCACTGAAAATAAACTGTTGACATGGGATTATACCTCTTAAAGCTTCCTTTTTTTTTTATTTTTGTTAACTTTTTAAAGTTAAAAATGCGCTTTGCTCCCAAATACAGGGTTGCTGTTTTAACAAAAGTGTTAAAAAATTGAAATGTAAATTTGGCAGAACTGTTACCTTGCATCATTTTGCCAACAAATACACTTTTGCATTTTCGGTTTCCTCAGCGGTTCCTTCAGTAGCGATGGCGTGCTCTTACGTAGCCTTTTCTGAACCAGAAATGACGCTGTCTTCTTTCATGAAAGTCATCTTTTTTTGGTCTCTGCTTCTGTTACTATTTGAACGAGACCGCGTATGGGGATTGATCTGTGCAAGCTGAGAGAGGACTTCACTACCTCTCCCGCAGTCACTGACCCAATTTATCAGTAACTTTATTTTACAGAAGATTTCTGAAGTCCAGCTTCCTAGAAGAGGAATACTGCGGGTTTCCATTCCTCAGCTTAGCTATTTCTACGCAGCACAGACAGCACCATCAAAGGTGTCTTAGTGGAAGAGCACAGAGCGGTTCCACTCAAGGGTCAGGATAGCAGCCTCTTACTGGTGATGACTTACCCCTCACTATTTATGTGCCTCACCTACTTACTTTGTTCTTCCTGGTATTTTGCAAACGTACGCCATTTTCCCAAAAGCACTGCTTTTTAGCTTCTGTCTCCTGTCTCTGTCATTTCATATATGGCCCCGGTTCACTGTTACCATGTGGACTGGTTTCTACATTTCTGAGACTGGAAAGATAATTTATATATTTCCTGTGTTTTGGTGTGTGTAAGATTAAAAAGCCGCTACAGAAAGCGTTGAGCGGAATCTAAGGATTCCTTAGGAAAGAGCTGCTTTCTGAGTCACACCTGCCTACTATAAGCACTTGTTCTCTTATGCCTTTTATTTTAAATTGATTTATCTAGTTGGTATTTTTCTTTTGTGGTGGTTTGAGCCCACATTTTTTACACAACTGCAGATGATTTGCACGATTGAAGTTTAGCAGGTATCTTTTGTGTTGTGGTGGTGTTTTCATATAACAAATGCTCCAAAACATGGCGGGGGGCGGGGGGGGAAGAGTCCTATAGATAACTTGTTTATATTTGCAACTTTTATTTCCAGAATAGTAAAAATTAAAATACCTAGTATTAATATTACTCCTTCTGCGCTAGTCTTGTAACAAAGAAGGCTCGAGTTAACCCGATACTGCAGGCAGGATCATTGTTTCAGAAAAATGTAAAGTTTTTTTCTCAGCACTGCTGAAGAGGTGGTCAGAATCGTTCTTTTTCTGCTGCACTTACAAATAGATGGACGTTCTCTATCTTGGGATTCTTTCGTCCATGTCATTTGGCTTTTTATGTATTTTCTAGAATTTTGGCTTTACATATTTTGCATAAACTTTTTAAAAGATTTTTTCAAAAACTACATCACAGAGTTCAAAGTATTTCAGAGTAACTTTTTTTTTTTCCTGGGAGTATAAGGTTTTGGACTAAGAGAGTTACTGTCTATCCTTTAATTGGAAAATTGGAAAATTTTCATTTTGAAATATTAGATAATGCTTCTGGTGCTAACACGGAGGGGTGTGCAATAACATCCAGGAGTTACACGCTCCAGGTCTAGATGCGGCATTTGAATTGAAGATTTTTCTGCTTCTAGGGAGAAAATTTTCCTGTTCTGATCACCGTTTTTTTTGTCCCGTTAAAGTTCTGCCTAATTCATGAGAGCAGGCACGGCAGTTACAATTGTAGTATGCTCTTAGGGTGCTTTCCTGCAAACGTCCACATCGCTGCTTTATGCTTGTTTTGGAAATTTGTGCCATGCAACTGAGCTCGTGTACCTGTGGAGTTAAATACAAATTCAGTCAGTGACTGCATCACAGAGGGAAACACTGCACTTAAATGCCAGTACAATATTTCTATCTGGTCTAATAATTTTCTTTTTATTTCCTTTAAAGTCGGCAGTGAAAAAATGTATCTGGTAGTCATTTCATGAAGCACAGGGTTCACAGCAGCATTCAGTCGCTCTGTAACATGGTGTGGTGGGGTCTGTTTAATTCTTGCATCCTCTATTCTGATCTTGAAAGAACAGACCCTTAAAATGTTGTCATAGGAAACCTGTTTCACACCTATTTTTTTTTTTTTAAGTGTGTATCTTTCTCCCCTGCACTTAAAATCATATGCCACTTCTTTTGTTCACATCTGCTTGTGACGTTAGTAAATGAATCTGAGAACAGCATTTCCATGAGTTGTTACCAGCACTTTTTGTTTGCAACCCCACTTAAATTGGTGCTGGGCCCCTTTGCCTTTCTTCTCCTAACCACGTGTCGTCCCTTACATCTTTGCCATAATTTTTTTTCCCCTTGTTTTGATATATCTGAGTTATTTAACTACACTTTGGATTGTTTTATCCCATTTCTTCCTGTTGACATCTCTCCCTTTCTTTGTTAGGTTTTATCGCACAAAATCCCTGGTAAGTTTTCAACAGCATCTTTTTCCCTGTCTCTCTGTTTGATCGTGTGGGAACTATTTGATCCATTCATGTGCTTATGGAATTCAAAATGATACAGGGGGATGCATGGTATTTTAGAGAGCTTCACAGATATTTAAACAGATACACTCTACAAACCAGTTGCTTTATAGGGAGCCTATTTTTGGAATTGAGACAGAAATAGAAAGTATTTGGGTTCCTCTGCATCAGTAGGGACTTTAGTACTGTCTTTAAACCTGAGAGAGGAAAACATTTTCTTAAATTTCAGAATTAATAGGTGGCAGGAAAGAAGACTGAGACCACATATGTGGTAGCGGTGATATAGGAAAGCACAGGGAAATTTGAAGTGAGAGCGTGATAAAACGTTTCTTGTTTCTGTCTCTCCCCTGAGCTCAGCTTTTCTTTGCTGCTTGATTGAAATAGACGGTATTATCTCTCTTCTGTTTCTGTAGTACTATTCAAATCATTGTTTTGCTCCTGCATTTTAATTACGTCATTGTACTGAGTTAATTTTTTTCAGTTTTGTTGTGTTCCCTCTCATTAGCTCCAAGATCACCGCTAGATTAGACATGTTTGTAAGCCACCGTATGATATCACATACTGGGTTTTTTTTCTGTTTTAGTTCATGGTACTCTGCAGCTCATTGTGTGTGTTTCTGTCTGTCCTCATAATTTACAGCCCTTTCATATTTCAGTTGCTTGAAAACTGGTCCCTTGTGCTTGAGATGAACATTCTCCAGTCTGTTCAGCTTCCCCCCTGCACAGAGAGAGTAGCGCTTTGGAGCTTAGGCCAGTATCGCCCACTCTGCTTTCTGCCACCCGTTCACTTGGGTAGACCTACTCTTCCCTGGTTTGCTCAGTCTTGGGGGCTTTGTAAAATGCAAAGAGCGAGTTTAATGGCTCCTATCTCCATATCCCTTCTTGGATCTCTCGTATTTGCTAATTGTCTGGAGTATTGACTGACACAAATCTTTTCCTAGAGTCTGTGCAAAGTTTGATAAACTCCCTGTTGTCCCCCCGCCCCTCACCCAACTGCTGTTCTGTTACCACTGAGAGCAGGTGCTCGTGCAGTATTTGACCTAGAACTAAAGAAAATAGTTTTCCTAACTTCTGTCTACCTAAACTCATTATTTCTTTGCTTAAAATGGTAATGGGCTCATACTTATGGGATGCTCCATATTGGTAAACTGGTTATCAAAATTAGCTTACGTGGGTTTTTTGGTTGGCAAGAAGGAAAACTGGTTTTCCTGTAAACTTGCTGTCCTTAACATGAGAATCTGGCTGAACAAGTGTTGTTCTTCTGTGACTGGCCACATGAACACGGCTGTCTCTAGAAGTAATTTACTTGTCTGATAGAGAAAAGAGTTGATAGTACCTCTCCTCTCAATGGGTTGTAAAAAAAGTAGGATCCTGCCCTGTAGTCTCAGCCATAAAAGCACGTTGACACCTATTCTTTCAATGAAGGAAGACCAAGTTGACTGAAAGATCTTGGTAATCCTTCTGTGTTGGGTGTTTTTATTAAAAGATTCTGGGTTGACTTGGGAGTAAGGGAACATCAAGTTACATAGAAGTAAAAGACTTCTTGTAACTTCTTTTGCTGGGATCCACAACATTTTTTTCTTAGGTTTTAGCACAGAGTGCTGAGAGTGATGTCTGCTCCCGTGCCCAGACAGCGGTTCGAAACTTGGATTAACCTCTAAGTTAGGTATTTGGACTATGCTTTTCTCTTGCAACAGCCGTAATTACCAGCACAACTTGTAATGAACATCTAACAGGGTGTTAAAGGGAATAAATACTGAAAATGATTAATGAAGGTTACTTTTAGCTTTTCTGGAAGTATTCGTTTCTCTTCCCTGAGTTGGGAACTAAGTATTCCGACTCTACCACTTACAGCCTTGACTGAAATCACCATCAGAGCACAGTGCTTGAAGCAAGTTGGTGCTAAGTTCTGCAGTGTGTTCCCTGATTTCCTTCCTTTTCCCTCCTTTCACTAAATTGCCATGCTGAATTTTAGGCTGCTCCAAAGTTTCTTTATTTGTTTTGAGTTTATTTAAAAATACACCTAAATCAATACTGTGTTTTTTACATTCCTCCTTTCCATTCCTTATTGTAGCATTCAGTAAAAATAACAAACTTCTATCTCGGCTTTGTGGTGTGCTTCACACGGGTGCAACAGGCAAAGGCTTGACGAAAGGCTGAGGATTCTGACACCTTAATGGCAGTGAGTGAACACAGCAGTCAATGTTTTCAATAATTAGTGAATAAAATTAGTTTAAGTATGTGCTTAAAAAAAAAAACCTCAATGAATTTACTATAGGATCTTAAAACTACATCGCTTACTAGAAGCTTCAGGCACCAGTTCTTAACACGTGCCCCACTTTGTTCTTGATTCATAAAATGTGTCTGTTCTGACTGACCCGTACTTAAATAGTTACTTTTGAGATAACCTGTCATTATGAGGCTTCAAATTATTTGACATTTTAATTAGATTCATCTTTTTTAAAAAAAAAAAAAAAGGTGATGGTACAAGCTATGAACAGACTTTAAAACACTGGTTTAGATCATGTTTGGAGGACCTGACTGGGAACATTTTAATGTGAAAGCTCACACTTTTCAGCATATTTTTGGGGCTTTTTTTATTTTTACAAAAGAACCCCACCATGCTGCCCGGGAATCTGATTCTGTACCCAGATATAAAAGCCACAAATCCACGGGATCTGCAGACTGCTGATTGACAAAATCATTGAGTTTCTCATCTTTTGATTCGCACTATTTCTTCCCGTGAAGAAAGTTGTTCTATTCCTGGACCCACAGCTGTTCTCTCCCCCTTTCTATAGGGCATTAGGTAGTAGTTGCCAGGCTGCAGTAGACGGGAGATCGGTCTTGTCTGACGGCTTAAGACAGTAAACATTGATTAGAGGCAGCTCAAGCTCTTGCAGATCCATTGACTTGTACCAGATAATTGAAAGGCAGGTGCCAGAAAACAAGCAATAGAAAATTGGGGGGCAGTTTCTCTCTGAGGGAGTGGGTTTTTTGGCTCCTGTCAGCTGTTGATGTTACGAAGCATGAGAATTTCTCTTACAATTGCTGTTAATTTTTCATGTTTCTTGTACGACATTTATTTTTAATATCATTAAATGTAAACACCGTGGTAAATAAATATTTTCTGCCAATGAAAAGCAAGTGTGTTGCTGCTTTCAAAGTAGGCTGGCTAGTTTTTGAACAGAAAAGAACATCTAGTCCCAGGTACTTTACAGATAATGTAACCAGCAAAAAAAAAAAAAAAAGATGTTCTACCTTTTGCAATTTAAAAAAGCCCCCTTAATTCTCTGATGAATGCCTGCAAAGGAATTATAAGTAATATGCCACGAGAATTTTAATAGATAACTGGGCAGAGTAGGATCCAGCTGCTTTTCAGAAATAATTTAACTCTGACTGTGATGAAGACCTGCTTTTGTATTTGAATTCAGCTGCCATTACTGCTAAGCACTAGCATATACATATTGAATAAGGTGGTGATGGACAGTTTTGATGTGGTGTATTTTCCCCTTTTACAGTTTCTGCTCTATTTTTCCTGTCATTTCTCTTGAGCGAGCTCTGAGCTTCCTGATGGCTTTCTATTTAAGATTAATAATGACTTTTCAATTAGAAATAACGACTCCTGTATTGCGCTAAGCATTATGCTGCATTTTAAAGCATCATCACACAGGTGAACTCTCTGTGGCAGAGATGCACTTCATGCTATACATAGTAGGGTTTTTTTGATTAAGTGCATAAAAATGGTGGTAAGTTAAGAAAATCTGGACACTGACCAAGCAAAATTACTGAAAATATTGGAATATTTTTATATACTAAAATAACTTTGTACTGATAATTACCTGTGGTCACTCTAGACATGACTTAACTGTCTTATGATTAGAAATTGTGAAACATGCATACTTAATTGATTTTCATATTGTTCTCAGTTCTAAGAGAATGTTAAACAGCTCCTCATCTCTTACAGATGCTGGTCTTATTACTGGGCTGTCGCACAACCTGCTGTCAAATTTGTTTTGTCTCTATATGTTTTAATACATATACAGGAAATAACCTGATTGGGTATAGGTAGTGATAATGCTCAAAAATAATTTCAGGAGTTCGGAAAAAGCAAATATGTCTAAAAGGAAAAGTGTCTCTATAGTGTTTGTGAACTCTAGCATGAACATACCCAATGATAAAACAACAAACAACAAAATCTGAGACCACAAATCTAACACAGTAGACATTTTCAGTTGTGTAAATTTTTGTTTCTGTTCAAAGCAATGCCTTTCAGCTGTGGGAGTTGCTCAGCATTCTGCCTTCATTTCACTGAAGAATTTAACCATTCAGTTTAAGCTTAACATGTGAGTAGTCCCATTAGTTAAAACTGAACCCTGCCTGACCCAGTTCCCACATACGCTGGGGCCCAGCTGGATTTCTTCCTCTTGCTATAAGTCCTTATAGGAGACGTTGTCATTGAATTTCAACAAGTGTAAAGAATTCCGATTACTACATTCCATTACTGGTAATTACATGTAATATAACAAGGGTTTTTCATGATTCTTTGCAGTGCATTTGCTGTTATGCGAGCTGTGCAAGCACACGACTAGCGTTAACTTCAAACTGGTTTTTTCCTAGTGTTTGAGGCTTTTGTAGAATTCTAACTATTCACTGAGTGGTGTTGGGACTACCGTATGTAAATTCTAAACTCGGTTATGGAAATACATTTTGGGGGCAGCTTACCCATTCTGGGTTATCTTGGGGAAAAATCACTTGGTTACACACACCTGTTTCATTAGTGTTTACTGATTATTTTTTTAACCTTCTAATTTCACAGATGATAAAAACAAATTTTCCTGTTACAACAGCTTTTGTCTGTGAAGAAAACTTAGTATACTAAGTTTTATATATCTAGAACTGTTAAAAAAAAAACACAACAAAATGGGATTTGTAAACAAGGCTTAATTATGTCCCATTCTGCTGCTGTTTTAGAGGAATACTGATGATCTAGGAGACATTCCCTGTGGGTAGGTTAAAACTCTAGCAGACGCTCTAGATACCATGTTTAATAAACTAGCAGAGAGCTAGACAGAGACAGTGAGCAAATAAAGGAAAATAAAACTTGAGTTTATGGGACAGAGGTCTGGAAGTATGGTGAGAGGCGTTGTTCTTAATTCACTGAAGACTAAAAGGAGTTTTTTCCCTAAATTTCTTATTCACCAACCTCCCACATTATGCTAAAAAGCAAAGGGGTACTGTGTATCTGTAGATGGAGGGTTTCTGTGTTATTCCTTCTTGGAGTGGAGAATAGGAAGTGAAAGAGCCCATAGGAAGGCTTTCAAGAGGCGTATAGTTCACATAATGCAATAGGGCAAAGAACACTAAATTACTGGAATTAAAATATATTCTTACCCTTATTGCTAACCTGGTCGGCGTTATCAAAGCAGTACCTTGGTTCTTGTAGATATGAGGTATTCAGTTCCTAAGTGAGCTTTTCATAGAAGCAGGGAATTTCTAGGGGAATGGGTAACTGATAACATTTTAAAAGCCTTCCATAAAAATGGAACGGGCAGAATAATCCGATTTGCTTAGCAGGCTGGAAGGAACTAACGAAACCTAAGGGAACTATGTAGAAAACTTAGAACATCTTTCTGCTAACATGGTTGTTTTCCATTTTCTTTGACTTGCAGGTCCCTTTTTTTAATTCTTTTTGGGCATGGAGAACCTTAGCTTGAATGGTACTAAGACCTGATGTCTCTTTGCAGATTCCTTGGAAATAGTCCCCTAGAAAGGCCTTGCTCTTTGGAGAGTTGTTCTGTTATTTTCGGGATACACATTACAGGAAGGTGAATGTTACTGTGTGGTGATGAAAAGGCTTCAAGTCTGACCAATTCAAGTGGAGGAAACACAGCTCTAATTACTCCCCATTTCAAACAGCATAAGAGAACCATGTGTCCTAAAAAAAAAAATTAAAAAAATCCAATCAAATAGAATTCCCTAAATGAGAAGCAGTATTGTTGGAGTGAAATGATTATGTTCGTTCTTTAAAATATATATAGTTACAAATATCCTTCTTCTTTGGAATGTAGATGTTAAAAAAAGTACAAGAAGATGCCTTAAGAATGGCATCTCAGTATGTGTATATACATCCAAATAATTGCTGAGATGCATCTAGAAATCCTACAGTATCATCTATAAAATCCTCTTTGCAATTTATGTCCCTTCAGAATGGATCTCATTCCTAGGGGAAAGGATATGATAGGAAAAAAAATGTAGCTACAGCAATAAATGTGAGATATATAGATATATATAGATATATATAGATATATATATAAAAATTGGTAGTTAATACACAGTTGCATTATAAAATATATAGATATGTTATAGACTGTAATAAAAAGACAATGATCCGAACCAACTTTTTTACACCGTATATTGCATTCACGAAGTCATATATACAGAAATTAGGGTGAGAGGGGGAAAAAAAAAAACCCAAGTCCTTAATTTGTGTACTTTTCCAGACTTATGACGTGCTGGATTTGATCAAACGCTATTAGACATAATCTTCTTATAGCTTGTTATGCCTTTCACCAGCCAGTATTTCTGTTCAGTGTCTTTTAAAGAACAACCCTTCAGTTGGCTGGAAGCATTAACAATCAGTGTTCTAATTAATGGGGCTGTGACTACAGCCACTGAGTTCAAAAATTTATTCTGCATATGAAAAGTATTATTAAAGAAATATTTTTGTATCTTAACTTTTTAAAAAATATCTACATATGCTTGTTTTTATTTTATTTTTTCTGCCAATTTTTAAAAGGTTAGAAAAAGTCTTAGGGTAAAACTGCCAAGCGTTAGCATATTGTTTTATGCTCAGATTGATAACTCGTGATTTTAAACCAGGTCAGTTTATCAAAGATCTTTATCTTCAGTCTTTCACTTGTTTGTTTATAGGCCCTCCTATTGCCATGACTTGTAAATAATTCACACGTTTCAATTAATTTATCTATAAAGCATCTCTACAGGATGGGGAAATGGTATAATATATCTGCCTTTTACAGGCTGGGGCTCAGGGGGCAAGCGTTGTTCAGAGAGGGATTCCCATCCTGGCTCTCCTCGGTCACAGAGACATATGTGCGATTGTTGAGCAAAAGCTGTTTAGAGTCAGCAAATAAGGAATGTGAACTACAGAGATTTGCATGAATGAAGGTTTTCTGAGTGTGGTGCTTGGTGGCAGGGTTTCTGTACCAGAGCAGAGACCGATTCCCAGGTCGTAGCCTAGAACTAAGAACTGAAAACAACTACAAAGTAAAATCTATCGAGCTTCTTTTTGTCTGGAGTCTTATTTTAAATGTATTTTTTGCATCATCTGTCTCATTGCAGATGGTAGTGTATATGTCTGTCTGCAGAAAGAAGGAAAATCAATATATAGTGTCAATTGCTCTGATTAAAAAAAGAGAGAAAAAGAAATTAAAGAGGTCTGATTAGATGATATCTTCATTATCTTATGTAATTCTTCAGAGTTAGTTCATCCCTTGGAAATAGTTTATTTAAAGCATATTTGTTGTAGGAAAGAATTTATCTCTCAAGAAAGCTTTATTGTGTTAGGAACCTTTAGCTAAATATATATGTTGACTCCATTTAGCACAGAACTTTGTTTAAGAGATGCCTCTCGAGGGCAGGAGAGATCACTTTGATAAGATTACAAAGGAGGAGGCTCCCAGTTTCCCCCACTATTGCCATAGTCCAGAACACACTGGTTGAAAGATTCCTCTCTGCAAGAAATACCAGTTACCTATCTTTATAATGGTTATGTTTTTAAATATGCTAAGTTTCTTCTGATCCCTGTGGTCAGTTATAATGCACTGATGATGGTCAAATCCCTGCTGATAAGTACCTAATGATTTATCCGCTCTGGTTACGAGTTCTGAGTGTGCTGGCATCTTTTACTGCCTTTCAGCTTTGTGGTCTGGGGCTACTGGGTAGTGACTATCAAACACGGGTTCTGAGAAGCCCACCAGTCCACTGCTGTCCCGTCACCGTCGCTCACTTTAGAAGACTTTTAGAGGATGGATGCTTGGGTTGCCGTGTTTCAGAGCGTGGCTCTGAACTGGAACTGGGTTGCCCCCTCTGAGCCTTTTTTCCCTCAGGGTACATATTTGGGCTGGTTTAGCTCAGGTTAGGTCTGGAAAGAAAAGCCTCCGTCAGGCCTTGCACAGGATGAGCTGTCATCCAGGGATGGCCTTTCACCAGCAGAACTTGTTTTCCGGGTGCAATCTTACCCACCAAACAGAGTAACCTTTTGTCTCTCAGTGCTCTTCCCTTACTAATTGTCTTTATTCCAGGAGCGGCAAGGCCAATGTAATTCCCGTCTGTGTGGGTAGGGGGTTTTTATGGTTTTGCTGGGCTTTGGGGTTTTTTTTTCCATATTTATGATAGTACTCAAGTGTTCTAGCCTGAGCACATTTTCATACAGTTCGACTGGTTATTAATTGTAAGGGAACATTTCTCTATAAGGGCCTATTGTTGCTTTTGAATTAAAATCCCCTCTCTTTCCCTGGGGGCTGCAGGATAACAAGTACCTACAGAGTACCGTCGGCTGAAAATCTGCGATGAATTGCCTTCCACTAGGGAGGGAGGGCGCTTTGTCTCTTACTGCTGGCCCAGTCGTTCCTCCAAAGTAAACCCTGGGATGGGAAGCTCAGTGTTCGGCTTCATGTTTTAGTTGGAGAGAGAGATTTAGTCAGAGCAAACACAGACCGACAGTGCCTTTCATTTCTTTCTGTGTCTGAAGAGCCAGAGAGGAGGGAAACAACATCTCAAAGTGCCCCTTCTTTGGTAGGACAGACACCGGAACGGTCACTTCTGAGCACATTTATCTTTTTTGCAACCTGAGGATCCTGCTCGTCCCTGAGACCCCGTGTATTCCAAGGGCAATTCTCTCTGCTGTGGCTGGGGGGGGAGCAGCGTTGGGTTCCTTCATCCATATTGGCGATCAGTGCTCACAGTTGTTCCCCGTGTATTCACCAAAGCTGTATTCATTTCTTCGTGGGTCAAGAATCTCTTCCCTGTCTGTCCTTTCCTCCAGAGAGGAGGGAAGTTGCACTCATTTGATGGAAAGAGTGATCTGTGTGTTAGCAGTTTGTCTTTTATTTTAAGACAGAAGTATATTGCCTGTTCTAATTTGATTTTTCTGTGGCCTCAGGAAAAAATTTCAACTGGTACTAATTTTTAATGTTCTGTCAAATTGAAGCCTATATTAAGACAGCTCATGCTGCTTGAAGTTACGTGTTCCACCACATAGCAGAGCAGTGCTTGTGGGACCTGTCTGACTTTCATGGGGAACCCTTTGTCTTTCATGGAACGTGCTACCGTTCTTCCATACCATTTTATAACTTCTGTGCCTTTATGTTGCAGACAGCCCTTCCTTCCTCATCTTGCTTTTTTATCTTCAGTTACTGCATGATGCCTCATTTTCTGCTGTTGACTATCACTGTTACCTTACTCTTGAAGTGGGCACGGAGAGGGATTGGAGAAAGAAATTATCGTTCGTTATTTCTTCTCTAAATCCCTCTAGTTCAGCTCAGAAACCTCATTTTGTTGAATAGCAGGAACGGGGGTTTCTTCTTGACAGATTTTTGGATCACCTGAGCAGCACTGATTATCTGTCAACATCAATGAGCCTGTTTAAAATGAAATGATATCACAAGGTTTTTTTTTCCTCTCCTAACTCTTGAGTGTTAGAAAAACCTGAATCCCTCTGACCTGATAAGAGGTTATATCTCATAAGATTTCTTTCCATCATATGCATAGTTTTCAGATCCATAATTTAATTTCTTTGCTTATTTTCTGACAGGAGAGCAAAAGGGTCATACTGATAGTATAAGAATAAATACGTATTTGCCTTTCGTTTCTACAATATTTCATGGAAAGTGAAGTGTCACAGTGTTATTTCCATTACCCTCTGTTACATTTAAAATATTGGGTAATAGCATAGGGCCAAAGCCTAAAGAAAAGTACCAGTTTGAGCAGAAACTTCTTAGAGAATTTTCATGTTGGTGAAGTGAGCTTGGTTTGAGGGCATAATCCAAGGAGAACATGCTCCCGGTGATTAGTGGGAAGGAATGCAACCTAAATAACTCAGAAAGCTTTTTATTTAGTTTGATTTTGTTTTGTGACCTGTGCTCCATGATGTTTTTCATTCAGTTTTATGTTGCAGTTATAAGGTATGCACCCTTTAATTTTTCTTTTCAGTGTCTGTGAAATCTCAAAATGAGCGATTTTTATCTTCTCAACAGGACATGGAGCAGATGTGAAATGTGTTGACTGGCATCCAACAAAGGGATTAGTTGTATCGGGAAGTAAAGATAGCCAACAGCCCATCAAGTTCTGGGATCCAAAGACTGGCCAGAGCCTTGCCACACTGTAAGTTCTTGCCCACAGACTTTGATTTGCTTAAATATAAGCTAAGTTCCTAAAATATTTTTTTTTTTAATTCCCTTCTTAGCTTTTTGCCTCACATCTTTTCAGCCATACACAATTGCTTCAAATATGAAGCCAGTGCTTTAGCTGTGTCAAGAAATCTAGAGGTTAGATGAAGTCAAGTCTATACTTGGAAAATTGTGACTTTAATACTCCTTATTTAAATTTACTTTGTCCTTCTCCACGGACCTCCTAGTCACACAGTTCTCATTTGGAAAACGGAATTGAGATATGGAAACCCAAGTGAGATGTTTCATGTGGCTGATGAAAAGTTCCTTATGCCGCAGTAGAAGCGTGCACAGTGTCTGAATGCTGTCTCGATGAGCACTGCCAGTTATCATAGAATGGTCTGGGTTGGAAGGGACCTTAAAGATCATCTATTTCCAACCCCCTGCCCTGGGCAGGGACACCTCCCACCAGACCAGGTTGCTCAAAGCCCCATCCAGCCTGGCCTTGAACACCTCCAGAGATGGGGCAGCCACAGCTTCTCTGGGCAACATGGGCCAGTGTCTCACCACTCTCACAGTGAAATATTTCTTCCTGGTATCTAATCTAAATCTGCCATCTTTCAGTTTGAAGCCATTACCCCTCATCCTATCACTACGTGCCCTTGTCTAAAAAGTCCTTTTCCAGCTTTCTTGTAGGCCCCCTTTAGGGACTGGAAGGGGCTGTAAGGTCTCCCGGAGCCTTCTCTTCTCCAGGCTTAACAACCCCAGCTCTCTCAGCAGAGGTGCTCCAGCCCTATGATCATCTCCATGGCCCTCCTCTGGACCCTCTCCAACAGGTCCATGTCCTTCTTGTGCTGGGGGCTCCAGAGCTGAACACAGTACTCCAGGTGGGGTCTCAGCAGAGCAGAGGGGTAGAATCACCTCCCTCACCCCGCTGGCTATGCTTCTGATGCAGCCCAGGATACACTTGGCTTTCTGGACTGCCAGTGCACATTGTTGACTTGTGTTGAGCTTCTCATCAACCAAGGCCCCCAAGTCCTTCTTCTCGGGGCTGCTCTCAATCCGTTCTCTTCTCTGAAGTACAAAAGAACAGGATTAAGGCTTTGCACAGAAAGCCACGGTGTTCTGGTTTAGTAGCCTGAACTACTTTGATATTGACCCGAATGTTTGGGACTGGTGGATTATCACGTTTTTATTTCTGTCTGAGAAATGAGTATGTGGGCAAAGAACCTGTCTTTCTCTGCTTGCAGACATGCTCATAAAAACACAGTGATGGAGGTGAAACTGAACCTGAATGGCAACTGGCTGCTGACAGCTTCTCGTGACCATCTCTGTAAGCTCTTTGACATTCGTAATCTGAAAGAAGAACTTCAGGTCTTCAGGGGTCATAAGAAGGAGGCCACAGGTCAGGATTTGTTACGTTATGTGGATTTTTATTAAGAAGTTTGGATTAAGAATTAAAGTTTTTGAGATTCTGATTTCCATTCATTAGAAATGCTGGCCTTATACTTTCTGATTGTGGCGTCCTTTGTGTTTCAGCTGTGGCCTGGCATCCTGTTCATGAAGGGCTGTTCGCCAGTGGAGGATCTGATGGCTCTTTGTTGTTCTGGCATGTTGGGTATGTGGCATTTTCATCAGCACATCGGAAAGACGTTGGTCAGGTGTACAAGCTATTATAGTAAACATCAAATATACTTTTCACCTTTGAATCTGTATTTAATGTGCACGTTTATGGTATAGTTTTTCTCTGTACCTGGGGAAGTTTGTGAATATGTTTAATTTATGAGTAAGTTTTCCTGTGCAGGTGTATTTTAAAATTGTCTCTTGTTGAGAGTGTGATAAATGGTTGAAACTCCTGGTTACTTAGAGCTTGTTCTGAGATGTTGTAACTATGTTGTTTCTAAATGTACAGTTAAAAATCCTTACATTACTGAATTCCCTACTGAGAACAACTGGGAATGATCAGTTCACCCAGCAGAAAAATAACAGAGGGTTAAGTTTAGCAAAATATGGAATAGAGGAAGAGGAACAACTGAATAGCAAAAGTTTTGTGTTGTATCTGTAGCAGATATTCACCTGCATGATGATTGATTTTTTTTTATTTTTTTTTTTTTTTAATGCATCAGGGTTGAGAAGGAGGTTGGTGGAATGGAAATGGCGCATGAGGGAATGATCTGGAGTTTGGCATGGCATCCCCTTGGACACATTCTCTGTTCAGGCTCAAACGATCACACTAGGTATTTTCAAGTATTTAAAGAAAAAAATCTAAGGGGATGTATGTACATTTAGAGACTAGAAAGGTGCATGGCATCAGTGAACAAAGAATAGATTGGGATGATTCTGATACACAGCCGATGGGCAAAGCAGAGACAAACTTATCTAAAAGGGAAGGCGCTGACATTTTACCTTAAAAGGCAGAGTCCCACCTCTTCATCTAAGGTTTCCTTCATCTAAGGAAACCTTAAAAAATACTAGGCTTTTGGGTTTGAGTGAGCTTTCACATCTAAAGAAATTTTTTTAAAAAGAATTGTTGTCGTTTCTTAATGAAGAAATAGTCCTATTTCCACAGCAATTTTTTGCTGTGGATCATCTGCTGGTCGTGTCTGTCTTTTCACATTGCTGACATGTTTGGAGGTGTATAGTTTGTGCTTTTAGGTTGAGCATGCTGTAAGCATGGAGCATTTTATAAATGGAGACATTATCTGTGGATGCCTATATTGACAAGTTTAGTTGTATATGAAGAATATATTTGAATTGAGTGAGAGGTTTTGGGGAATGGACTAGAAATGTAGCTGCCCAGGATCTGATGTTGATGCCTTGTACTTATACCCCTTACACTTTGAAGCATCTTCTCAATTGTAACTATATAATTCAATATGATCATTGTTGGGTTTTTATTTTTGGTTTGAACCTCACACTTCATGTTCAGATCTAGCACTGAACTTGATTTAGGAAGAGTTGAATCCTTGTATAATCAAGATAGCACTCTAAAAATCAAAGAACTGTTTTGATTAAAAAGTTTTGATACTCTTGACCCTTTATTGCGATCATATATTTTCCTTTTGACAGCAAGTTTTGGACTAGAAATCGGCCTGGAGATAAGATGCGAGATCGTTACAACCTGAATCTGCTGCCTGGGATGTCAGAGGATGGTGTGGAATATGGTACGGCAATTTCCCTCAATAGGGAAGGAAGAGGGTTGGGGTCAGGAGCAAGCCCAGGTTTGTAGCTGACACTAAAGTGCAGCTTCTGGGTAAGATGGTGAAACATTATAGCATTATTATGTATTCTAGCATTGGTGGCTATCTTAGACAAAGGTATTTTTTTAACGAGGATGATTTTACTCTCCATGTTATCAGCCATCGTTGTTCCAACAAGTTTTCTCTTTTTTTTCCGCAGCTCCGGGAGGTAAGACCTGGTCTGTCAGTCACAGGAAGGAGGTTTGGCTCTCCATCTGGCAATATCTCCAGTTTACTTTTCTTCCCAAAAACTTCATGTGACTTCAAGTCTTCCCACAGTCCTGCACTACAGCAGGAAAATATTTCAAATTATTGAACTTGACTAAAATCTTAAAACTTTACCCCCCTCTTAAGAATTTATGTCGGTAGTTTTAGGCTGCTCAGGGTTGCCCAGCTCTATGGGATGTCTCAGCAACCTTTTAATTTCTGGGGTTGCATCTGCTTCTTCAGATTTTTTTATTTGCTCTTTTGTGTTTGGGAATATTAACTAAAAAGTAACACTTAAATTGGATTAAAATTTTAAAATATATGGATTTGATATAACAAAAATGGGAATGGGTGTGGGTCATTTCCTTTTCTAAGCTTCTACCCTAAATGTAACTTTCCTGAAAGGACAGTTTCTGACCTTTTGGGGTGTATTTATGAATCTGAATTTGCAGTTCTTTTAATATCCTGTTACTCATACATGGAATTAAAGGGTGACCTGCCAGTTGTGAAATAGGTAGTGATACCAGTGGGAAAATTTAGCATGTGAGAATCCAAGGGGATAAAATGATAACGTAAAGAAAAATGTTCCAGGTATAAATATTTATTGTTTTTCTCTAGATGATCTGGAACCCAACAGCCTGGCAGTTATTCCTGGGATGGGAATACCCGAACAGTTGAAAATAGCCATGGAGCAAGAGCAGATGGGTAAGTAGTAGCTATGGGTAAGCACTGTTCTGAGCCATCCAGATACTGTGTGACTTGTCTTTCATTCCTTTCCTTTCGTATATTTTGGTAGCTGGGATGCTTTTCTCTAAAGTTCTGTATTGTGTGTATTTCCCATGGAAAGAAGGAAAGAGTTTAAAGCCTCTTGGTCTCTTTTGTTAAATAAGCTGTAAAGAGAGTAACAGGATTTCTCTGTGAACCTGCATTGCTCTGACTGTTTGTCTCCCTGGTGCTAAAGGGAAAGATGAGTCCAACGATATTGAAATGAGAATCCCAGGACTGGATTGGGGGATGGAGGAAGTAATGCAAAAGGACCAAAAGAAGGTGCCACAGAAAAAAGTACCCTATGCAAAACCAATACCGGCACAGTTTCAGCAGGTGAGTACCCGATACACAGCAAGCAGGAGAACAACTTGTTATTTTCCCCAACTTCAAAAAAAGTGTGGCTGTTGAAATGTGTTGGATTTCTGGTATCAGCTCCTTTTATGTCAATACCTAGTGCAAAATAATTTACCACAGTAGTTAGTTTATTTACTCTTTAAACATAAAATATTTGGTTAAATCCCTTATATCTTGTTATCTGTACCTGGAAAATAGGATGTTATGAGATACAGAAGTTTTATTCAGCATTGTTTTTAGCTTCTGAATATCCATACTACACAGCATTCCAGCAGATCCTTTCCCAGAGCAGCAATGTATTGCATACATGGTGTTCCACGGAGTTCATCTTGTGTTTACTATTCCTTATAGGCATGGATGCAGAACAAAGTTCCTTTGCCTCCCCCACCTGAGCCATTGAATGACAGAAAGGAAGATATTAAGCTGGAGGAGAAAAAGAAGACACAGGCGGAGATTGAACAGGAAATGGCAGCACTTCAGTACACAAACCCACAACTCTTGGAGGTATGTAGGTAGAGACAGTTATTAGCAAATTTGTTTTACTGCTCTATGGGAGATATTTCGACCTCGACACTAAAATGTCTAGCTTGCTTTTACAGTATTGATTTCACCTTTTTTCAAAAAACCCATCTAATTGAACAGAATATTGGTCTTAATGCATGAGGCTATGAAACCTTCAGTGAGGCCCCCCCATTTCAGTTAATTCATTCTGATCTATGGGTCTCTTTAGTTGTATTTCTATTAATTAGGGGAAAAGCACTAAATCTTTTTAAACTCCTGAGAAGGGAGGTGATTGCTTCTGATTTTCAGTTGTTGCATCTACTTCTGTGCTTAGTTAATTTTCTGGGTCTCTTTTTTTTTTAATTTTATTTTTGAACAGCAATTGAAGATTGAGAGACTTGCACAAAAGCAAGCTGAGCAAGTGCAGCCGCCGCCTCCAGGAGGCTCACTTCATGGACCCCAGCCTTTTCCAGGGCAAGGCCCAATGTCACAGATGCCTCAAGGATTTCAACAGCCCCTTCCACCTCAGCAAATGCCAGTGAATATGCCTCAGATGGGACCTCCTGGTCCACAAGGACAGTTCAGACCTCCGGGATCCCAAGGACAAATGGGACCTCAAGGTCCTCCATTACACCAAGGAGCTGCAGGTCCACAAGGATTCATGGGACCACAAGGACCTCCAGGCCCTCAAGGGCCTCCACAAGGAATGCCACGGCCTCAGGATTTACATGGACATCAAGGAATGCAGAGACATCCTGGCCCTCATGGGCCAATGGGGCCGCCAGGTCCACAGGGTAATGCTGGCCCACAAGGCCACTTAGGACCACAGGGTCTACCTGGGTCTCAGACTCATTTAGGACAGGGTCCGCCTGGCCCACAGAGTCATTTGGGTCCTCAAGGTCCTGGTGGACAAGGAATGCAAGGGCCACCTGGTCCCCGAGGAATGCAAGGACCTCTTCCTCATGGCATGCAAGGAGCTCCAGGATCTCAAGGGATGCAGGGCCCTATATCTCAAGGGCCTTTGATGGGACTTAATCCAAGAGGGATGCAGGGTCCACCAGGACCCAGAGATAACCAGGGACCTACTCCACAGGGGATGATGATGGGTCATCCGCAAGAAATGAGAGGTCCTCATATGCAAAGTGGTTTACTAGGACATGGTCCCCAGGAGATGAGGGGCCTCCAGGGACCCCCGCCTCAAGGTACAATGCTAGGACCACCACAAGAATTGCGTGGGCCACCGGGTCCACAAGGCCAGCAGGGACCTCCACAAGGCTCTTTAGTGGGGCCTCAAGGAAACATGCAAGGACCTCAGGGACAACCGAATCCTTCCAGGGGGCCGCATCCTTCCCAGGGCCCCCTGCCTTTCCAGCAGCAGAAAACACCTCTGTTGGGTGATGGGCCTCGTCCCCCGTTTAATCAGGTACGTGTCGGTCTGTATAACGAGAAGAGTGTTACGAACGTAGGAATGATAACCTCACGCAGTAGAAACGCAAAGCAAGAGCTGAGGGGCTGGAGGCTTGGTGTGTTTGCAAGACTGAGGCCTTGGAAAACTTAAATGGTAAAGAGTTACGTAGTTCGGAAACAGCGGAGGTAACTGTAGAAGAGGGATTATAGGAAATAGTGGTACAGAAATCAGTCTGCTATGAAAATATGTAGCCTTAAGAGAAACTCCAGGCTTATTTTAATTTAAAGACACTGAATTGTCTGAAATGGGGAATTTCCTGGGGAGTAGGTAAGCACTAATAAAAGTTGAATTTAAGCAAACTGAACATAAGAAAACTCCTATGTATTAATTAAAGCCAAGGTACTGCCGACTCTCCCAACTCTCAGTTGTCCCAGAGTAGTTAATCTGAACTGTGGGATGAATTTACCATAGATGCTGCCACACCTGGAACAGCTTAGGTCTGGTTGAACTTTCCAGTTCGAACCAAGCGCACAGGAACAGAGCTCTCCTGCTTTCTGCCTTGGTATAGAAATCATTCAGCCACCTTTGTACTTTTTGGAGCATGAGGGAAGAGATTGGCGTTGAACGCCGTTAACTCATTAGTGCGCCATTCGCCGAGAAGCACGAGAGTAAGCAGAGGCATCAGACCAGGTTGTGTAGGACCAGCCCAGGGTGAGCACTGAGCTGGGACTGCTGAGCGTGGCCTTGGATGTGTGCGGACCACATGGCTCCAGGAGGGTCCACCGGCTCAGCAATACGCTTTTGCTTAGCTGAGCTTATAGACACACCAATTAATGTGGCAGGAATCAAATCAGGGATTGATGAAGTCTGGTTCAGTACCAGGTGCCACCAGATCTGCCCTCTTCAGCATCTGATCCCACCTTCTGATCTACCACAGATAGCGCAGAGCTCGCTCTGTTCATTAGCTCTTACAAGTTCCTAGTTTTATGGCACTGATTCTGTACTTAAAATTTCTCTTGTCTCCCGCTTCAAGGTGAATTTTGAAGGGGACGTTTGGAAAAAAATTCTACTTACTCAATTTTAAAAAAAAACGTGTTTTTTTTAAAACAGAATGAACTCTTTCAGATTTGCACTCAATAGTTTCTAGTTAAAGCTTTAGACAGGTATGGTCCTTCGTGTGTAGTCCAGCACCAATCACGGTGAGTGATGACGTATTGAAATGAGCTCTAGCTCACTGATTTCATTTCAGATTGAGGCAGAGCAGCCCACAAATTGTGGGTTTACTTGAATATTTTTTGCCTTACAAACCAGCAGTAATTCCTTCCAGCAGTCTGTTAACGTGACACCATTGCTGAGACTTCAAAAGCGTCGAAGTTAAGCGAACGAGAGTTGGTTCCACAACCATCACATTTAAACCAGCATCGTCTCTTTCATTGCTGTCCCAGGGAGATGAACTGTTCTGCTTTGAGAACAATTACCAGGCGTGCCTGTGTGTGTATAAAAGCTTGTGTGTGTGTACATACATTAATGCTGCTCAGAATTCAGTAAGTTGCTTTTGACAGGTGGCTGGTTGTTTTCGATGAATACCGCTATCTTGAAGTCTTTTACAGATACCTTGCTTTGTCTTTTTTCTTTTTTTTTTTTTAGTATTTTTGACCATTTCTCCTTTCTTGTGCAGCTTTAGGACGGTAACGTCTTTTAAAAATGGAGAGATTTAAAAATTCTTAATGTCGGTTTTTGCTCCAGTTTGCTTCTTTGTAATATGAATGTAATAGTAGCTCCTATTTTAAAAGGCCCTTATCTGTGGTTTTATAAACAATAGGCTTTAGCCTGTTTTTTGCTCCGAATTTGACATTTATCTTCTGTAAACTTGTACAAATGGCTTGCCTTCCTTTTCAGTAGCAGGAGGGTATGAATATTTATCTGCTCTGTCAAGGGCTTGTGACATTAACACTGATTTATACATATTTGGAAAGGTTAATCTTCATGTAAGATGCGGCTGTTACCTGCATCTGCTCTACCTTGGGGAGCCGGGGCTTTCTGCAGAGCGTGTGGGTGAGATGTTCAGCTCTTCCCGAGCCTGAGATCTGCTGCCGGCCGCAAACGTGCAAGGGAGCAGAGAACTGTTCATGGGAAGCAAATTGCCCCAGATGCGGTTGGCAAAATCCCACTCTGGAGATAGGCATGTTGATAATAAAATGCGGATGGATAAATAGAATATTTCCAAGTCAGCAGCACTACTTTGGAGCGCTTTTGCTGTTGCTAATTGAGATTTGATCGTCTCGTGTTCCTTTTAGATAGATGTGCTGAATTTCTCTTCTTTTTCATCTCTTTTCATCTCTTTTTCATCTCATTTACTGGTTGAGTGAGGTACGGACACTTCAGGCCAAGTCTCTTGTCCGCATAGAGACAAACTTTAGGAGCTTGTGCAGTATTTTAGAAGAAATGCAAATTGTTCTTACGGGTGAATACAAGGAATTCTTTCCCCTTTCAGTGCCTAGTTTTATCATAGCTATCTGTATTAATTAAAATGGCTAGGCCATTTGCACATATAGGGCAGATACGCCGGTAACGGGGAGCGGTTGGGTTCTGCCACACCAGTTTTTCTCCTCCAGGTACCGTGTCTCCTCCTGAGCTGTACGTACTTGTTTTTCAGTTTCAAGCCCAGTTTGGGGCCCGGAATGTATTTTGAAATGGAAGGCACATGTTAGGGCTCTGTCTTCCCATCTTCTCAAAGCATGATTTGTTTGGAATAGAGGTTTTTGCTAAACGCTAAGGAAAATCCATTTAGTGAGTGCTAAAAACTGCTGCTTTGGTTAAACACTGGTGGCATAAATTTAAGAAGTTCAGAAAACCTTACTTTAAGTAACATATGCTAAATATATGAGAAATAATGGAACTCCAGCAAGGTTTTGGTCAAGAATGGCAGAAGCCTTCAATAACTGCATCTTTCCTAGTGAGGGAATTCATTTGTTCTGGACTCAAGTCAACATTCAGTCACTAAGAAAGTATTCTTGGTTTGTGGTTTGGTTTTTTTTTAATAGGCATTGGACCAGGCCTTTATTTTGCCTTTTTTTTTTTTTTCTTTCTTTTTCAAAGTCCTTACAAAATTGCTTGATACAAATGTGATGTTTGTAGTGTATATTTGCGTGCTTTTTTTGGTGTTTATCTATATGGCAGTTGAATATATATGTTTAATCTCAAACCAGTATTTCAAGATATGATGGGAAAAACACACAAATGAACTTACTGCTTCTCTGCAACCAGAAAAAAAAAAAAAGTAGCGTTTCTTAAAAATAAATGTAGAGCATGAAAATTATTTGATTTATAGAGGGATTAAGCAGTGTAGTTCTGAATACAGTGACAGCGATGGAGCACAGGGTTTTAAGTATTTACAAACTGCCTGCAGGCTGGAGGGATTTTTACAAGCCAATATGGAGGCCAAGTCTAAATATTATATATTAGACATGTCTAGGAAAAAAATATTGTTTTTAGTGTTTTCTAGTATGGGTTTGGGGGGGACTTTTTTTTTTTTTGGTGATTTCACTGAATTTTTAGAGTTGGAAGGGACCATAGAGATCATCTAGTCCAACTCCCCTGCTGAAGCAGGATTGCCCAGAGCATGTCAGAGCATGTTACTCAGGACTGCATCCAGGTGGGTCTTGAAAATCTCCAGAGAAGGGGACTCCACGACCTCCCTGGGCAGCCTGTTCCAGGGCTCTGGCACCCTCACCGTGAAGAAGTTTTTTCTCATATTTAACTGGAACCTCCTATGTTCCAACTTGTGCCTGTTGCCCCTCGTCCTGTCACTGGCAACCACTGAAAAGAGTCTGGCTCCCTCCTCCTTCAACCCACCCTTTAGATATTTATAAGCATTGATAAGGTCTCCCCTCAGCCTTCTCTTCTCCAGGCTAAAGAGTCCCAGCTCTCTCAGTCTTTCCTCATAAGGGAGATGCTCCAATCCTTGAATCATCCTTGTTGCCCTTCGCTGGACTCTTTCCAGTAGTTCCCTATCCCTCTTGAATTGGGGAGCCCAGAACTGGACGCAGTATTCCAGTTGTGTCCTCACCAGTGCAGAGTAGAGGGGGAGAATTACTTCCCTCGACCTACTAGCCACACTTCCCTATGCAGCCCAGGATTCCGTTGGCCTTCCTGGCCACAAGAGCACACTGCTTGCTCATTGTCATTTTGCTGTCTACCAGGACCCCCAGATCTTTCTCTTCGGAACTTGTCTCCAGCAGGTCCACGCCTAACCTGTACTGGTGCCTGACATTCTTCCTCCCCAGGTGCAGGACTCTACACTTTTCCCTGTTGAACCTCATGAGGTTCTTCCTTGCCCAGCTCTCCAGCCTGTCCAGGTCTCACTGGATGGCAGCACGGCCCTCCGGGGTGTCAGCCACCCCTCCCAGTTTGGTATCATCAGCAAACTTGCTGAGGATACACTCGGTCCCCTCGTCCAGGTCGCTGATGAATATGTTGAACAGGACTGGGCCGAGTATTGACCCCTGGGGGACACCACTGGTTACAGGCCTCCAGCTGTCAACATAAACCTGCAAATTTCAACTCGGTCTTGTTCACAGTGATACATTTTTATTGCTGGATCTCATTGTGACAGTGTAAATTATGTACGTGCCCTTGTTCAGTTCCAGTCAAGTACAAACCCCAAAATGACAACTTTTGTCTGGCCTTTGCTGTTTAAAGGCAGAATCGAACAGTTCAACCCCATTGTTTCCCAGCCAATGTTATCATGGTGGGGCCGGTGTAAACGTGGTACCTCTAGAAATCTTTCATGGATCTGTGACAGTAGCTGAATTTAAAGAGCATTATTTTATCCTTTAAAATTCCCATCAAAGAGAGAAAATAACAAAAGACTTATATATACTTTACTTTTTTCCTTGGGATCGTGTTATTTACACAAACCTCCGCCCGCTCTACTGTTCCTGCTCGAGAAAAGCAGATGACTGCAGCTTCTGCCTTGAGCCCTGTCGTTGCTTCATAACCCATTAACACCTTGTCTCTTGGTGCTCAGCCAAGTGTCAGTACTTCCTTTTGATCTTAGAATTAGAGTTAAGAAAAACAAACTTTGCCAACCTGTTAAAAATGAAATGCCTGTATTTCCATGTTAACAGTTTACAAAGGATTATAGGAGAGGTTCTCTTATGGTCCTGTTGTTGTCCCTCCTGTCCCAACATGCTCAATATTTTTATTTTTTTTCATTGTTTCATGGGTTTTTCTGTTCATTGCCAAGGAAGTCTTTGGTCTCTTTAATTGCATTTAAATCAGTACCTGATATTTTTCAAACAAATATACACAGTTTCCTCAGCTTCTCTACCTGGCAGCTAGAATATGAGCTTTATCATCTTTGGTGGTTACAGGTAAAATGTCAGCCCTTGAAATGCCAAGTTTCCTGTAAAATTATGTGTTTCTCAGGCAGTGACTAAAAAGTGCTACTGATGTGAATGTCTGAAAAAATAGGCTAAAACCATTGGAAAATCAGCTCTTTCTATTGTAAGGCCTGTGAAGATGCAGTCTTTACGTAAAGAAAATTGTCTTGCCCCCTTACAAAATGCTTAAAAGCAAAAATACTCCTGCGTGGCAATTCATGTGGCTTTTCTCATTATATGCTCGCAGGACGGCCAGAACCCAGGTCCCCCACCACTGATACCAGGACTGGGGCAGCAGGGAGGACAAGGTCGTCTTGGCCCTCACAACCAAGGACCTGGTCTTAATAAAGGTAATTAATTACATTGTCTGTTCTCCTCTGAGTAGTTGTCCTAAAAGAGGCTGTTCCAGTGCAGTGCCTTTAGACGGAAAAGGCTACAGCAGAGCACAGGGCCTTGGCTGAGTGGAAAGCTTCTGTAGACTTGGGCTGGAACATAGAGGAAAAGTTTTCCCCCAAAATTACTTAATGTGAAATGTTTGGTGTGTGCTTTGCAGAACTGTACAAATTAGAGCATCCTAGAGCGTTTTTAGAAAACATTACAGAAATCTGCTATGATTTTTTCCCTCAAGGTGACTCCCGTGGTCCACCAAACCATCACATGGGCCCTCTCTCAGATAGAAGGCACGACCAGAACAGTGGTGGTCCTGATCATGGGCCTGAGAGAGGGTTGTTTCGAGGTGGCCAGGAGTGGGGTGATGGTAGAGACAGCAGGGGCATGCCAGATAGACGAGGACCTCACCCAGATTTCCATGATGACTTTGATCGACCAGATGACTTCCGTGACGACTTCCATCCAGATAAGAGATTTGGCCATCGATTACGGGAATTTGAGGGAAGAGGAGGCCCACCATTGCAAGACGAAAAATGGAGACGAGGTGGACCTGGGCCTCCCTTTCCTCCCGATCACAGGGAATTTGAAGGAGGGGGTTCAAACCGTGGGCCTCCCGGTGCTTGGGAAGGACGGAGACCTTCAGATGATAGATATCCACGGGATCCTGAGGAAGCACGGTTCCGAGGAAGACGAGATGAGAGGTAAGAATAAATCTACTCATCTTTTTTGGGTTAAAGGGTAAATGGAGGGAACTCTTTTCTTCCTGGTTTCCTTTTCATTAAGGAGTCTATCTGTTTCAGATTTATAAACTGGAAACCAATAAGGAAATGAAAACTCTAATAGACCTGAGTATAGAGTCCATAAAAATCATTCAGTAATAGAAGAAAACTTGAAAAATGGTCATTGTACACAGCAGCTTCCGTGTGTTTAAACAGTAAGTAAAGAGAAGGGAGGAAATTTGTAGAGAAGATCCAGTGACACAGGATGAAGATTTCAGACCGTTTTGATGAAAATTGAGAGGAGACTTGAAGGTTAAAGTGACAAACTTCTGAACACTAGAAGTGGATTTTGAGACTTTGTCTCCAGTCACAAACTACAGCGTGACTGTCGAGGCTGTAGAATAAGATGTAATATACCGGTAAGGAGCAGGAACAGTCATCCTACTATCAAATACAAGGGGCAGAGCTACAACATCTCTTGGACTGTTGAGACTATTTTCCCACGGTTTTGCTTGTAGAAATTTGATTTCTCTTTCTGACTTATTTCTTAATGCCAAGCAGAGAGCTCAAAAAATAATCTAATTTACAGCAATGTCCTTGTCATTGCTCACAATTTCCAAATAAATCACAGAGGGATGAATTTGCTTCTAGTTACCAATGTAAATGTGGAGGAATGACGCTAAGTCAGCAAGATTAACTGTCATTGAAATCGCTCCAGATTTATGCTACTTTAACTGGGTTAAATTTGGCCTCCAAGGTCTAAGCCTCTCACTGACCACCAACTCTATATGTATAAGAACGTGTACTTGTACAAATATATTGTGGTCTCCACATAATGTGAATTTTGTGTGTTTTAGTTGCCTTTTTAATCATTTTCTTACATTCCTTTTACTTTGCATCTATACAGCTCTTCTTTTAGCTATTTTCTACCTAGCTCTGTAAAGATGTACCTTCCTTTTGTGTGAAGAGTATGAAAAGAAATGAACTAAAAGCAGGTAACAATTAAAGCCATTTTAAAAAAGTAAAAATAGAGAGAATCCAAGCTGAATGGTCTGCATTATAAAATCCTAAAAGACACAGCAGACAACATTTTTAGAAGCTCTGTAGAGAGTCTCAAATCTTATATTGGAAATGCTTAGGGACTGGAAAATATTTTATTATGGTCCTGATTTTTAAAAAGGCTTCAGGAAGAGAGTCCAAGAACCTTGTGACTTGTAAATCTGACTTCTGAACTAAGAAGAGCCGGCTTGTCAGAGTACAAGTGTTTGTACAGAGGGTTTGGTGTAAGAGGAATCGGCACAGAGCTATAAAAGGCTGTTTGTGCTTGCAAGCTTCATGAATTCCTTTGAATGAAGGTGAATTAGGTGCCATTTACTGCAGATGCTGAGGTGCACTCCAGAATCCCAACCACTCGTTTAGCTGGCTTGGTTTGGAATTTAGACTGTAACCGGTTTGATCAAGCATGAGAGGGAAGTTGTGTGTACGTGTGTTTCTCTCTTGATTTCCCATCCTTTTCATCCCTGTCCTGTTCTTACTCTACCTGTGCGTATCGACACGATGCTTCTACCGCAGAGACCTGCCTCTTCCTGCCCGCTAAATCCGCGCAGTGTGTAGTTGTGTACCTTAAGGTCCTAGGCCTCGAGGAAGAAGATGGTGAGAGCAGTCAAGCAGGAACCGAGCCCTATGCGAGGCAGGGTTTGACATGGGACTGGCATGAAAGAGTGAAAAAAGGATTATACGTGAGAGGAGAGTAGGAGCTGTGGCTCTGTCAGGCGTAGGTATGATAGATTGCAAAACTAAACCGTGTCCGTAAGGTTGCCTGGAAACAAAAGGCAAGGCCCCGTTCCTGCCAGCCCTAGGCCCTTGTGTTGCAAATCCTGGTGATTTACACGCTAAGCAGAATCACACCGTGTCAGTATTAAACCGGGAGGCCCTCTTAAAGAACACCCAAGAGGACCGTGCCGTTTCAAGGCTAAACGGTATTTGCCGTGTGGTTACTCGAACCATTTGTACCTGAAAGTGTCCAGTTTGTTTTCCCAAACCGTCCAGGTTGATGTAAAATGGTTCACTGTCCGTACACAGCACTCCCTCCGCCCGCTGTTGTACCGCAACAGGCACGGCAGCCTCCTCTCTGTATTGTGTGTTTTCTGGGAGGTGGAGACAGACCTATTGTTTTTAATTAAACAAAATGTAAAAGTTTAAAAATATTGTATTGTGTTATGACTACTGTTAAAATATTTAAATTTGTAATTAAAAAGGTTAATGTTGTTAAAATTCTAAATAAAAGTATCTAAAGTTTTGCTTGTAATAGGATGCGCTGTGTCGTTAATGAGCTGGGGAAGGGGATGTTGCACCAAGCCGACGCCACCCGAGTATTACGGTGGTTATGGTTCGCCCAGTGCGGAACTGGGACGAGAGGGGAGGTGGGGGGGGCATGAGCGTGAACGGGGACAGTGCTCCCCATTACCTGTACCATCACTGAGGGGGGCAGGAGCAGCGTGGGGTGGCACTTGTGAGGGCTCCTGCACCACCTAAACGTCTGGCCAGCGCTCGCAGGGAAACTGGGCTGTACACGGAGACAATCCCAGCAACCCCACCGTGGGAGTTGCAGTAATCCACAGAAACACGTTGGCGCTTTTACAAGCGCTCCAAGCGTTTAAACTGCTGATGTAAAAAAGAAAAAAACCAAAGTCCCAGTACTCGTGCAGCCGTCTGTGGGCTTACCTGAAACGGCACCGAGCGGTCACTAAGAACCATTCTTCTCTCTGGAGATCTCTGTGAGCACCCCAGTGTGTGACGCTGGAGGAGCTGTACTCATTTCAGATGAGACGCAGAACCCAAGCCTACCAAATTACTGAAGGTGTCATGGTGCTCACTTAGAAGGAAATTACCACCTTTAGCGTCCCAACTACATTTTGCCAAACGAAATCCTTCGTTATTGCAGTGGGATAAACTGTTCTTCAGGTTGGAGAACGCCACTGGGCACGGGGTTTGGCAGCCGTCCCTGCAGAGCCAAGTGCAGACTCATTTGCTAAAATTGTAAACTTGGGAGAATGGAACGAAAAAAGGAGAATCGTTCTTTCAAAAGCATCCCAAATTAAAGGAATGAGATGCTGGAATATTTTCTTACAGCCATGACTCTCACTGCTTATATTTTTTCTGTTTGTCACTAAAATGGAAAGGAAAAAGGGAAGGGGAAAGTAAGACCCACCACAACGAAGGGCAATTCACTTATGCTTTTCCTTACCTTACCTTAAATCTGTCATCACTCACTATTTGGGTTTTTTTCCCCCCTTTTCATTAAATGGACGCAGTATATTTGACAATATTTTTTTTGTATGAAAAACCAACACAATCAACAGAAGGAAATATGAGGGAAGACTATAAAAACAAATAAATCAAGTGCTCAAAGGCAGAAAACGAGCACTTTTCCACCTGCAGATCCTATTCTAGTAACTGTATGTGCTGTAGTATTAAGTAAAACAGTTCATAAATGAGTTGATGATTAAACTGAAGCTGATTCAAGTTTTATCAATCTAAATTCTGCCTAAAAACCACATTTGTACCATGTTCTTTCTTGTAGCTTCAGAAGAGGAGGACCCTCGAGACACGAGGGCCGGGGACCCAGGGGGAGAGATGGCTTTCCTGGCCCTGAAGATTTTGGGCCAGATGACGCTTTTGACTCTCCAGATGAAAACTCAAGAGGAAGGGACCATGGTGTTCGGGGGCGAGGTCGTGGTGCTCTTAGAGGTGAGGGGAACGTTCTTCCACGCTGAAATGCAAGGATAAGGAAGCAAAGGCATTTCTTGGGCAAATTACAGCGTTTTCGTGAATACAATGTCTCTTCTCACTCCTGTCTCCTGCATCTCTTACTGCTCAGGAGGCCGGAAGGGTTTACTTCCTACTCCAGATGAATTTCCACGCTTTGAAGGAGGGCGGAAACCAGAATCCTGGGATGGAAACAGAGAACCAGGTAAAAAAATTGATGAGGTTTGTTTTAGATAATAGATTAGACTTCTACAATATAACCAATTACAAATTTATTTATTTTTTTAAATCTCCTTTTCCTGTACCTCACATCCTCATTACCAGTCTTTTACCGTGAGAAAACACGGTAAAAAGCAAACGTAGTTTTTTGGACTTACAAAGTTAGGAAAAAAATTAACTATGGAGAATTTAACTGGCTGTAAATGCAGCTGTCTCACAGAACGAAAAATGATTTGTTGCCTTAAAGTCTTGATTTTAAGTTGAATTCTTATATGGCCCAGAACTGCCTGTTGTCACCTGTGGGTGACTGAAGCGTATGTCGTGGGGTCTTTTGAGACTTACTATTAATACCAATAGTAATCTTTCTCTTGGATGGCATCTTCTCTATTGTTTGCAAAGATAACATTCTCAGCTGCAATGTCTGACAGCTCAGTGGTATTCACGTTTGTGTTACCAATGGCAACCCCGTTTGGGGCAAAATGGAGTCTTAGGATGTTGTGGAAAAAATGAGCACAAAGGGGACACAAATAAAGGAAGACATGATTGTCTCTGAAAGATATGAAAATATTTTATACGGAAAAGAACACACTAAATCTGTCACTCCTTTCTTTCCCATCATCTTTTAAACCTGTTTTACCTTTAGCTTTCTTACAGCTCGTTCATCTACTGTGTGCTTCTTTGCCTGTTGGGATGCGGGGGGAAGCTTTATGTAATTTTAACTTAAAATTGTGGGCCAAATAGTGTGGAAAGTATGTAAAGTTATGGGACTGCCTCCAAAAATGAGGAATAATGATCAGGTGAACATTACTTATTATCGTGTTGTTTTTCTCTTCATGCTCAGGTCCTCGTCCAGATCACCCTCCTCATGATGGGCATTCTCCAGCTAACAGAGAACGTTCTTCTTCGCTCCAGGGCATGGACATGGCCTCATTGCCACCACGTAAACGTCCCTGGCACGATGGACCAGGGGCCTCTGACCACAGAGAAATGGATGCTCCGGGTGGACCTCCAGAGGAGAGGGGCAAAGGTAAAAAGCCCCTTGTATTGAAAACCTTCTGCAACACTGGCACATTTTTCCACAGTAGGCTGATCGAGAATTCCTTACCTATTCAGAGGGGATAAAGCTGAGCTGGTTAAATATTTGATCTTACCAGCTGTGAAGTTGAAGACCAATCTTACAGGAACATATGAACAGAGTAATTTTCTGGGACATCAAATCCAAATCTTCTCTCCAGCATGACATAATCCTCTTCTTTATTGCACTGGTCAAAAGCAGTTAGTTTTTTGGCTCCCCGTTACTCCAGTTGGAAAACCTTTAAGAACTTTTCTCCCCTCTACTTCTCAGAATAGTTATTTGTTAATATTCATGCTCGTGCTAGCATCCTTTAACTCAAATATCTTTCCTGTCTCAGCCTTCATTCTACTGGACTTAATGAACCCTGACTTTTTTTAAGTCTTTCCTTACGAATTCTCTATGCGTAAGAGTGTAAGCACGGCCATCCATGGTTGGAGCAGAAGTCCATGAAGCTCAGTAGCTTGTCTTCAACAATAGCCGGTAGCAGGTACTGAGGGAAGAGTGTTAAGAACACTGTGACTGTAGTGGTAGGTCCCTGAAATGCTGTCTAAACCTATCAGGATCTGCAATACAGTGACTTACTGAAATACTAGTTTTATATTTAATGGCTTTTGACAGTTAACTTTTGTGTGCTTCTCTAATTGCTTTAAGAATCATACAAACTTTTGACATCCACAACATCCACAGTTAGAGCTCTAAAATTTAATCGCAGAAGACTATGCTTTTTTAAAAAAAAAGTTTTTCCTCTTGTTTAAGGATTATCATTTGCTAATTTCAGTTGATGATGTCTTGTGTTTTAATTGGAACAGTTGAAAGTTGATCCCTATCGTCTCTGAATGCCATCTCTATTTGCATCAAACTCTACCATTTCCAACCTGAACTACCTCTTCTCCAAGTCCAAGAGCTCTGATCTGTTTAGTTGTTCTCTCTGGGAAGTTGTTCTGTATCTTTTACTATCCTTATTACTGTGTATATGCTATTTTCTGTTTTAATTTATCCTTTTGTAAATTAAGGGGGTAACTAGGAATTGCGCACACTATTTAAGATGTGGTTTAACTGTGGATTTCTGCAGTTCACTTGGTTTCGTTCTGTTTTCTCCATTCTTTCCTAATAGCTCCTGATGTCATGTTTCCCTCTTTAAACAACCACTAAACAGTCACACGGCACTGTCATGCCACCAGCTACTGTAACCCACAGAATACGTGCTTTTGGAGTTAGTAGCTGGTTTGGAGCCTTGCACCACTTCTTGGTCCTTTTTCTTCTTATAAATCTCAGGATTGCCATTGTCTTTTTTTTAATGTTGTCTTTTTTTTCTAATGTTCTCATATTGACTACCCGCTGTTAGGTAGTGATCAGTGACAGAGATCCTTCTCAAATGCTGAGCTGCCAGCCTATAGCTGAATTTTTTTCTTGTTAGAACCTCTTCTGCACAGCTTTGTTTTCCATGCCACTGAATTTCATTCTGGTTCTCTTACTGTCCTGAAGATCATTTTGTTTTAACTGTATTCCAGTCCTCCTCTGAATGGACTGCATTTCCAGTGTTGTATTAACAGCAGGTTTTATCATTCGTTCACAGATGTTTTTAATAAAAACTCTGCTGGTAAACTCCCTCTGCATCAATATTTTTTCCTTTCAGAACTCTATGTTGTGTTTCTCATTTAGCCAGCATCTTTATCAAATCTGTACGGTTTCCTTCTCCAGCTTCAATAATAATTTGTGATAACTCTATCAGATGTTTTATTGAAGTCAAAAGAGTTGTTAACTACCACCCTGCTTGTGCCTAGACAACTCATTAATGTACCAAAGAAAATTTAGAACAGCGGCAGCAAGCCTGAAAAACGAAACGTGAACAATATTTTTTCATATATGGGCTGTGCCACCTTCAGTTGTATTGGTAAAGTCATTTGAAGATCAAAACGCCATAAATTATAAACTCTGTGGAACAATTTGGTCTCTATTTTGCACAGAACCAAGCAGAGCCAACAAAAAAAAAAAATCACTCTTGCTACAGTGGAGCAAAAATATCTTCATTTAGCTATAGCACATGTCCATAAAGCACTGTTACCATTCATTTTTTTCAAAATACTGCTTGTTATTTTGAGCTAATGACTTTAGGAATTTGTAATGTTAATTTACATATCAGTACTAAAAAGATCTGTGAGAAGTAGAAAATCCTGTTCCTGGCAGTAAGAGCTCATGTAGTTTATGTTCCAGGTTAGTAGTAAAATTGAACATTTTTCTATTATTTCTAGCAAAAAATGGAACAGTAATGTTACTCGTTGTTTTCACCACCAACCTCAACTGATCCATCAGTGCAATGTCTTTGTTTAGGATAAAAAAAAAAGTATTTTGCAATAAAAACATACAGAGAACCACAGATGGTGGTAAAGCCTCAGAATCAGGTACACCTGGCAGTTCTGAGGACACCATGACTATCACTGTTTTAACTTACAGCCAGCAGTCACTTGAATGAAGTATCAGATAGAACCTCCTTCAATTGTCAGGGAATTGTTTGATTGCTGTCCATCTTCTGGACTGTAATGGAGACACTAAATCTGTGTAAGAAAAATCATACAGAGGGAGGAGGCGTAAAATTACAGGTCTCGACTCCATTTGGTGGGAGAATGATTATCCCACAGAAGAACTAGCTAAATATATGGTATGTCTGAGAAAAGGCACGGCTTAGCCTTCAACATCAGTAACTGACTGTGCTTCATTTTTAGGACGAGGAAATTCGGGACCTTCACAGAGAGCGCCAAAATCTGGGAGGTCTAGTTCTTTAGATGGAGACCACCACGATGGATTCCACAGGGATGAGGCTTTCGGTGGAGGCCCTCCAGGAGGCAATAACCCATCTCGAGGAGGGAGGAGTGGAAGTAATTGGGGAAGAGGAAACAACATGAACTCTGGTCAATCAAGAAGAGGATCATCTAGGGGTGGTGGAAGAGGCCGATAGAAGAGGCTTTGACTGGGTGACACCCAGTCCTTGTTGGACAATATTTAAATAGACTGATACTCTGGACTCACAAAGTAACCCTGCAACACCACAAACCTGGATTCTTAACTGGGATAACTGAATGTGCATTAGTTCCTAAATAAGGGTCTTTTCCTAGATCAGCCAACTGCTACTAGCTGCAATATTGTAGCTAGCTTTCTGTTTTGTCCTCTCCACCCCTTTTCCTCACCTTCTTTTACCTACTTTGTTTTGTGAAGAGCTGGAATTTTTTTTAAGTGTTGTGAGACATGGAGCACCTCCACAGATTTCAGTTCACCACCAGACAGAAACTTGTTTCTATATGTACAGTTTGTCAAAGAGTTACGTTGGTTTTGTATGAATACAGAATGTAATTTGCGCAAAAGTTAACAAAAATATCAACACAGTGTGTGATTCTTTACTCACCTATTACTATAAAGCGGGCTGTCTTTAGGCAAACTTGTGTATCAGATGGAGCAACAGAACTACCTCCTGAAATCTCAACCGTTTAAAATACTAATAGCTGATTCCTAGGATTTTTTTGGTGTATCATGTATAGAGAATTTTTGTTTTCCTCTTTAGCCACAGCTGTCTACAGATTACAAGTGGTGCTGACGTTAAAATTCCAAAACATGGGAAACCACCGCTGCTTGCTAGTCTACCATCCTGAAAGAGAAAAACGTGGAACACCATTTAGAGCAAGTTAGACATAGACATAGCACGAGTTACAACCTGGAGTGCTAGCAAAACAGACATAGTGACAAATATTGTCATTCTGCACTTCACCTCAGTGAGTTAAGTATTTTTGTTCAAAACAGCATCTGTTTATAGAACTTGAGTGTCAAGGTTGAGGCTGGGCTGGCCACTAAAGGAATGACATGTTCTCTATTAGCCCCTTTCCCTTCCGAGAAGGGGAAGGGAGAGAGAATAAAGGAGAGAGACTTAAGGGGTGGAAAAAAAAAAAACAACAAAACAGCTATAATGAAATCTTAACAATAAAAAGAAAATATAATAATATCAATAAGAAAATAATGAAATATATACAAAACCAATATCAAGCTCCCCTGACGATCTCATCACTGGCCAGCACTAGGACTGGATTTGGTGGCAGATGGGAACTGGATGCAAGAACAGCATTCAGGAACAGTTTGGGATCAAAGGCAAGAAGAACGGAGAGTCCTCCTCGGACGCTGGCTATTGAAGAGGGGGGCTGACCCTTTGATCCCTCAGCTTTCACACTGAGCATGGGGCAGATGGGATGGAATGCCCCCGTTGGTCAGGTTTGGGTCACCTGTCCTATCCGTTCCTCCCCATAGGTGCGACCCTTTTCCATTTCCGACCCTCCAATGGGGCAAATAATGGAATTAGCTGGCCCTGGTTGTTAGAGCAGTAAGTATAAGCAGCAGCCTCTCTACCATTCCTTGGCATTCACTATAAGCATCAGGTCTTAGCACTGCTAGAAGTTAATTTCAGAGCGTGCAGTCAGTTAGAAGGGATTTAACTGAAAACTAAAATTACTGAAAAAGAAAATTGGTTTTGCTCTATCTCAAACCAGTCCATTGAAGAAGAAAGAAATTCAGCAGCTTGATTAATATGGATGCATACATTTTACAATGGCCATAGGACACATTGCCTAAAGATAACGGGTGTCCAGTAGAGTGTAGTCCATTCAAATGCTGAAGTGCAAACCTTGCTTGTTGATCACTTTCATCTTCACTTTTTAAGTATCTTTTTCTTTAGGATATTGTTTCCTAGTTATACTAGGGCAGGGAAATGAAGAAGAGGGGGTTATTATTTCCTACATTTCACAATAAAGCTGCTTACCAACCGTGAGTTTCTCTTTTCCCCATAAATCATTCATATTAATTATCTCCAGTCACCAGGTTAATCAAAAGGCTCCTTTAATACCTAAAGCCTCGGTGAAAATTTTACTGTGTAAGTACATATTCTAAAGCCAGCTCTCAGGAAGGTCCTGCATTAAAAATATAGGATATAAAGTATAATGAAAAACATCACCACCAGGCTTCCCTCCTCCCCTCCTTGAATTTCACGTTATAATATTCAGGATAATACGGCACTGTAGTTCTATAGCTGACAAGGCTGCTGCAACAAGAGAGCGACACGCGGCAGCTATTTTCTCTCACTTCTCATTGTCAAATTTCCTGCAGGCTGGCTGAAGTCCTGCTGACCCATCTTATTTAAAGAGATCAAAGCATAAACGCTTCACTGCTGTTCTCTTGGATCAGTCAGTCACAAGTAGGGTTTGGGTTTTTTTCTTAGTTTTTAATTTGTAGCGTATAAAATGGCATTTGAAAATTGTAGTAATTAACTCTGATCATTAGCCTCTAAAAGCCTTGTCATGGGGCTCTAGAGAGACAGAACGGTCTTAAAGGAATTAACTGGGAAACAGCTGAGATGCACCTGGTAGGACACAGTTTCTCCTGAGAGGGGAAAAAAAAAAAAAAAATAATTGCTTTTTACCCCTATCTGAAGAAGGGCTTTGGTCACTTTTGGTCTAAGTCTGGGAGTTAGGATCTATCCTAGAGTTGTAATGATAAATACCAATAATTTAATCATTAGCAAAGGGGAAAGCTTCCCCTCTTTTTCAACAAGCCCTATATATTTCTAAGGGGCTGAAAGTGACTTTTGTGTAATAGTTAGAATATGTGATTTAGAGGATGAGCTTCAGTCCTTAATTAAACCACAGCCCTCTACCAAAACAAATTAGACTGCACCTAATAATAGTAAACCCGGCTTGCTCTATCTAGACAAAAGGGAGTGTGCCTGTTTTCCCTCAGATGGCTGGTTAACTCCTTAAACCACTATGGGGAGCTTTTTAAATATTCCATGATCATGGAATATGCACAAAAAGTCGTAAGAAAATTGGTAAGTAGCTAGCCTTTGTATATAATCTCAGAAGGTGACAGGATAGCAGGAGAGACAGAAGCAGCTTCCCGGTCTGTGATACCGTTGACCCGCTATTGCTGGAAAATGGATGAAATTAATAAATGGGAATATACTTCTGTACTCTTCAGGGCAAGTTCTTTTACCAGTGCTGCAATCCTTATGCTCTACCTGCTAATTTACAGCTCCACCTTGTCTAAGATTTAACAAATCAGATAGCGCTCTTGGGAATAAAATTATATACTACAGCTTAGAAGTTGTTAAAATGAGAGAACTAATTTAATGCTACTCAGCTCTGATCTACATTTCTAAGGAAAAAAAGTGACCATTAGTGGAACGTCTATACTGGTATTTGGTAGACAAATAGTTTTATTAAAACAATCTATGTACATTTAAAGTACCCCCATTTATTTAACAATTTTGGTTTAATTCGGAGCAAGTATTAGGTGAATACGCTAAACCCTAGGTAGTGACAGCAGATAAATATTGCAGTGTTTGGCTTTATTTTGTATGAGGCATCTATATCCAGTGAGATCCTCACTTAGGCTCTGAGCCGGTTAGGCCTGGTGTTCCCTTTTATGTGCCCTAGGGCAGTACACGGCCCAGACTGAAGCACCAAGCTCTCGGCAGGGGCTGTCGGCCCGAATTCAGCACCTTCCTAAGGCTGCTTCGTTTCTGCATCGAAACAGAGCTGCGCTGGCTGAAACAGGCTCTAATTACTAACAAATCTATTTTTGAAGGTTGTGCCGTGATGAGTCAGCAATTCCTGCCCAACTTGAGAGAGCAAATATATATATATATTAAAAATAAAGTTCTAAGAGCTGAGACTACCTTTTTAAAGCCCAAGTATTTGCTACCTTACAGCAGCCGTAAGGCAGCAATACCTGCAAAGGCTCTTCACTAAGATTAGCACCTTCCATCCTATCATCATCACGCAAGAAGGCTACTCTTACAGATACAAGTAGTCTTTGTGACCCACAGCCCCAGGAAAGTTTGTTTCACTTACTGGATGGTATTTTAAAGATGGTTTTTAGAGAGAAACGCAGTTCAGTGGACACAGTATTCATATTCACCACCCATCTGAGGTGGCTGATGACTGCACCGTACAGCGACTGAAGTATGTGTTAGAGTGGAAGGGGTTGGCACAAAAATGAGTTAACAGCAGTTAACTATTTTTGAACCTTTGCCCCCACACTTGACCAGATTTCGCTACGTTGTCTCCGTGTTTCACCATCCATCAGCCCTACGCGCCTCAGCTGTTAAGACACTTGCTGTTCACGTTAACGGGCAAGTCAATAATTACATTTCATGGGCTCCGCAATCTCACTCACGTTTCGAAGTAGGCTGCAGCAGCCACATGGTCCTATACTGGAGGTAGGGAAGTGGGATGCTGCCAGCTCCCAGCCGGAGCGACTCCGGACCATGGCTATCGGGCTGACTTTGCAATAAGGCAAAATCCCGCACTCGGGGAGGGCTGGGCAGGCTGGCACCGCCACCGCCACACCTGAACGCAGCTGAACGAGCTCAGAGAGTCACTGCTGCCGCTCCCGGGTGCCAGCCGCGGCTCCTCTTCCTCGGGAATCGGCGAGGGGAGAACCCAGCAGGAAGGCGAAGGAAGAGAAGCGGCGGGAGACGGCGCCATCCCCATCGCGGAGAGCTGTCTTCGTGCCCGGCGCCAGCCGCAGTCTCTCAGTCCCTTCGCCCCGCCGGGCTGCAGCCGGTGTGTCCCCGCCTCGGTGGCGGCGTGGGGCAGGGGGGTGTCACACCGGCAGGGCTTTTCCGCGGCGGCGCAGCGCGGCGCTGAGGAGGCCGCCCAGGCGGCGCAGGCCGGCGGCTCCCCCGGGGAGGGCGGCCAGGAGGGCGACGGCAGCGGCGACAATCTGGGCGGCGGCGCCCAGCACCGTCAGGAAGGTGCTGCGCAGCCCCAGCGCCGCGTACAGGGTGCCGGCCAGGGCGCCGAGGTAGAAGAGGGTGCCGCCGCCGGGTTCCCGCAGCAGGCGGGCGGGCCCTCGCAGCAGGGCGGCGGCGGCCAGGCCGCAGAGGGAGCCCAGGGACCAGAGCAGGGCGAACTTGCGGGCGCGGAGCAGCAGCAGCGGCGCGTACAGGGCGGCCAGCCCGAAGCAGAGGGCGGCCAGCAGCAGGCACAGCCCGCTGCCCGCCAGCCGCTGCCAGCGCGACAGCCCCGGCAGCCAGGGGTCCGCCTCCGCCGACCACGGCCACCCCCGGCCCGGCCCCGAGGCGGCCGCCACCGGGAAGGGGTTCAGCGGGCCCAGCCAGGCCCCCAGGCCGCTGCCCGCCTCCTCCTGCGAGCAGCCGGCGGAGGGCGGCGGGGGTGGCGGCGGCGCGGGGGCCGCGGTGGAGGCGGCGGCCGCCTTCGACTGCGCGAGGTACTCCTGCAACTGCCGACCCAGGTCCGCCATGGCGGGGGCCAGGGAAACCGCTCGCCTGCCGCTACAACGCGCCGCCCGCCTGCCCCGCCGCCATCTTGCGGAGGAGCTACATCCGGGTCACCGGCCTCCTCAGGCGGGTGGGGGGAGGGGAGAGAGCCCGCCCTCATAGGGGGCGGCGCGCGTGCGCCAGCGGCCGTGAGGGGGCGGGGGAGGGCGGCGGGTCCCGGCCGCTGGTCGCCCTCCTTCCCCTCCGCCGTCTGAATCTGCGCCTTTTCGCCTTAAAGGAAAGGCAGAGACGTCCGATGAAAGGAGCGGGGGAGGTCGTCAGGGCAGGAGCGGCTATGTCGCTGCTGGAGGGAGAGCTGCTCGTGAGGTGGCTGGAGGGGCCTAGCAGCTGCGAGCAGTAACGGTTTAGGGGTCTCAGCAGCGGGAAGGAGGATGGTGTCACGTTCAAAATGTAGATTGGTAAGAGAAGGATGATACTGGACGTGGGTACAGCTCACAGGTAGCCCCAGGGGAGGTTGCAGGAGAGGGGAAGGATTGCCCAGGGTGACAGGCCGGTGACTGAAGGCCGAGCCCTGCCCAGCGCCATCCTCCTCCCCACACCCTTGGCAGCACCCACAGTCTCCTCCTTGCTTGTTCAGTCCAAGGGATTGAAGCTCTCAACCAAAGCTCTCAGTCCCAGGGACTGCAGCTCTTTCTGAAGGAGAGCCACCAGAGTAGAGACTTTACACGTTGGCACCCAGAAATCACTACAACGGGAGAGACTAGAGATGCAGGGAGTGACTACGAGCTTGTCTGTCTGCACACCCAGCCAAACCTGTTAAATTGTTGGCTGTTTATTAATAAGATTACCTATTGCCCTTTCCCCAGCCAAACCTGTTAAATTGTTGGCTGTTTATTAATAAGATTACCTATTGCCCTTTCCCCAGCCAAACCTGTTAAATTGTTGGCTATTTATTAATAAGATTACCTATTGCCCTTTCCTCAGCCAACCTTAAACCAAAATAAGAACACCTAACTCAATTCTTCACCCTGGTTTAAATAAGTAATAAAAATACCAAATGCTAATTTAACCTGTGTGATTCTAAATGTTTACAGCAGGGCTGAAAATTGAGATGGTTGGACACCAGAGACCACAGAGTTTCCATCATCAGTCCCAAGCCTGCAGCAATACCCGTAGCTATGGTGAGTCACATCATATACTAGGCTACCTAACAAGTCACATCATATACTAGGCTACCTTAAAGCTTGAAACTGCTTTTCGGCAGAAGGTCCCTGTCCCATTTGGTGGATCGCTTTAGCATTGATACATGCCAGAGAACATAGTTTTTAAGTGCTCAGGGCAAAGTTTGATCATTGGCAAGAAGGGATTAGGTACTGAAAACCTCACACTTTGGAGGGGTCCTTGTTAGGGCGTGCGATCCCTCTTCCTTTTGGCAGCAAAGGATGCCATTTAACCACTTTGGGGAAGAAAAGACACGCTGTGAGGCAGGTTTTCCCCTCGCGTGGGGATATGCTGCGAGTGTCACTGCCTGTCGCGACGGGCAGGAAGTGCGGCTTCTTTGTTCACAGGATAAAACGTTACGTCAACGATGTGCATGTCAGAGATAACTGCACACCAGGTAGCGGTTTATGTGATAAAACCCTCCCCTCAGCTTTTCCCCTCTCCCCCCCCAGGCCCATGCTCGAAGCGTTACAACCCGGTGGGGCCAAGCGGCTCCCGGGCCGGAGCCGTGCCCCGGGGTCGTCGGCTCCCTGTTCCCCGGCCGGGAGGCGGCCCCGCTCCGCCGCTTCGTTACTCAATATTTTTTTCCCTTTATAGGAAAAATATGCGCGGGGCCGGGGGGGGGCTGCCCTGAGTCACCGGGGGCTGCGGCTCCCGCCCACGCCCCTGGGGGCCCGGGCCGGGCTGGGGCGGGGTTTCTGCTGCCCGCCGGGGCTGGAGCCGGAGCCGCTGCGCCCAGCCGCCCGTCCCGACCGGCAGCCCCTCCGCCACAGCCCGGCGACGGCCGGGGGCGCGCCGCCATGACGGGCAGGTAAGGCCGGGGAGGGAGGGGAGCGCAGGTCGGTCCCGCGCCCTGGCCACGGTGGGCTCTCCCCGCCTTCACCGCCCCCGTGGCGGGCGGTGGAGGGTCGGGAACGGCCCCCTCTTTGCCCTGGTGGTGTGCCCGGTAGGAAGGTGGTCGGGGGAGAGGAGGTTTTGCTCCTGTGAGGTTCAGGCGGAGCGGGGCACGCTGCGGCCGGGGGAGGGATTGGGAAAGTTGACCTCGTGGAAGAGGAGAGCAAGGGCTGCCCCGCTGTGCCTTACCCCCCCCACGGCGACGCGGCCAAGGGCGGTGGGAAGACCAGAAACAGAGTTGGGAAGGAGCAGTTGTGTCTCTGGGCTCGGCAGGCAGGCTCCCTCCAGCCGGGTGGTGCGGCTCAGGCGCTGACAGCCTGCTCCCCCGCCTGCCCCGCACCGCAGTCCCATGCTTCGGGGCCCTTCTTGCTCATCTACACGCTGCCTTTCTGCCCGCACATTCGGCCTCCTCTTCTTCGGGTTGGCCTTAGAGTTACGGTGTTCCCAGAGCTGTTTAAATCTGGAGCTTCATTCTCTCCCCACGCCGTCTGACGCTGGAGAACTCTGTAAAGTCACCTAATTGACAGATGTAAATGAGAAAAGCACTGGGGGAAGCGTTTACTGGCATCTTAGTTTGCACAAGTGCTGTAGTGTCTCCGATCACTTCGTTCTCCCATCTATAAAATAGAACCCAAACGTTGTAAAACAGTTTGTAAAAATAAGCTTGCTTTTGTAAAACGTCTTGAAGATGAAAAGTAATATTGAAATTCGTAGGGTGCCTTTTTTTAGGATAGCCATCCTCCTGAATCCTACTATCGTTATTGTAATCCTGAAGCATTGCTCTTCTTGACTAGGAATACTGAAATGGATCCAGAATAGTCTGTGTATAAGTATTCATTTTTCTTTTGTGTAAAGCCTTGATGTTTGTATTATGCAGCTTCTTATGGTTATTCAGAGTAGATCATGTTTTGTGGGTTGTTAGGTATGAGAACGTGCTGAATAATTGTTATAGCCTCACTAGGATTTGGGTGAGTGTTATTTTTGATCTTCGTGATGACCGATTGATGTTGATGGGTGGCTGTATGTGCTCAAAACGCTTCTGGTTTTTACCTCCTATGTTTACATTACTTTGAATTTTCTGTCTTAACGGTCCCTTTTTTGTTCTTCTGACATGTGAAATGGGTATTTACAAGTTTACATTCATTTTCTTACAACTAGAGGGAGACTCAAGAGTCTTAAATATTCACAGGTCATGGGTACCCATGCAACTCCTAAATGGGGACAGGATGGGGAGGACCTGGGAAGAATTGTGGCTGTATGAACCCAGCTGTTTTTATTTATATAGAACTGTGGTGTAGTACTGTTTAGAATGAGATGTTTACCTCAGGTGAAACCACTCAGCTGCAGGGGACAGTGGGAAATGCCTGTGGACGGTAATCCTTGTTGTCTTCTCTCCATGTTTCCTCAGAAACCTGCCTGTTAAGGTACAATGCTGTATTCAGTGAGGAGCTCTGATGTGAAGCACGAGGCTTGGTGGAGAGTTTCAGGGTAGTTGAGACACTGCAGAGCGTGCAGTTCTTCAAAGTAACACAGGATTTCTTCTCCTATTCCTTAGATGTACTTCAGAGGGTTGTTAAAATGAGCAGGCCTTGAGTTTAGCGTTTGAAAAGTGAATGCAAGTGGCTTTTTACTGTTTTTAGAAATGTTTGTCCTGGGAAGTTTGTCAGCTGTGAAGGTTTCTAAATTCCTGTCTGCTGTCGTTCCTATGACAGAACGACTGACTGTTCTATTGGAGAAGTTTGTCATAGCTGTAATTCAGCTGACTTTTTCCTCGGTAATAGTGTAATCCATGTAGGGTAGTGGTTTCCCGGAAAAAAAAAGCTGTACTTATGAGTGTCTGTGAAGCATTGCACTGCTCAGCCCCTTGCATGACCAATGCCATTTGATATGCACCATGTTTAGTGGTGTTTTGAGGCTGGGACAGACCCTTGTCATTGGAAAGAATTTGGCATCAAGAAGGTACTTCCTTAGATCCACCTACAGGTCACTCTGCCAAACTGTGGGTGATCAGATGTTGTTCCATGTTTGTTACGTTGTAGTTCTTAAAATCTGTTGATATTATGTAATCAAATGTTCTCCAGCTTTTGAGATTCTGGGTTTTCAGGGTTCTGGAAGGAGATGAACTGTCTCACAGCTGGAGCATCCCCACAATCATAGAATCAGAGAATGGTTTGGGTTGGAAGGGGACCTTAAAGATCATCTAGTTCCAACTCCCTGCCCTGGGCAGGGCAATATCGATCAATGGGAACCTTCCAGAGCCAGGAACAGACATAAATGTGCCTCTGGTCTTGAAACTGTTGACACAGGGAAAGGAAGGATTTTGTTGTGTTACAGTGTGTTAGAGCGAGGAAGACTGGAAAACATGAAGTGCTGACACACTATTCTTTTTCACTTCAACTTTCTCATCAAATAGAAGCACAAAAGGGCTCAGTTGTAGGTACTATGATTACTGATGCATCATTAGCAATTAAGATAAATTAAAAATAACCCCATTTTCGTTTTTAAGTGTTCTGTCCCATTTAGCTGCAGAGGGTGTCTCCTGAATGTAAATAGCTGCAGTAACTTGATTTACTGATTTTTAGCATTAGGGAAAATATAATTCCAGAAAATACAAAGAAAGATGTGCACTTCTATCTATTCACAGTAGAAAATTATTAAAAACAGGTGACTGTTCAGCAAATTAAATTCAAATAGTGCATGTCACGAGTTACATTGTTACAATATGAGGATTGTGTTTTATTAGAGAAAATTGACAAGTAGATCATTGGAATTTGCAAATAGTAATTCTGAACGACACGTTTTAGCTGAGCTATTTTATTTCTCTGTATCTTGACTGAAGTGACTGTTATAGTCCCTAATTTCAAGAGCAGTCTGTAGTTTAAAGGGATACTGTTAACTTAAAAAATATAGAAAAATCACCCTTTCTTTGAATATATCTGTTCCAACTAAGATCCAAAGATAATAAGATATAAAGAAATTAAAGAAATATATGTATTTTAGTTTAAGTTACATGTTGTTTAACTACATTTGGAAATAAACTTTGTATAAGAGATAATGTGTTAGATACAGAAATAGTATGTTTCTAAGCAGCCTTCCTATATTTTGCAGTGTTGAGAAATACAAATTCCATTATTTTTGGTGCCTTTAGAAGTATACTGTGGTACCTTCTTACCAATAAATAAGTGAAGACTGCTTCTATAATTTGTATTTGATGTGTTTGGTCCATCTCTCCATTTTTTTTTTTGCCTTTTCGAGGAGGATTGTTTGTGTTGGTTGTTTGGGGTTTTTTTATGTTGGTTTTGTTTGTTTGTTTTTTGCGACTGTGTTTTGCCTTGTTTCCTTTCTTGTTTGTGATGGATTTATTCCTAAGAAAGAGGATCAGTGAATGACCAATGAACAAAACATTGTCAAATGCCCAAAGTAGAAAATAAACCAGAGTTGAAGATAATTTCTTTTAAGACTTTACTGCTGTGGCAGTGATTAGAAAACATAAAGGTAAAAAATACCTGTGCTGTTTTATATTGACTTTAGAAACTAATCTAATACAAAGCACAAGGAAAAATGTTTCCTAAGTGCGTATTTCAGGGCATAATTATTTTTGTAAGAAATTTTTGTTATCACTATATTTGGTCTAATTGCGATCTGGATACGCCTATGTACTTCCTGCAGTCAACAAAAGAAGAACAGCTGCATTTACACATACGCTTATTGATTGTTCCTAATCCAGTTGAGGTAAGAAATAAGAGTATATTATTTTTGATTAGGCTAGCATTTGACTAGATGCTTTTTAATTCAGTAGAGAGCTGCTGCTGTGCATGTGCTCCATTTTATGAAGCAATTGCAAATAAAATGGTTTGAAGGAGGAGGAGGGAATATAAGGCTTGATAATACTAAGAAATGTTCTTGGCGCTGACTAGAAAGTACCTGCATTGAACTAAGAGATGTCTCATCTCTTTGAGTTATCAGCAGCCATTTCTACTCTTCTGGGTTGAAAAATGCATTTTTAATCTTATTATCTTTCCATCTAAATCTACTTTCTGAGGCTCTGTAGATAAAATTTAACTTGTTGGAAGGTCCTTAGTAGTCTGTTCTGGGGACACAGAGGTGCTTCTCTGAGGAGAACTACTTGTTAATGCCTAAAAGAAGTCTAGCTGCTTTCTTCTCGGCTTTGGCCCAGAAAGTAACCAGCTGTAAGATTTTGGCATCGACCTTGTCTCTTAAAAGCGATCTCTCAAGAGGGAAAGAAAAACAAACCCATCCATTTTCACTTTTTACGTGCGAGGCAGCAAGAGAGAAGTGAGTGAACGAGCTTGTGTTGAGGGGTGGGAAGACAGGATGGTTATTGTTCTGACTTTTTTTTCCTTCAATCCCCTCATCATCCCTTTTGAAGAAGAGTCATACTTTTCTGTGGAAGAGCGGTTATTTGAAAACCAATAAAATAATTTCCTATGAGTCAGAAGGGTAAAAGCTTAGATGTTTGAAAGAGAATGAGATTTTTAGCCAGATTGCTTAAGGTTAAGGTAGATAATGTTGCAGTGATTTAATATTTTGCTTTGTACTAAAAGTAAAAAGGTGATTTAATATTGCATTTTAAAACTATTTCATTGCTCTAAAATTTAAAAGATCTGCGAAAACACCCGATATGGAGGACATTTTTGTTCTTCTGTTCCATTTACATCATAAAGTAGAAAATGAATAAAGCACAAGTGCAATCTGAGAGAAATGATAGTGGCAGGTTGCTATCAGAGGTCAGGAGCCTGAAACTCCCAGCGAAATGTGGGGTGAATTGCAGATGTGGAGGTTACTGATTTCTGGGTTTGAAAGTCTGATATTCCTTATTTGTGCCTGTTCTGCTCTGTCCCAGTAAACCCTACTGTTTTTCTTTAAAGGACAGAAGGGATCTCTGCTTGTTAATACTCATTTACTACTAATGAAGTCATCACTTCTACTTCTCCCTTTTTTTTTTTTCCTCTATAGCTTGCCAGGCTGTAGTCATGGAATATATTTCAGTCTTTGGTTTTTTTCCTCTATAGCTTGCCAGGCTGTAGTCATGGAATATATTTCACTCTCATGCTACAAAAATCCTCATTTCTTTATAATTTACTAAAAAGTAATTTGTCGGTAATGACTCTTGAGATGTTTTTCACAGCGATACTGATCAAATGACACTGACTCAGATGTTCCCATCCTCCTTTCCCTTTGTTCTCTTAAAAACTGACTTCTATATTCTCAATTTTTTTCTCTTTCTATGGCCCTACACTGGGCCAGAGCCATTTGTGTTGTGCAATCCTCTTTCTCTCTTGCAGGGGTGGGAGCAGAGGGGGAGCGGTAGAAAGGGTGACCTCCCGTTTGAAGGCCCTGTTCAGTTCCCAGCAGAGAGCTCTGGAGGTTGGAATGCCAAGTATGTTCCTTCTCCCCGCTTCCTGACCCTCCGCTGCGTGCCACTTCTGCAGGCTGGAGTGTGTCCGGAGAGCAAAAGTATATGTCGTTTTGTTTCTCAGAATATGCTTTATCCAAATGGAAGGAACAGTTCGGTTGTTTGCAGTATCCTTAAGACATTGCGTGATGCAGCAGCCTGTGGGGAACCACCTTAGAGATGCCAGGGCCAGGTACCGATCTGCAGTAAACTACAGTGTTCATTGTCAAGAGATCTAGTAATCTGTTTTACTTTTCTGTAGTTGTTGCTTTGATCAGAAAGTCTTCTTGAATTAAGTGGATTAGTTATGTGAAGACTCAGGATTTATTTTTTTTTTTAATCTCGCTCTTGAAATTTATACAGATATATTATGCAAGTCTAATACAGAATGAGTTGCTGATGTAGACTCCTAGTGTGCTGGCTTAAGTAGGTAATTACTAGTGGAATACAGGAAAGAGATTGTCTGATCTTTAGGACTGTAGCAGAATGGCAGACAAATTGTAAGAAACAATGCTCAGGCAGGGGTCTATGCATCCTGCTTTAGCTCTTCTAAAACGTAAAGGCAACTCCCAAAAGGAAGGTGACTCATTGAATATATCAGTGTTGCTGGTATTTGCTCCAGTTGTCTCTCTGCATTCCCCTTCACAGTGGCATTGGGTGCCATGGCTGGCCTGAGACTTCGGGGGCTGGCATCCTCCAAACTTTATCAACGCCGGCAGGATCGGCTAAGTGGCACAGGGTCACTCCTGAGCAACAGGACAGATACAGCAGCTGGGATACGTGGGTATGTCTCTGAGATGAAGGCAATGGTACTGCGTTTTTCCAGGATTTGATGGATGTTCGGTTTTTGGTGGTGGGGCTCTTTTCTTTAAAGCGGGAATTGTCTGCATACAGCCAGAGGGGATGAAGTCTGTTTATTTTCATTTCCAAGTAGATAACGAAGGAGAGGACTTTCCTGATGAGAAAGCTTTCAGTTTTTAACAATAACAGGAAGGCAACAATGGAGAACCTTTCCCGTTTCAAAGCACCATACTAGACTGTTCAGAACCAACGTTAGTTCTAATGTCATTAACGGTGAAGTATTTAGGCACTGTGGGAATAAAGAAATGGTGAAATGTAGTAGTTCTTCAAAACGTTGATAAAGTTCTACTGTTCCTTGATTTTTAGGCCTCAGTAGTCCATTTCTTCACCTGTACTGTTAATAGCAAGATAGTTCATTTTAGTTTTTGTAAATATATCCAGTCCACCAGAAACTGAAGCTACGAGCATAGCTGCTTCTTGAGATTATTTAGAACACGTCAATCAAAGCTTCCTAAATCTGCCCAGACATTTCTATTGCATGATTTGATCATTACTTTTCCTGTGCTTCAGATTAAAATTTTACTTCTCAATTTTCATTTTGGGCAGGAGAGAAATTAACGGGAATTAAATAAAACTTAGTTTCTTGCATTTTGGGAGAACTAGGAGCTGCGGCAGCAGTATGGGATCTGAAGTCTTTGTCACTGGGGAGAGCAGTGAGTGTGCAGGAGAGGAGGATTTTTATTTTTTTTTTAGTAATCAGAAGTTTTGAATTTCAGTCTTTTCTTAGCAGGACATAGCCTGACGCTTACCTGGAATTAAATAATTGGTTTGGCATTATATTTTGAACTGTGGATCCTTCACTAGAACCCTACTTTTCCCTCTATTTTTCTTTTAGCCTATAGCTATTAGTTAGTTGGTAATTTTTCCATTTTTCCTACACAAAGTTGTGGTTGCAAATGTCTGAGAATTTAGCAAGAGGGGAGTAAGAAGGTAGCGAAAGAAATGGTGATGCCACTGGGTGGAGAGGATGCTGTTCAGGAGGAGTGAGAAGCATAGAAGAGACTTGGGAGAGAAAATAAAAGAATCATTGAAAAAGCAGCAATGGAACACAAACAACAGAGTGTGATCTGAAGATAGGAAGGATGAGGGGATAAATGCCCAGACATAGTCATCTCACATTGTCAAAATGTAGTTTGCTTTCAGCTATGTAACTGGGTTTTATTGTAACCTATAAGAACCTTCCAGAAAGAAGGTGAAGGCACAATATTTTTCCCATTATTTCCAATTATTATTTCTAATAATTCTTCTTTTTTTTTCTGAGTTTCTAATAACAACAGCTTTTTCAAGCCTTCGTGTTTTGTAAATTGGAGTTTAAAACTCTCTCTTAAGTAGATGTACTTAATTCACTATGCAGAAAGAACGCCCTTTTCTGAAAAGCATGTTTGTAATACTCAGCACTACCCTAGAATGGTTTTGCAGGAAAACAAAGTTAGTCCTTGTTTGCCTTCTATGTCAGCTAGATTTCAGGAGCTGGAGCTTGGTGTTTGGAAAATGCTTATCTGTGTGAGATCTCTTTTTTTTGCTTCTCCCTCCTGATACAGGTCCTGATAGTTTGTGTCCTTTCTTCAGGCAAATGGGAGTAATCCAATAGTGTTGCTGCTAGTTGATGATCATTGATGAACACATTTGGGAATGATCTGTTTTATCAGTGCTGGTAAACAAACATCACATTTTAGCTCCTTTGAGATAATGGAAGTGAAGAGGAGAAAGATTAAATGTGTGTAAGAAATTATTTATTTATCAAATAAATTAGTTATTTGTCAAATAAACATTGTGGGTGAAGTGGTCCATGCTTGATAATAAAAGGATGTTTTTTCTGCATAAGAAGTATAATCTATTTAAAACGTGTACATTTCTTTATGTTGTTGATGTTTCCCCGGGCTGAGTGAACACTGCTAAACGTCTGTCTTTTTAAGTAATTGGTCATGGTTTACTGGAAATAAGTATTCCATTATGTTGAGAGGGACTACCAAGTACCCAGGCCAGAGGATATTTTTCTGTGTGAATACCAACAGGCTTTTATTGCTGCTGCTGATCTCAAAGGTCTACCTTGATTCTGGCTTCCCCTGCAGGCCAACGGTACAGACATTGTACTATATTTGCATCTGAAATGTGTGAATGAGTGGAATTTTTTTTCTTAAACCCCTGGCTTCTACTAATAGCAAATTGCTGTAGCTGGTAGGCCAAGGAGAGATGGGGATCCATAAAGATTTTTTCCCACATTGTGACCATAAGTTGCATTTGTATGTTTTTCTTAATTTTGTTTATCCCTATGTAGTAAACAAGAACAAAAAGTGTTTATTTCATTGAGAGATTGTGGGCTGCATGGTTGAGGAAGATATGCTGAGAGAAACGCTCTTCATTTCTTATTTAGCCAGCTGAAAAAATACTTAAATAAGGAATGAACTGAAAATTCGATGCGAGCAGAAGGAGAAATGCTGAAAATGTGAAGCTGTGCACGTAGCTTTATCAAATGCACAACAAATCATACATTGAACGAATGGCATTTTTTTTCTGCAACTTTTTATGACAAGTTTATTATTAAATTTAAAAAAGTTAAATCAGTTTGACAAAATTGTCCGGATAAAAGTCGATTGCAGTGAAGAGATTTTGGAAGAATGGTGAGGGTAGTTGATGGCTGTTTTTCAGCAGAAGTTCATGAACTGATACCCTTCCTCTTTCTTTTTTCTTTATATTAGTCATCATCTGTGAAATGAGTCATAAAGTCTGCTATTGTCCTGGCAAATTTTTTTTTTTTTTTTTTGGTCTTTATCAACATTAAGGGCTTAAAGCCACAAATCCTCAACCATGCTACGGGGATGGGAAGAAGCCCTTCTCCTGGAGTGCTCTGATTTTTATCTTAGCTACTGGCATCTATGATACACACAAGCGGTGAGAGCTTTCTAGGTTTTTGACTTTTCACTGTCCTAGGCATCTCTGTGTGCATATACATACTAGGAATGACTATGTAAATGTTAGCATATTGTGATATCTTCTGTATACACTAGTTTCTAGTGGTAGACCAGATCGAGCGGAGAAGGACTTTCTAGGATTCCCTAGCATAGGTACGTCTGCTGAGATTTGGACAATGCCCTGGGCTCCTGTGTCTTGAAATGTTGTCTTCCTTTCTTTGTGTAATTATCTGTACGGGTGTTGGTCATCTCTGTATTAAACTACTGCTTCATTCAGCATTGTGATGAAGGAGAACTCCCTTTGACACTAAACCAAAAAAGCTTTCAAGACCAATTAAACAAAACTGATTATTTTTTTTTTGACTGGGCTTTTCGGACAGAAGCGCTCCCTGCACCTGCGGTGCCTTTCTTGGACCCGAGAGAGCCTGCAACTGTTCATCTGTTCTCCTGGTTGTGTGTAGTTGTCTGGTTCATTTTGTCTTGCATCCATACTGAATTCTACTAATGTGAAGGCTGGAGTCTCTGTTCTTCTTTCTTGGCAGTGCAAGTATTAGATTTGCTGGTTTTTTGCTCAACCTGTCAGCAGTGCTAGGTCTCTGTGGACAAATCTTTATAAAAGGAGATAACAATATAGAAGCTGTAGCATTTTAGCCAGCTTTCTTAGTATTTAAATCCAACTCTTTTTTTTTTTCCTCTGTAGTAATACAGGCCCAGTTTCCTGAATCTTAATGAGAATATAATATAAAAATATGACATTTACTAGGCCAAATAGATATGATACCACTGTTTTTGGAAGATAGATCCATATTGACTTTAGTGATATAAGAAGGTGAAATGCTTTCGAATCTTTCTATCGCATCAGTACTAGTGGAACAGAACGGGTCTCCCAATTTACTTCCACTTCTTATAAAGAAGGAATTTTTTTTTTTTCCAATTTGAGAATGATGCTGATACTTTGTAGTAAATACTTACAAGAAGTCAAAGCATGAGAAACCCACACCTTTTGCCATTATAATTATGGCAAATAACTTCCTGTTAAATTTCTGTAAATTAGATACTTTGACAAAGATAATTTGTTAAAGTTACAACACATAATGGTGAAAGATCGGAAAAAGCGTTGTTTGAGCACTGGTAATTTTTGGATTTGCACAGGACAGGATAACTCCAGGATGTTGGAGCTGCTCATGTTTTAATAGCGCTTCCTGTCTTTGTGTCACCAGCTTATTGTTAAATCAGAGGAAGATTCTGTATTTTACTGAATTGTAAAATATCAGTGAGCAAACAGAATACAAGAAGCGCTCCATATTGGGGACTGTCCTTTGTAGGAAAGGTTCAGATCTGTATATCTTATGATTGCCATAGCAAGTCAGACTCGTGGTCACTCTTGGTACCGCCATCAAAAGGATGCGTTTGGTGTTGCTGTTCCTCTCCCCGTGCTGCTGGCAGAAGTGTTTTTGCAGCAGTGTAGTAATCCGAATCATAAAACTGCTCTGAATTGGAACTGTCCTTCCTCCCTCTTCCAGCCTTTGTTAATTTTAACCTTGAGCTAGTTGAATAAATGTTTGTTTTTGCACAAGGGAGAGAGCACACAGGGGTGTGTAGTGGAGGGAGATTAAGAAACTATGGCATACATGAAACTAAAACTTTTGAATAAATGCGAAGTCATACCTTCAGAGCAATGCCCAAGCTGCAAATTTTAGCTTGAGTGTAAAAGAATAAAACATCTTAAGTAAAAACAGATGCAAAATCATGAATGAAAAGAGAGCAGAGAGGTGAAACTCAAGCTATGGTTATCAAAAGCCACAGCTGGTGGTTTGTATTACAGGAGGCACTTTGGTCAGGAGCTGATGTGTGATTTAATTGTCTCCTGTACGGCTTTTCCCAACAAATTTCAACCAGGTTATAGCTGAGGCAGCGAACTGTGTTATTTTGTGTACATGTTCTTTTATTTTAGTTTTTCCTGGACTAACAGTTCCTCTCACGTCTGAGTAACAAAGTCACAATCATTAGCTCATTTGCATTGTGGCATTTCTGGAACAGCTCAGTCTGTATCAGAATCATCTTTCTTATGCCTTTAAGGAAATCTTGTCAGCATCAACCAAGTTCTTCTAGCTCACACATTTTGAGAATTTTGTAATGTTTTCCATCTTCAAGTCTTTGAAGTTCTTGTTCTGGGTTGTTTTGTGAAATCATGAGTGATTTCTGCTGTGTATCCTGCTCTGTTGTTAAAACAGAATTGGAATATCTTGAGCAAAATTGCATAGCTGGGAGTTGGACCTTTTGCATCATCATGCATCAGCAGAATGGTAAATAAACTCTTGGGACTCTTAATATTCTCTTGCTTTTGCAAATGAATGGGGTAAATTAATTTTTTTAGGGTTAAAAATTAAATCCAAAGTTGTACTTTATGCTAAGGGAAGACAGTGAGAACACAGCACAATAGTGCGTTTGACTTTCACTAGGAATTTCAATTTCCCAATAAATTTTATGTTGTTTAGAAGTTAAGATTTACTGTGGGTTTACTCTGTTTTGACAGCTCTCAAATGCTGGTTTCAGAAGGGAGGCTCCTGAAAGCCTTATTCTTACGAATGAGTCCCTGCATCTTCATTATCTTTCTCGCCAGCCCAGCCATGGGACTTGTGTCAGAGTCTCTCCCGGGATAAGCAGAATCAGTAGTGTTTGGTGTGAACTATCACACTTGTGAACTTGCTCTGGGTTTCCTACAGGACCGTGGCTGTGCAGATTGCAGGCTGTAATTGCAGAGTTCAGCCAGCGGGTAGCTGGTAGTGCCAGTGATGGGTACTGTTCCTTCCCTGGATTGCTGTTAAAGTCCATCTGGAGAAAGAAAAAAAAAAAATTAAATCAGGATTTAAAAAAAAATGTTTATTTCATGTTTCTAAAGCAAAACCCCCAACCAACACAACCTGAGATCATGCTTTATTGTTAAGCGTGCAGTGTGTATTACTTGCTATTGTGTAGGAAACTATGAGACTCACTGGAACACTGTTTTGCCTGGTTTTCTTCCATAACCTAGAGGACCTTTCTCACTGATGTTGACATGGAGCTTTCTCACTCATGACTGTTGGCTAGCTCAGGTCTTGCAATTCAGGCATCACATTTTTCAAGAGGGGAAAAAAATACTTGATGGGGAGATTGTTTTCAAGTCTTGCTGCACATTTGCATGATGTAACAGAAGGAGTAGCAATTGCAAACTAAGCCGATTAGGTCTCTCAGCTTTGCAGCAAACACTGATGTTTTTGTGTTGACATACTCCTTTGGTACTCTGTGAGGATAAAAATGTTTCTTTAACCTATGATCTCTAGTGTATGAAATCACAGGATTTCCTGCTTGTCCATAATTCCGGTCCATGTCTGTTTTTTTTAAAGCTCCTTTGTACTGCAATAAGGAAACAAGTTGTAACAAATTTTTCTGCTAAATCAGTACTCCATTCTTGAAATTATTACCAGCTCCTTTGGTCTTTGCCACCCTTGGAATTGCAGTGACAGAAAGAAAGTATATTTTTACTGAGCGGTCACTCCAGGTCATGGCATAGGATATTTGTACAAGCTGCGGATACGATACCTTTGGCTCAGCTGAGCCAGCTGAAGCACAGGGCTGGTTTTGTTGCCTCAGGAGTATGAGGCTGCTGCCTGCACTGATGCGTGCTCCTTCTAGTTGCGCTCAGAGCATAAAGCCCTGGAATACAATACATGTTTTTGTAGGGGTGTCTCTGACCAGAGGAAAGAGAATTTTCTGCTACTGGAACACGCGTATTGAATTACTGTTCTCTGTGAAGAGGTGTGGAAAGTACCATGTCAGGTTGTAGCATAACATTAACGATGGAAATACAGTTTAAAGCAGCTTTGAATATAAAAAAGAAAGAAAAAAAGCCTTTTTAACCAAACCGTCTTTCATCTTATGTATATGTTATGTGCTTCAGGAAAACTACTATACAAATATTTCAGAGATTTTTAACATGTTGGAAATTTTTTATGCTCCAATCTATAAAACTGCTATCTTTCTTTGCAATCATAGAATTCAGAAGGTGCCCAGAAACCATAAAATAGTGTTTCTAGATGTAGAAGTGTAACAATACTGAATTTTTAGATTATTGGATAGTCTGGTGGTTAAAAGAAAGATCACATTGCAATGAGAAACTGAAACTCTTTCCTTATAATTTTTCTCTCCCTGTTTGGACATGCGATATATGACTTTAAAATTGCATTCTATTAGCATATAGGGAACTTAGATTACCATGATGGCAAGCGTGAAAATTTAGTGAAAGAGGTTAGGGTCGTTCCACATTTTAGGGGAGATAGAGGAAATGTCCTTTGCACACTTTGCAAGTGTGGCTTTGGGGGTTTTTTAGCCCCACTTTCTGAGGAAATGAAGCTGAAGTATTTGCCAAGCCAGGCAGAGAGACTTCTCTCCTCCCATACTTTTTTAACACTTTAACAGTTTCAACTAAATTGTCAGGAAGACAGAGGCATTGTATGCAATTATTTTCCAATGAATCTTCTGCACATAAGCTGCTGGGTAAAGGGGGAAGTGCCCTGTTAATTTCTACAGTGAAGGGGAGACTGCAGTGGGATATCGGTGCTTATTACACATCACAAAATCCTTGGAGGTGCACATCCTGAGACCAGAAATCCCAAGAAGTCAGGATCATTGTGTTTGCTGCTTTCTGAACTGCTGGTTTATTTAAAAATGTGGATATTTGGCATGAGCAGGGTGACATAATAGGGTGAAAGACTGGTGAAGCAGCCACAAGCGAGCAATTGGTAAGTCCGCTACATTCTGCCACACGCGAGTTGCAAGAACATAATTCAGCACTGACATCAGTTAGAAATAGACTCATCGGTCTTTGGTCTTTGTGGTTTTCTTTTTCGTGTGTGTGAAAAGGAGTTTAAAGCAGTGGAAATACTGTGTTGATAGGTGTTGGGGAAACTTAGATGATATAATTATTACTCATGTGATTTGCTATGACATCGCTCATGTTCTTACTCTTGTCTTTATTCCAGTAATATGTCTGATGCTCTCGCAAACGCAGTATGTGAACGCTGCCAGACTCGATTTGATCCTGCAGAGAGGATTGTGAACAGCAATGGGGAGCTCTATCATGAAAACTGCTTTGTCTGTGCTCAGTGTTTTCGTCAGTTCCCAGATGGACTTTTTTATGAGGTGAGGTCTCATACTATGTGTAAGAGAAAAGAAATAGCTCCATTAAAATACAAGGAATTAGGTGAAAATTCTGGCAGAAATATGAATTTCCATCTTTTTTTGCATATTTAATTTCTTAGCCTTAAATCTTTGCTGCTTTTTTTTTGGTGGGCTTCCGACTTCATTTCCACTTTTTCCTTCTCACATAGTCCTTTCCATACATCAGTAACAACAAAAACTGTGTGCATGTTTTTTGGGCTAGAGGCATTTCAAAAAGAAAATAGAAAATATTTCTTAATATCTCATTAGATGTAAGTGAATTTTTGTCTTTATTTTTAGACATTTCCTACCAAGCTTTTCCAATTGGGCAACTGAAATTGGTGAACCTATTTAAAAATGAGGTTGAAATATTTTTACACACTATGTGCGAGCACATATTTTGAATAGCACATTATTTTAAACATGCTGCATTCTTGATTTGCTGTGAGTTTTAACCTCATGTAGGAGGAGCAGTTCTGAATTACATGAGTAAAAAAACCTAAAGCAATAATGAAATGAAAGCCAATTATAGGAAAAAGGCTTTGGACGTGTCAGGATTTTTACTGTCTTGTAGCAGCATTGCTATTAACTTAACCTTTTGCTGTGCAAATTCACCATGAGGCTGAAGCCATATCTGGATATTTCTTTAAGAATAATCCTTAGCAATTTAAAAACAGGTAAGGGGGGGGGGGGGCTAGAACTGGAAAACTTGACTGACCTTGACTAATTGGTCATTTCAATGGAAAATCATGCTGAACTATCAAGATATAAGAGTCGTTCAGTTATTCATGAGGGCTCCTTCTCTCTCCTTTTGTTCACAGTTTGAAGGTCGGAAGTACTGTGAGCATGACTTTCAGATGCTGTTCGCTCCTTGCTGCGGGGAATGTGGTAAGACGTGGTGCACATCAACACCATGGGGTAACAGCTCCAGGGCTGTGCAAAGCTCCCACCATTGCAGTGACATCCAGCCCTGAGCTGGGATTGTTGAGGTCATTTGAAGGGGCTGGAGCTCTGGAGGGAAACAAAGCATGATACCAGCAGTGTTTGTAGGAATAATTGTGGATTTTTTCAAGATTAGACTGTAATAATTCTTGTGGAATTAAGAGGAAGGATTATGAAGGGCAGTAGACATGATAAGACTGTTTTCTGCATGCATCTTGAGGTTTTGCTTTCCTTTTGCAGGTGAGTTCATTATTGGGCGTGTTATCAAGGCAATGAACAACAACTGGCACCCAGAATGTTTCCGCTGCGAGCTCTGCGATGTAGCACTTGCTGACCTGGGTTTTGTGAAGAATGCTGGCAGGTAAGATAGAGTAGGAGCTCTGAAAGTTTTATCAGTGTGTTATTGACACAGTAGTGAGAAGTTGAGAGTGGTCAGTTATTTGTACACTGAGAGGTAAAGCTTGAAAAGGTACAGAAGAAGCTTTAATGAATAGCCTGTTAGGAGATGCAAAATGGAATGAAGAACGGTGTTCTTCATCCAGTGAAACATGTAGAAAGCAGAAATTCAAATTTGAGTAGCTAGTGAATGGGTTCTGGAAAAGAAAGGGATTTGGGGCAAAAAGGCTGAATAGCAACTGAGAAAAAGGGATTATGTGATCCTGGGCAGGCTATTTATCAGGTAAGCTGCTGAGCAGGAAATCAAGATATAGCAAAAGGCCAAGAGAATAACAGGAAGATTACAACAAAGCCTGTAATGCAGCATGTGATTCCCCTGGTCTTTGGAAATAATTCATTTTATATACAGAAATATAAAAATGAGTCCTAAAGGTTGATTAATGCATTTAATTAAGAAGTAGGAAATAAAAACATGAAACTTGTACAAAAGCATACCACGATAAGAAAATAGAACAATCCAGCAATTAGCGGTGTTGTACAATTCATAGTTAATTTCAGGCTTTCATATGTCTTGAGCAAGGCCTAGTAGTTTCCTAGAGTTTATATTGTCACTAACTAAATGGTGAAGAAGGGAAGGAAAGGTTATATACTTGTACCCTGTCCAGCAGGGAGTCCTCTCAGCTCCCTCTTCTCTTCCATCCTGCATGCAACTTCTGTGCCTTAGTTTTTGGAGCTGGGCGTAGTTGATTTTTTTTTTTTGACACCTACGGTTGTTAGAAAGGGCTGTTGTGATAGCACCTAGGGTGGTTTGGGATAGCAGCCAGGATTGAAGCAGTTCAAGCAAGAAAAAGTATGTTTGATTTCATAATTTGTGGGCCAAATTTAAAATGGTAAGGAGCTCATTCCCAAAAGTATAGGAAAGGGATATGTGTGTGTATGTATCTGTACATAAAAATTTTAATTCACCTGTCACGTGATTTCCTATAATATTTATCTCCATAGCATAGAAACAGTCTTCTAGTAAATATTATTGGAAATTCTTTTTCTTACTTCTCATTGTACCTGGGCTTCCCTAGTCTGCCTGTCATTTCCAGACAGATTCCACTGCATGCAATTTGTATCAGCGAGGATAGTTAAGATAATCCCTACTTTATCTGTAGTGAAGGAATAGTCTTGCTAGGTAAATCACAAAAAATAATTGTGAGACACCTCAAAGATAAGAATCTCTTTTGGACAAAGTAGACTTCACTTCTTCATATGCTTACTTTTCTTCAGTTTTGCCATTTGGGTTCATATTTTTATGATTCGGTATGTAGTAAAGGTGAACGCTGTGTTCCTAAACAGCCCTTTTCCCTTCTTTAGTTTGAGGGTTATCAGGATATCTGATGTTTTGCAGGGACCTGCATGAAAGAGGCAGTGTAGTAAATGTTGTCCAGCCACTGTCTGCATCTTTGGGACAATGGCAGAGGGCAGATAGAAAAGATAGCGTGAAGTCTAGTGCTCATCTCCAGCTCTGAATACTGGGAATAAGTAAAAAAAGTTGTGAGTCCTGTCTTAATTCCAGTCCAGGTTGGGTGCATTGCAGTATTTTGGTCTTTTTTTCCTTGCCACCATTTAGTATCGATTTTCTGACTACTATGTATAAATGCTTTGGATTCAGAGACTTGAAGAAGATGTTCAAGCATGCTGTCTTTTCACCAGGCAGGTCTGTTTCAGGAGTGGACCTCGACTGCTGGCACAATATAAAATTTTAAAGTAGGCTGTATGCATAGTGCAGAGGAAGAGTTGTTACAGAATGCTTTGGGAATTAAGTTGGGTTTTTTGGGTTTTTGTTTTTTTTTTTTTTTTTTCAAAAAAAAAAAGAGTCGTCTGTTTAATAGTCTCTTTGTTCCCTTCCCAATTCCTTAGTGTTCAGCCCTCAGTTTCACATCTTGGAAATGAGTAGAACTGTACTTCTGTTTGCAGTTTCAGTCAGACAAGAACATGTGATCTCTGTTGTCAGAGGGGTTCTTGCTAATTGCATAAAAACAACAGAACTTCCCTCCTCAGGATGAGTTGGACTCTGGGTGAACTGTCTCGCTGCATATTTACGCTCTCAGCTGATTTTGGTGGAATAGAGCGTTCTTAAGTCAAAGCAGTGACAAGAGCCATGTTCACAGTTCAGATTTAGCACTTAGTGAGCTTTCATTTGTCTTACCCTCGTATGTTTGAGGCAACATTACAGTCTTTTTAACACAAAACAGGTTGCACAAAGCCTCACGGAATTTCTCAGCTACAAAAAAATACATGACTGGGTCAAAGGCACCGTTTAAACTCGTGAGGCAGGAAGTGATGCGGTTACTGAGGGCCAGAATACGCTGTGTTTCACAGGAAGTTTTGGTCCCGTTGTAGTGGAGGATATAAATGTAGCGATTGACATGATAAGGTACAAAGCAGATCAGAAAGATCATCAGGACCATGATGATCATTTTGATAGCTTTTTCCTTCAGGTGTTTCTCAACTCTGTTCCCACTCTTCAGGCTTCGGATGATTAATAAGTAGCAAGTCACTGTGGTAACGAATGGGAAGGTGAATGCCACCGCTAAGGACACAAGGGCATGACGTGAGGCCTTTTCTCTGTAGAGCTGCAGGCAGACGGTTGTGTTTTTCATCTGGACTGTCTGCACGCTGAGCAGCAGAGGTGCCATCGCAACCCCCACTATAACCCACAGAAAGGCACATGCCAAATGGGCATAAAGGGACCTGCGGAGCTTGATGGATTTCACAGGGTGCACAATGGCTAGGAAACGGTCAACGCTGATGCACATGAGGAAGTAGATACTAGCATACATGTTGAGGTAAAAAAGGAAGCCAGTGAGTCTGCATGGGATCTCACCAAACGGCCAATGATTACCAGAAAAATGGTACACCAGCCGGGTGGGAAGTACCAGCACGAAGGACAGGTCGGCCACAGCAAGATGCATCAGGAAAACGTTGGCGGGTGTGCCTGACTTTTGGTCCCAGATGAAGAGCCAAAGTGCCAGGGCATTACCAACAAATGCCAGGATGAAGTCCAGGAAGTAGAAAGTGGCAAAAAGGATGTTCTCAAGATGCGTCTCTTTGCCACATTGCTCTGAGGTTTCGAAAGAGAAATTTGACTGACTTGAGCAATTCAAGAGTAGGCTTGAGGGATCTGCTGGGCCATGCATTTTTAACCACAGTTTTGAAGAAGAAACACCCAGAAACCTGAAAGAATTGAGACAATATGTTACAAAAGGGCTTGGTTTAATAAAGAAAAAACCACAAAAACCCACCCAAAGAACCACATGGAATGTGATTGTTTCCTGTTTGCTAATATTGGCATTTAATACAGCAGGTCAGTCTGAGTTCAAACCCTTATATTAAAATTCTGAATACCACCTGCTTGGCTGGGTTTTCCAGACCATTAAATCCTGTTGAAGGAACCACTATAAAGTGCTAGCCAGCTGATTATGAGCTTGTCTCCAACCTGTGCAGAGATCAGTTGAATAACAGAGCAGTGAAATGCTTATGTGTCTGGTTAATGGAAGAGTGGAAGCGAGTTCTCTATGTCTAGCTAAAAAGTATTTTCTATATTTAATTTGAAAGCCTGACTGAGGACTGAAGAGCTCCTAATGAGTCAGCTTTTCTGAGCACAGGTATCTGTTGTAAGGTGACCCAGCTTAGAACATGTTGCGTTCCTAGAAGAGGTGGAAGACAGGTCAGGTATTGCTGTTATTAAAAAAATCCACATCGTTCCTGAAAATTTTTGAGAATTATTTTAGTCTAAAGTCCTATATTTAAGGCAAATGCCTTAAATATAGTTTAATTTCCAATATAGGAAGTTCCTACTTCCAATATAGGAAGAAACTTCAAATGGGTAGCAGCATCTCATTTGAACAGCAAAAAGCACTGAACTGACTCAGAAAAGATGATTAGTAATGCCCATGCTGTCGGTTACTTGTCAAAGTGTCATCCTTCCCTGCAGCTTTCTTCTCCCAGTATAACTCTCTCTCTTCCACCCTCAAAAGCCTAAAATCGACTGTAGCTTATCCAGGGCCTTGTCCAAGTAGCAGCTTAGGAAAACTGAGCTTAGTTTTGCCAGTCTTTCTGTTGTCTGCAGGGTCCTGAAAAGCATCAACAAGAAGTGATAAAATTTTCTGGAGCCGTGGCTTTTTATGCATTTCTCATCTGTGGGTATAGGTGGTAGGGAAATGCAGACAGTCTGAGTTTCCAGCATTGTCTCTGGTTTTGGGATTCCTCAGAAGTGTTGGAGTTGTGCTCGCCAATGCATTTGGTACTGATGGGACCGTTTCTCCATAATATTCAATACATCTTTAAATATATCAATTTTGCTCTACTGAGATTAAAGTTTTAAGATGGTTGCTGATATTGTTAGACAAAATTCTTAGTCTCGAGCAGAAGCTATGCTATATGCTGAAATCATACCTCCTTAGTTTTTCCAAGGCATTACACAATGCATCCAGCTTCCCAGCAGAGCTGATTACTCAGATGTCTAAAAATATCGGTGGGTAATCGAGAAACTGAAATGGGATTAATAATGCACCAATATATTGGAAAATGTAAACAAAATTCCGAGGTAATTACCATCTTTTGTTTGGCTGCTGTCCCTTTCAGGTGGACAGAAAACTACAATGGCTAGAGATTAATATGCTGGACCACTTTTTAGTTCACAGTTGAAGAGACAAAAGTCAACAGAAGGGAGACTGAATGACATTCAGAAACTGAAATTTCTTGATATGGCCACAGAGGGGCTACCTTACTCTGTGCATTGCCTCGATACCCTGCATGTTTATGGCATAAAATACTCTAGGTTTGAGTGTATGGCTACTCACTGCCTCCTGCCAGCTGCTTCTCTGTAGTCCTAGAGATGGCAACAAATTATTAACGTGGAATTACTAGAAGTTCATGTGCAAGGAAGACTATACTGCCTTTTTTTTACAAGGGACATTTTATCTATAAAAATACATGTGAAATCTTGCTTTCGTGTACAAAAGGAAAATTCCCTGTTGCAGTTTTCCATGTGAATTTGCTGGGCTTGGAGAGGAGCCTGCAACTTTTGTTTCTAGCGTTTATTTGTCCCTTGCAGAGTAAAACCTGCAAGTATTTTTGAAGACAAGATTAGTTTAAATACGTATTTTTTTATTGCATACCCAAGGAGAAATAGGATGAGACCATACCTTTTTACTGTTAATTTACAATGGTACCTATCACCTGATGTTCTGGCTATGCAGCCTTTTTTTGTGTCAGGCATGTTGTTTAAATATGCTTTTCATCTGTGAAAAATGTAATCAGGTGATCTTTATAAACACATGTGTCAGTGGTTGAGTGGTCTGATGGCTAAGCATTTACGGGTTGTGACATCACTGAGAAAGCAGTAAATGCTGGCTTGGACCAGCTGAAAAGGCAGAAGCAAGCATTGTCTAAGGGAACAGACAGGGATGTCTCTTGTCTTAATGATAGTGATTTAAATCAGTTCAGGAAGTGAAGCAGTAAGCAGACTTTTTCCCTGTTTACAAGCTAAATACTAGGGGTTTAGCAGCATGATACATGGAACTGATTCTGTTTGAGCTGATTTCCTAAGGAGGATCTTTGGGATTCAGATTCAGCTGAGTGTCAGTGCCAGACTTGGAATAGCCAAGACTTAAAAGTCAAGAGCTTTGTCCTCACTGGTTGCAGCGCTGAAACTGCCATTGACTTCTGTCTGGACCTGCTTTCACTGCAAAATACTGTGGCGTGGAGCAGGAAGGAGAATGTCAGGGCTATCTAAGAAGCCCAGTATGTCAGTGTCGGGAAGGGAGAAGCTTAGAACTGCTGATAAAATTGAAATAGATTCAGTCTTCTCGAATGAGTGCCTTCACAGGAGAGCTGCTGTTACCTAATTTATTTTTTAAAGCAAGGTGAAGGGAGGTATTTTTCATTGCCTGGTCAGCAATCATAGAAAAGGGAAGTGAGCCTCTTTCTAATTTTGCTTAAGTTTTACATTAGAAGGGAATTTGAATAATGTTTTTTATTTTTTTTTTTGCAATTCTGTGTGTTGACAAGATAATTGTGGTGTAGCACTTGCGTAGGTTAGCAAAAAAGCTGATGTCACTAGAATTAATTGTTGAGCTTAATTTTAGAATTGATACGTTTACAACAAAATGGTATAACTTTACAAAAGTAATAGTTCTTTGACAGTGTGGAAAGCCCGTTGCTGTTATTTACAGTTCCACTTATATTTTGTCTGGTTTTATCCTATCCATTTTAAATATATTTATTTAATTTTTATTTTTTTTCTTTCTGTTTGGTTTGTTATGCTTACAAAAAAACACTGAAAGCTTGTTGTACTAGTCTGTATGAATGCTAAGAGCAAATTAGAAACCTTCCCAAGTGACCTAGAACGTGTAGTTTGTGCTAACCTATATGGTACAAGAGGCTTTGACTTCACATACGGAAAACTCCTTTAGGAGTCTGGCTCATTGTCCAATAATTTCCGCTTGGATTGCAGTCTTGGTGTTGTGCGAATATTTAGTGATTTACGTATTGCTAAACAGAGCACTATTCTGGAATGAGCTATTAGCCCAGGCCTCCCAGGGCTGAGCTGTAATGGGGATGTCACTGCTCGTTTAAAATGCACGCACATGGACCATATTTTATGCCCTGTTTCTCCTCTGCTCAGAAACAAGCAAGATAACAAGCCACAAGGCTGTCCGTATAGGCACAACCTGATTACTCTTTTAGCAGATGTTCTATTTATCATTAATGAAACAATTAATAAGCATAAGAAATGTGAAATTCAGTGAAATATTTAGCTCATAGTTAGTTAGTTACCTGGCTAGTTTGGAGTTTTTGTTCTAACACCCACTGCAGATAAATTTGAACTATATGTTAGGGTTTGTAGTGGATATCAAAAATTCCTGGTCTTGCTCTCAGCTGGAGAAGTTTCTGGTTTCACAGAATCACAGAATAAAATGAGGTTTTTATGATTATGGTTGTAGCATCTTGTCAAATGGGAGTGTTTCCCATCTTTCGCTGAAAGTGCTCTTGATTAGAAATAATCTGCTTCTGACTGAAATTATTCTCCTGAAAGTCACTCCCTGCTGAGCCTCCCACCCTTCATCTGAAGTACTTGTTTCTTTTGGGCATCAAAGCAGTGTCAGAGTGCACTGGACATACCGTACAACTGACAGTTTTCCAGGCACAAATGGATGTACGTTAAGTACAGCGGTTTGAAAACTTTTATATTTTTGAGGAGTGATGTAAAGAAGAGTGAGGAAATTAGTCTTTGAAGTTCAAAAAATGCTGCCGGTTCTTACTTTCAAACATTTCCATTATATTCATCTGCCTCTGTGTGCCTTTCTTTCCACCTCACTGACACCAGCTCAAACTCATGCCATTAGGAAAGCTCCTTAATTATTCTGTTAACAGAAGTTTGTCTCTTACCTCTTTATATGCAGTCCTGTGGGTGGGGTATAGGGTCCTTTTTGGGAAAATCTCAAGGAACTCCTCCTGATGACAGCAAAACCAAATAGAAGCAGCAATGGTGAAAACAAGAAGATGATCCAAAAAGAGCAGAGAGTTGCTGAGGGTGGCGAGGGGAGCCCCTCTATATAGCGTCCTTCTAGCTCTGATAGCGCATTATCAGCTCAGTCACACAACAGAGCAGGGGAGAGGACACCCCAGCACTGAAAAGCAGTCTTCATCCCAGCTGAGCTTTTGGCACTGGGGTTGCTGCTGCTGTTATAGATATGAATATACTGTATGAATATTCCAGTGTTCATGGTGCTTACTAAAGGCTGCTACTGAATTCTCAGCCGTGAACACAGACTTCTTGGAGTCCCCTGATTATTTTAGGAAGGTGGAGAGAAGCATTGTTTGGGGAAAGTCTGGTATTAATAGGCACAACAGGACATTTCAGAATGGGATAATTCCATAATGGTGGGAGTGGGGAGGGGAAGAAGGAGAGGGGCGGCTGCTATGGTAACAGCTTAGCCTGTCCAACACTTCCCTTCGCTTGCAATAGAGGAGGGTCTATGGGAAGGCAGAGAGGGTTTGTGAGTGGGGAGAGGGTGATAATGGTTTGTCAGTGCAAATGGCTGAAGGCATCTTATTCAGCTGAATGAGAGGGGTCTCTTTCAGGACACTTGCTTCAGGGTCCCTATGTCCTGCCCCGTATAATTACTCTGCATTTGACAGTGTGGAATAAAATTGATGCCTTTATGCTGAGATGAGCACAGCTGCATGTTTCCTTATAATGGGGTGCTGTCTGCTTTTTCTGGACTCCGTCTGGGTAGACAGTAGTTCCAGCCCTGGAGAGAGACACTTGCTGACAGGAGGACTCAGATTTGGAGAGAATAATAACGATACTTAGCACTTAGACAGGCGCCTGCCAGCTGAGGGTCATAAATGTTTGAGGTCTCACAACAACATCTGTGTTGTATTCTTATCCCCATTTTACAGATCTAAGGGTAAGTGATTCATCACAGCAGAATTTTGGAGGGGGCCTTGCAAAGAACCCACTACTTCAGCCATAAATCTACCCTTTCCATTTGAACTTTTCCTTTTGTCTGGTGTCTTTTGAGAATGACCTGTAAATCTCAGCAAGTGTTTCACACAGTGATATAGTAAAAGGGATTAAACAGGCTTGTCTGTTTTGTGACAAAGAAACCAACAGAAATAATTTCTTTGTCATTTTCGCTTTATCATAAATTCTTCCAGCCTACAGCATTGCAGCTGGAGGGTTAGGTAACAGGCGAGTAAACTGAACAGCTTCTCCTCAGAGCTCTTAAATATTGGGATAAAACTGGAGGATACCATCAGCCCTTACAGAAGTTTTTTTATGCCTTTGCCCAGGCTTTTCTACCAGAAATTTGGCTTATCTTCCTGTTCAGAACTGTACTTGTAAAATGTTCTAGAATATGTGATAGGAAAACAGTTACATTTATCGCATAAAATTACATGGTTCTTTATTTTCTTTAACTTGGGACTAAAATTTGTAGGCAGAAGAGCTAGTATTCAATGGTCTCTTGTTTGTCCTAGCTAAGGACTAAGGAATCCAGCCACGGTAAAGGCATTCAAGCAATTTGGTTTAATATTTTTTATTCTCTCTCCTCGACTCTCTCCCAGTACTGTAATACCTGTGTTATGGCTGGATCCCAGAGTTAGTAATAGAGAGAGCGTGTTGCCACCTTTCCTTGCCCACCTCTCAAAAAGGGTCTAGAGGAACTGGTGAGGATACCTAGAAGAATGACAGGGCGATATCCCTGATGGGATAGAAATCGGTCAATGTTGGAGGAGTATTCTAAGGAAATACTCCCTTAGTCACTCTGTGTCTGCTCTATCCACATATCCTTTTCTGTGCAGCTGATGTGAAAGGCAGGATACTAAATTAAATTGTGTTTAGTCTGACCTCGGAAGACACTTCTGCTACATAAAGTACATCCTACAGCGTGCTCTGTATGTTGTTTTAGGAGAAAGAATTTATTAATGTTTTCTTTTCTTTACTTTGTTCAACCAGGCATCTGTGCAGGCCATGCCATAACCGTGAAAAAGCTAAAGGACTGGGCAAGTACATCTGTCAGAAGTGCCACTTGATCATTGATGAGCAGCCTCTGATGTTTAGGAATGATTCCTACCATCCGGATCACTTCAACTGCACCCACTGTGGGTAGGTTCTCATATTCTGAACTCTCACAACAAAGGACAGCCAAGCAGTAAAGTTAGCAGTGCAGTCCTTTCCAAGGCCTCGACTTTGCTGCCTTCACACTGTTGAAGAAACAAAAATTGTGTGAGGACAAATTGAAAGAAATTAGGGAAACTTCAGTTTTATTCTGCCTAATCTTGAATGACTTTAGTTTTATCCTAAAATTGAATGACACTAGTTTATGTTGAAAATCAAAATAGTTCCTTAGTATGAACTTACCTGAAAGGCTATGTGCAGATTACAATAATAGCATTGTCCAAAGATAGCTGTTGCCAGGCTATTCAGAATAGTTTCACTTTGCATTCCTGGATAGGAAAAAAAGATGACTTTGTGAGCTGTGTCAGTCCTCTGGCACAGTCTGTTAGTGCTGATACCTGTCTGAGCAGAGTTACCATGAAGGCAGTACAATTGGAGCATGGTATAGCCCTAGAATGGGTAATGGTGCTGAAGAGTAAAGTATGTTAACTTTCACGCTTAGTCTTCTTAAACTTCATCTCGGGCATTAAAGAGCTTCACTTGGTGTTCTTACTTCAGGGACGTGTTTGTGTTTTCAGGAAGGAGCTGACTGCTGAGGCCCGGGAACTGAAGGGGGAACTGTATTGCCTGCCCTGCCATGACAAGATGGGAATCCCCATCTGCGGAGCCTGCCGCAGGCCCATTGAGGGACGAGTGGTCAATGCTCTGGGAAAGCAATGGCATGTTGAGGTGAGGCCTGTCTGAATCTGAAACTTCCTTTGGGAGATGTTTTGGAAGAGGACTAGTGCTAGTTGGAAGCTGTAGACATTTACATGATCTGTAATACATGAATTCAGACAAAAAAACAATTGCTTATGTTTCAGATTGTCTTCAGCTTATGTGAGTGAATGAGTAGAGCAGGGTCATCAGGGTTGCCTAAGAAAACTGTGCTTTCACAACAGTAGTAACCTTCATTTTAAAATGCCTGAGTTGCATTGTAAAGATTCTTGCAGAATATGGTTCACTGAACGGCATTTACTTACTAATAAATTACATATTTGCTCCGATGTACGTAGATATATCCTGTCCAACCCCAGTTAATAGGTTCGTAACAGCATTAGAATTTGTAATGTAGGCAGAGCCAGTGCAATTCTTGCTTTTTAAGCCTTTTTAGCTCATTGTTTCTGTAGCTCTCAGCTGAGTCATCGCAGCTTGCTCTGAAGTTTTTTAGTGACTGATGTTTTTAGTGATTTAAGCCTCCTAGGGCTTGAACTGGGGGAGATTACGCTGCTCATGTGAAGTGCATTCATACCAACAGTGTTTTGTGTTCCTGTTTCTCTTTGAAACAAGCAAGGTAATAGCCTGCAAGTCTGTCAGTATAGACACAAGATGATCTTCCTTTCAGTAGGTCTTCTACCTATCTTTAATACAATTCTTAACTACCATAGCAGACTAAATATTTCCTCTTTTCTTTTATTTCCGTAAAGATTTTCCTGTCCCAATTTTGTTAAAGCCTTAACGGCTAGCAGTTTTAAACTGAAAGAGGGGAGGTTTAGATGAGATATTAGGAAGAAATTCTGTACTGTGAGGGTGGTGAGACCCTGGCCCAGGTTGCCCAGAGAAGCTGTGGCTGCCCCATCTCTGGAGGGGTTCAAGGCCAGGCTGGATGGGGCTTTGAGCAACCTGGTCTGGTGGGAGGTGTCCCTGCCCAGGGCAGGGGGGTTGGAACTTGATGATCTTTACGGTCCCTTCCAACCTAAACCATTCTATGATTAAATGTCTCGTATTGAGCCATGATTGGTATCCATGCATATGGTTTTCCCTGATGATGGAACAGTCTCTTTGCCTGCCACCAAATGCCTTTTTTTGTTTTACAGCATTTTGTTTGTGCCAAATGTGAGAAACCATTCTTGGGACACCGACACTATGAGAAAAAAGGACTGGCTTATTGTGAAACTCACTATAACCAGGTAAATTCTGCCATCTATACTGTAAGTGCTTGCTCTGACTGGCAAATGCTCTTTTGCATTTTACATATGCAAAGCTATGCAGATTTTGCATAATCTGAGTTTGTAGAGGTGATGCAATATTAAGAAATTAGTGAAATTAAACAGAAAAATTAGTTTTTCTTGGTAGATGTGAAAAGCGACGCTGAGAACAAAATAGAGATGTCTTGGGGATATTGATTTTCCTTTGTGCCATTGACAGAAAACAACACTGACCATGGGTTGTGACTAAAATCCCTGTAATTCTACTCCAAAACTATTTGTGTGGACTTCTTTGATAATTACTTGCTTCCATGGACCTAAGATAAATGTTGTGCTCTGTAGAGCATAAGAAAAGTATGTTTCAAAGGCCAAACAAAACCTATTTTTTCTGTATGACTTTACTGAAGAGCTATGAGTTTGGTATTTTCTTCTGTCAGATAAAATAGTCTCTTTCTCTCATAAGAAAGAAGTGTTACTGTTTTGAAAGTAGCTTTAGGTTTTATTTTGATGTTTATAGTTAAGCACCAGGAGATGTTTGTCTACATTAAGCATCATACTCTACCGATCCTGTTTTCTCCAAATTGCTGCATGTACAAGACTTTAAGATCACATAACAGCGGTAAAGTGAGAGGCATCAACAAAAAAGGTTTTGTAGTATTTAGTGGTATGAGATCCAAAGGAACATAGACTATTTGGCAAGTATTATGAGAAGTTATTCAGAAGATTTAAATTGGTATATTTGGGGGCTACTGCGATGGCTGGGAATTCTTTGATTGTTAGGATTTAATGTTCACACCAGCTGTGTAATTTGGGGAGCATGAGCAGTCAGTAACATGAGTTCTTGTTCTGATTTCTTTTGCTGTGCAGCTCTTTGGAGATGTCTGCTACAACTGCAGCCACGTGATAGAGGGAGATGGTAAGATTTGTTCTCTCCTTGTTTTGGGTTGCTGTCCTTGTTCCATTTGGTAGTGCAGCTGTTGCAGTCCCACAGTTGCAAGGCACCAGTGTTTCTTTTCACATCTGGCCTCATTTGAATTTGGATACAAATCTGAATTCAAATTCAAACAATCCGGCAGTTTCCTCTTATTTTGTACTTTTGCTTTTGCAGTGGTATCAGCTCTTAACAAGGCCTGGTGTGTGAATTGCTTCTCCTGCTCCACCTGCAACATCAAGCTTACACTGAAGTAAGTCAGTGTTTCTATTTTGGACCGTATGAGACATTTGCCCCTAAGGCAGGGTAACAGCTTTGGGAACCCATGAGCCAGTGCCTCTCTGAGGCACAAGAAACCTTTTCTCTGTGGGAGCAGGTGCTTATAATTTCACTGATTTCAAAACTAAAAGGGAGCCGGGACTCAGCATCTTCTCTAATTTATTTTCCTTCATTAATCTACTTTGTAAGAAGGTTGGGTAAGAGGGGAACTCACTCAGCAGTATAGAGGGATGGCTCTAAACTTTGAGTAACTGCCTGTCCTGAAATACCTGTCTCCTTAGTCTGGGTGCTCCCCTCAATGACAGTATTTGCAATTGCATAGATTATTTTGAAAGAAAATATTACCTAGTTACCTCAAATATCTAGAAGAGGGACAGAAAACAAAGCAATCTTACATCTTTCTCAGGTTCAAACACTTGGCCTGCTATGCTGGGTTAGCCCCACTGGCCTTGTATATGAAGGAGCTCTAATTCACCACTAAGAGGACCTTTGAAGTGACACTTCCATTCTACGATAACAACATTATTATTCTAGACTGTTACATACAAATATATAGCAAAATCTTGCTCCTTATTTACCTGGCAATACTAAAGGCCCTAGTTCCCTGAGAAGAACCCAATCTCTGTACTTACATGGCCAGATGACGAAGCGAGTTGTTTTATACATGCAGTAGAACACAAAACCCAGTATTTACCTAGATGCACAGAGACTTGATTTAGCGAAGCATGTAGTTTGCAAATACCATTTTAATAGCTTGCTATTCTTTGTGTTAAAGGAATAAATTTGTGGAGTTTGACATGAAGCCTGTGTGCAAGAAGTGCTATGAGAAATTCCCTCTGGAGCTGAAGAAACGCCTGAAGAAGTTGTCAGAGCTGGCATCCAAGAAGGCACATCCCAAAGCTCTGGATTTAAACTCTGCTTAAACAGGTCTGTCAGTCTACGGACTGCACTCTCACAGTCATAAGCTGCTGCTCACAGCAGCTGTTGATTACAGAGGCAATTACTAAGGACAAGCGAAACCAAAGATAAGTAGTGCCTTCCCCTGCTTCTGGTAGTGTAGCTTGCATCTTGACTATCCCTTTTCTCAAGCAGTTTTCTATTAACACTGGCAGAAAGAAGAATATAATTTCTGCTTGAGCAGTTTACAGGCTGGTTATTAATTTGCTAATAAGAACTTATTCTGCCTTTGTGGATCTGTACAGTCTTTTCTTCCTCAATTGAACTGTAGTTCTCTCTCTATTCCTGTATACCCTAAGGAATTTGGAAACAGTGGTTGATGGTAGGGGTGGAAGAAACATGTGGTTTTCTCTTTTTCAGTTAAAGTATAAAAGTTTCACTTCTTACCCTGGGTGAAGACAGTTTTCATTTTTTTTTTTAATATGTAGACAAATATTCTGAAAGCTGTCACTCTTTGCTACATGCAAAATGTTCTGGTCTTTCTCCAGATCCCTATTGAGCAAATACAGATGCTGTACAGTCCTGGTTTGCAGGTTTACTGGGAAGGCCTAGGAACTAGTTATGGCATCTGCACTGCCCGCTTGTCTGGCTTAGGTCCAGCATTAAGCCAGCTGAAGAAGCTTGCTTTCCTGCTTCCCTCTTCAGTACTAAGGAGATTTCAATTGTCAAGGCCAGGTCAGCCTCTTCAGAATAGTTGGGCTCTTCTTAAGGAGGAGGCAGCGATGGGAAACAAAGTATTTTGTTTGAAACTGACACTATAATTATTTTCTCATTTTGTTCTCTGCTACTACATGGGTACTAGAGCTTTTAGTGGTCAACATGGAGTGTGTCCTATCCACTGACATAACTGACGTTTCTTGAGGCAATGTGGCTGGAGCCTTGTTTATTCTTTCGCACGATGAAATCATATTGATAATACGGTGCTAACTTAAGCGCTTCAGTTTACCCGTCCTTCTCACTTTATTTGAAAGATGAGTATACACTTGTTGGTCACACTCCAGAAAGCCCAATTACATGAAGCCGTTTCTAATATTTACAGTTGGAAGCAAATGTGTTCTTATGCAGAAAAAACCCAGGAATTATTTTTCTTAAAATTTTCACCCAAATAAGAGTTTCCCATCACCTTTCTTCTTAAGGCCTGAGTGTACTTAAAGAGAGGACCTCAGATGTGAATCTATATATCTTAAGCGTATAGTTCTGCTTTGTAGTTTTGCTTGTCGCTGGTGAAGTTTCACTGGTCCTACTGCCTCTGCTATCACAACCCAAGGTGCTGAGAAATTTACTGGTTTTGAACATTCTCGATATTTCTTTAGGGGCGGGCCATCAGCGGTGCTGTTCCTGAGTCCATCCATGTGTAGTGTAATCTCAGTGAGCTTCTGAGACCTCTGGAGGTGTCCTCCATAGTTTCTTGTGCTGAACTAAGATGAGCAGCATGAAAGTCCCTTTCCATGAATAGCTGGAGACTGGGCCTGCCCTTTTTGCGAGGTAGACAGGATGAAATGCACTGGAAGACTGCTGTCCCTTGCATGATTTAAATGTGGCTAGTTTGGTAGGTCAAATGAACACAGCAGTTGGGCCTAGGCACCACCCTGCAGCCCCAGGTGAATTAGCTAGCAAGTAGTTAAAGCTTCCTCACTTTTTGTATGTGTGAGCAGCAACTGGATTGGGGCAATAATCTACCTTAAAATTGTCCTCACTGCCATTACACTCTGCTCAGAATAGTTCTAAACAAGACAGTGGCTAAAGCATTGATAGCTGTTAACGTGCCTGCTGTAGCTACTAACCATGAAGCTGCAACAGGAATATTACGGCAGCGGTGGGAAATCCCGATTAACTGTGTGCAGATAAGAATCTCATATGCCAGAGCATCTTTTAGATACTGGCTTTGTTAATTCCGTTTCTGTCAGCTGCTTTGCTTTTTGTTGTTGTAAATTACCATAAACTTTTAGCTAGGGGTACACTGCATCCACTGTAACACTGAGGGGGGGATAGGCCTTAATTTTAGCAGTAGAACTCTTCCATCCTCTTCTGACCAATGTGCATTGAAGATTACGGTAATAGAAGCTGGTTTTGTCACTGCTTTAGGAGAACACATGGCTAGTCACTGTTCTCTCACCAGCCTTTAAATGGCCTTTTAGTTAAGGGCACAAAGAGCAGCATGTCTTTTTGGTACAGTAGTATGTGGCCACTCCAAAGACTGGACTTTTAAGCCTATTCTTTGGCATTTTTGTCACAGCATAAACCACAAGAACTACTGATCTAGGTGCAAATCAGTATGTTATGCATTCCTCCCAGAATAAAGCGTTCAGGTCTGTTCCTATAATCTCAGTCACAGGCCATGTCTAATGCTAAATCTGAGCGGCTGTGTATCTTCAGCCTCCTGGGAAGACTGTGGAGGAACCACAGCCACATAGCTACTGGTCAATATGGAAAGACTATGTAACTAGCAGGCAAAAGGTAATGTTCTTTCAGTGGCCACTCTCAAGTTCAGCAATGGAAAATGCATGTATGTAGAGGTGAATGGAATTATTTTTGTACTACAAGTAGAGATTTAGTGTGTGCTCTCACGTTGTCTCATGATAGAAATTCAGTAGAGCTAGTAAGCTTCAGTGTTCAAAGGACAGTTGGTATCGTTCTCTTTGATAAGCTGTTCAGTTCCCTAGGATTTGGATTCTGTCCTTTTCTACCCAAAACTAGTGGGGGAAAAAAATCATGATAATGCCTGATCTCTGTAACAGCAAAGGATGATGTTCTCTTAGTATCTCTTAAATTATTAGTTTTTCACAATTATTTTTCTTATACTCCCGCTGCCCGTAGCCTGCAATGTGCAGAGTTACAGTAGTGAATATTGCTGACGTACCTTTTTATGGGACAGTGGAATTGAAGGAGTAGGAGAAACAACTATAAATAGTTTAAATAAATGCATCTTCCTCTACTTCTTTGAGTCACTTCGTAACAAAAAAAAAAACAACCAAAAAAAAACCCCCAAAACCAAAACAACTAAAAAAACCAAAAAACCAAGTAGAATATTAATGCAGACTTATGAATTCTCCTTAGTGTGTTGATAGCCTGACAGGTTGGTTGATTGTTGGTATTTTTTTAAATGAAGTCAAGGTCTCAGTCAGAAATAAGCTGCATGCTTTTTTCCATTGCTGTAAATAGACATGCTGGCCAAATTCATCCTAGGTATCACACCACTGGAGAGTATAGATTTATATCAAGGTTGAACTTGGCTCAGAAGTCTACACTTACTAAAAGCTGTTGTCTCGTTATATACATTTAGAGTTTACATTCATATTTATACATACTGAATTAAAATCACTAATATTCACTGAGTACACTTGAAAATGGTTTTTGCTTTTAGAAACCACAGTATGTGAAGCTTGTTTGTATTCAAAGGGTATGTTAATCACTCGCAATCTTTCTTTATGGCAACCTAACCTGCTCTCTAGGGTTTGCGTCCTGGTCTTTATTTTTCCAGCAGTCTGTGCAATGTAGGCAAATATCGTTCAACCTTCTGTACAGAGAGTTTCTAGGTGTCGCGTGTTTTGTGTTAGATGATGTGACTGACACTTTTTTTAAAAAGTGATTGGATGGTGAAGGAATAGATTGCAGGTAAACATGTAATAAATGTGGTTGTCCTAGTCTGTAAAGCACTATTAAGTGCTGAGGATGGCATAGAGCGAGTAAAAGAATTAGCAGCTACTTGCCTTGGTTCAGGCGTTGATGAGCAGTGTGGATTCTGCACTGTGTGGAGCTCTCATTTTATCACATGCTGCTTGTGCTGTCTAACCAAAACATGTGATTGTGGATTGAAATGTTGTAATACTGTACCTTTTTATGTTCCTGTAATAAAGTTAACTGTAATACATTTTCAGTCTTCACACAAAAAACAAATGTAAAAAAAGTTGTATATTGTACAGTTAAAAAAAAAAAAAAAATTACATTTGCAATGCTGAACCGGAGAGTGTTATGCACTCTGAGGAACTCTGGGGATTGCCCAGATCTGATGCACTGTCGTGGTGAATTCATGTTTTGGCTCTCGGCTGCTTCTATGGTGATGTGTTGGTTGATGAGGATGTGCAGATAGGGGGTATCATCCTTTTCGAGGCTGTGCTGTACAAATTGTGTATATGACGAGTAGATGGGATGTTATGATCATTTACAGGCTGTAGTGGATGTTTGGTAGGTTTAGGTTCCATGGAACTAGAGCGAGTATTCAATTTTCTTGTTAAAAAAGACATTGTGGTTGATTTTCTGCAGTGTTTATTTAAAAACCAGAAGCAATACAGTTTGGCTGCAAAATTGCTTTTGTACAGGTGAAGTATTGGATGCTTCTCACTTATAGCCAGTTAGGTCAGAGATAGGATGACAAAACAAGTCAAATTCATTAGTCTCAAACGTTTCCATTGCCAGCAATGGACATTACAGCAGGAATAGCTAATTGCATGCAAAAGGATCAACTATTCTGACAAGTGTGGCACTCATTGAGATGCACAAAGAGAGTGGGACTCTTCCCTGCCACCCATGTATAAAACTCCCATTAGTGTTTGAATTTCACACACACGCATCTGAGGGAACAAGAGGACCATTGTGCATACGTTGGCAAATTGGAGAGATCTAGCAGAGCTGCTTTTCCAGCACTGCCAGATCGTGTCTCAAGGAACTTGGTGTAAATGCTTTAAGACATGTCCGTGTTTCACTGTGAGCCAGGGAGGGCTCGTCACTGAGGAAGGAGAACTTGTTCTCTGATGGGGTAAGCATCTAGGCTTACTACCACCACACTGCATATATGCTTTACACACTCTGAGCACGCTCCGATTCCTATTGGGTCAAAGTTGTATATTTACAAAGGTCTGAGAGATGAACAAGTGCTGAATCAAATTTTACCACTCCAAGTGCCTGCTAAACAGGAAATAGAAAAGATAAGGAGAAATTAAAGCTATTATTCTTGTCTCATGAACGAATGTCTGCATAACTCCAAGCTGAGAACATTTTTATAGAGCAGAAAAGTCTCTTTCAACAGATGTCTGTTAGACTGAGTTCTTCGATTCTGATTTGCACTCAATAGCACATCTATAGCTTGAAATAGGAGCCACTGAGTAAAAGTAACGGACCCAAAATCCAGACTCATTTCAGAGCTTGTTTAACCTTGCTAGAAACTGCATAGTTGTTCAAAGTGCATTATAAAATGTGGAAGAAAGAAAACTATTTCATTTAACCAAGGCAACGGGAAACCAGTGGAACACCTGCTAATTTAGCAGCACACAGGAACGACAGTTACATTTGACAGTAACTGTCACAGTCTACTGTAACTTGCAGCACGTAACGTTATGTAAAAGGATGAAAACCATCATCTTACCTTTCAAGGTGTCCAGTTGTCCTACTACTAAAGGGCATTTCTCCACTCTTAGAATTTCCAATAGGAGGAAAAAAATAACTTTACCTTTGTTTGCAAAGACTCAAGGAGTTTATGCATTTGGTAAGAGCACATACAACAAGGGGATATTTTCTTTCCAAAAGGAAGACAACTGTTAAAGTGTGTCACTCTAAATCTCCTCCTTTCTTAAAGAGAATCAGAAGAGGCTCTCATATTAGGGTACCTCCATCCCCACCCCCCATATTACATTAAAATCCAGCTAAACTTTCTCTAAATCCAAAGTCTGAATGGAATTCTTATACTAAGACAGACAAGTGTTACAGATATTTGAAACATGCTCACTTGAGCTTCTCTTGTGGTAATATTTCAGCAACACAGTTCATTCGGTGTGCGATCAGAAGACTGATCATCAAGTTTAATATTTTTTTTTAATGGCATTTCTTTTGGGAGATGAAATTACAGGTCGTTTGGCACAGATACAGGTCATGGGTTCTATTTCCACTCTCAAGCTGGGAGATTCTTTTGCTTGTTTACAGCATTCATTAGCAGGCGTACGTAGGATGTTAACAGGTCATCCATTTTGTAACCCTGTCAGAAAAGAAAAAAGTCTTAAGTCTTTCAAAGAGCTTCAGAAGCAAAAATAACTATAATTTCCTTCCTCTTTTACCTTCTTCTTAGGTTCTTCCCTGCATGGACACCTCCTCTTCCAACAGCTATCACTGTTTTGATAATTATTTGTCTGTTCCTCCCTCTGCTCTTCCCTTCATAGATTTACAAAACTTTACAGAGCGTAGCTCTACTGTCTCCTTCTCATTCATTCTATAGATTGACATCTTGTACTTAGGAATCCAAGTTTTTCTGTGAGAGAAGGTAGCTCTTAAATGTTTTTGTGTTATCTTTAGAAATTTGCCTTTAACTGTCAATACAGTGATGCTTGTTTGAGTCTGTGGACAATCTGAAACCAATTCTTAAAAAGGTGGTGCCACTCGCTGACAAGTGTAAAATCTTACAAGGGTGGTGTTGCTGCATAGATGGATCAAACCATGCAAGACTAAAAGCCTCTTATGTAGTTTTGTGGGTAAGTGCAGTCTTTTCTTAATGCTTCAGATAGTAATTTCCCAAATTGTTCCCATACATCAAAATTCTATCTATTTTTCCTTGTCTCTGTGGTTTACTTCTTTGCATCAGATGGCATTATATAGCATTGAATTGGTTCTAAACTGCAATTTCATTGACCTAGCAATGAACGCACTGGTTTTAACATTGTTTTGGCACCATTGTTTTGTAGCAATTCTGGATGTATGGAGAAAAATTAGGAGTTTATTGTGTATAAGTTAACAAAACTCTTCTTACCAGAGATGTCTCACATAAGATCCGGCTTCCTCGTACCAGGTTCCCTATTGTCATGTGAAAGTATGTGCTCCCACTGCTCCAATTGGAGATTTTATTGAAGGGGTAGACTGTTAAAATATCCTGTAAGGGGAAACAAACTGAACTGTGCAACATTTCTCAAATGAAAACAGGGTGTTTTGTAAGAAAGCCTGGAGAGCCAGAATATTCTTTTTCTTTTTTTCCCACTTCATTTATAAACACAGTGGATCAAGGTAGGTCTTGCATCAGAATAGTGGTATATTGTATTTTCACCAAGCAGGTTAGTCTTAATCACTCTAATGAGACTTCCTTTCATTATATATTGATTTTTGCCTTAGCACACTGCCATTATATTTACAATAATCTAAAACCTGAAGAATATTTGTTCTCTTATTGAAAGCTAATAGTGATATTCATAAATGCTTTTGCCTGGGAACTTCGTGAGACCAGACTGTTTGTCTGGGATAGAGAGCTGGTAACTCCTGTCATTCAACCTGATCTTTTAGACAGTTTGGATTTCCTGCAAAGTGTTTTTCTGAAGCAAATTCTCTAGTGGACCGTCCATCCACCTGCCTGATCTTACCACTTTGCCCAGGTCCATCATGATTACCACTTCTTTTTTCAGAGATGCTCTACACTGTTTCCTTTCCAGTGCAGAAACTGCAAAGAAGTGATGTGAGGCAGTAACGTTTTATTTGGTTCCACACAAAAAATAAATGGAGGGACTCCATCCTCTCTTGTCTTCAAGGAGAAGGTCCTGTTGCTGTCCCTAAGTTAGCACTGTCAATGAAATCCTTCCTTAGATAGGCTCTTGAGAAGCAACTCTTACCTTTGTCTTCTGATGTATCACTGAGACTCCTTGCTTGTTGATTGCAATCAGCACAATCTCTGGAAAATTTGGCTCCGAGGTTTGCTATAAACGAGTAACAGAACAAGATAAGCAGAAATAATCCATATTAGGTGCACAGTGACCTTTAACAGGGTCCAGTGCTGCTTGTTCTCTTTACACTGAAACATAAAGCTCTTTGATATTATGTAACTACGGCTAAGGATGACCCTCTTGGCCATATATTGATGACTTGAGCAACTGCTATATAAAAGCAGAATCAGGCCCATTATTTCCTAGGCTGTCTCATAATTGGTTTAATGGTTGGTTGCAAACCAGTTAAGAGCCTAGTGAGGAGAAATTAAAAGTAGCAAGTGGGAAATGATTCCTGGAGGTATCCACTGCGGAATGAGATGATTAGTACAGTTCTGTTCTGAGGGAGGAGACCCCAGAAGATTTGGCAGCATTTTGTAGTGGAGAACAATGATAGGACAGTTAAGTATCTAAAAGACCCCATCTACCACACAGTTGTAATATTAAATGTTACAGCTGGACCAACAACATAGCCAGTAACAGGCATCGTTCCGAAGAGATAAAAACCTCATCTCCCCACTTCGAAGGAACTGCATTTTCCTCAGTAGGTGATGGGAAACCAACTGTATAACCCATTCTCACTTACAAACGGATGTGGAATTCTAGTCAGTCCATATCCCCCAGTGCTGGTCGGCTACCAAAGCCATTTCTACAGTCCTTTAAACCTACCTTCACCTCAAAGAAGGCTGATCCAAATGTTGGCCACCGGTGTATCATTTTCAAGAAGGCAATCTTGGCCTCATCCACAGTTTTTCCTTCGTGTTTGCTGTATGCTGCAATAATGCTCTGTTGAGAAAAAAGGATACCAAGCCTGTTCAGTTGGAGACAGGCAGATTTTCAGTGTCCAGCTTTAGCACTAAAGACAGCAGCAAACCCTCACCAAGGTCAGGCTTGTGCCCACAGCAACAGAAGACTGTGAAAATGAAAATAGCCTACAATGCCATGGGGCAACGTTGAGCCAGAACCTCCCCAGTGTTCCTTACTAATGAGTGAAAGAAGTCCAGAGCCCAAGGGAATGGATTTCAGGGCAGAGGGACAATATGGGATGAAACAAAACTCAGAAAGCCAATGTTCAACACCCACAGACATGTATCACATTTTCTACTATAACATGTAGGGTGAATTTTCCCTCTGTATTTTCCCTCTTTTCCTGTGTCTTCCTGAGTGGACTAAGTGATAAGTACCTGCTAAAACTTTCTTGCCTTTTGGTGGAGAAAAGAGCCTTTTACTATGAGTAGCATGCACACAGTGCAAGGTGACTGATTTGCTGGCCAAACTATGAAATATTTAGAATACATTTTATTTTTCTGTTTCTCTAGAAGATCCTCAGACTCCCAGTTCCATCACTGACTTTCCTATCTCTAACTTTTCTTCTGGGTGCTGAAAATAGATTAGTAGCTCCAAGAAAGATGCATATCTCAAATCAATCATCCAGGCCTGCAGATACCTTTCAGAGGTTTGGTAGAGAGGATGCAAAATCTGGATTGTAAGAGGCTAAACAGCAACATCCAACAACATCCTTCCATAGTGTTTTCAAAGACAAAAAAAAATAGTGTGGCTCGATGTCTTCTCTCATAAAGCTCTGTGGAAGTAGCATGATTAATGAAAGCTGATGTTCTTACCTTCTTCCACTCATCTGTCGAGATTGCTCGGAGCAGATTGTCTGGCACCAGCTCCTTCAAGATTTTGGGGATGGTTGCCAGCTGTGTGCGGTCATTGTTAAAGCGCACTTTGTAAATCAGCCCTGCCAGCTGGACGGCTTCATCCTTGGAACACTTGTGGTAGCCTCTGAGGTACTTCGGCAACTCCTGGAAGAGACCAGCTCTGAATCCAGACAGAATGGGCTGAAGCAAACACTGACTTATGCATTCTCAGTCTGTGATATCAGGATGTGAGTCTCGCTAAACACAGTCCAAGGACATCTCAAGAACTTTTGACTCCTTCTGGAGGTTCTGTTTTCCAACCCAAACCATCCTATGATTCTCCATACAATTATGGAGCAAGATGAGCACCTCCAGGGAACAATAAGATAAGAGAGCTGTGCTCCTATTGTAAGCAATATAGCTAAGGTGTGAACACTGTGAGAAATAAATCTGTAAGAAATAAATCAGAGGCATTCCTCTGGAGGCTCTATAATGCAGGGAGATGGTAAAGCTCCAGCAGGTGTACTTTCTCAGGAGTATTTCTTTGATCGCATCGTCTGCCATTATATTTATGCTTTAAGGGAGCTGTTTACCTGGTGGTAATGAAAAATGACATCAGCCTTCAGGTCCTTCCCAGGAGTTACGTTCAACCACAGCTTTCTCATGAAGTACACCTCGTAGGCCACAGACATGGTAGCCCCTAAGGAAACAACATCTTGTTAGTATTCTCTGTATCACCGTAGAGTTCTGCAGTTTTTAAATGGCTTGTGAGTTTCTTCAGAAATGTAATTCTGGATTTAATAGTAACAAACAAAATTACTAATAAAAAGGCACAAAAGGCTATTTTAGATGATCAAGGAAGCAATTAGTTGTCAGTTCCTGGACACTGATCATGCAGTGCTCTAAGGTGCAGGCTCTTCAGAGATGGAGGAAGAAGTTGAGGATGCCTGCAATACAAGTGTTTCTTATTTCTTGGTGCTCATGACAGCTGCCCGCTGATGTGCAGCACACGTGAGTTCTGATGCAGGTACATTCCCTGATGGCTGTGTTTACAGAAATGAATTATGATTTAGTGCACCCACATCTTTATGCTGTGATTCTCAGAGCCCCTCTCACAGCCAGTGGTTGGCTCCATCAGGTCCCTGGATCTTTCTGCTGGTGCAGGCAGTAACCGTGTACGTAGAAACAAAAATGATATAATAAAGCTCTGCCACACACTTCCCAAGATGGAGTAAATCCTACTGGATAAATTTGCTGCTTCCCCTGTTCAACACAGCATCTCATGCAGCTTCTTGTCATGCTGGCATTCTCCTTACCATCTTTGCCTGGTTTGTTCTTCCTGTTCCAGTCTGTCACCTGCCTTAGTGAGTCAAAGAAGTAGTCTGCTTCGTTCTGACTGATCACCTAGAAGAGGCCAAGCAATGAAGGGGGGAAAGGAGACATTAGCCGATCATATAAAATACTGCCTCTGCCAACATACCCAAGTATCGGGCTGAATTTTGTTTCCCTGTCTACAGTGAGAGAGCACAATTACAGCAAGATAGACAGAGGCAAGGGGAAGGAAGTAGAGAAATAGGAGGAGGAAGGCTTTAAATTATTTACATTTCATATGGGGATTTTTATTGCATCTTCTGTTGCTTTTTTCTTTCCAACCTGCTTATTGAAGTCAACCTGAAGATGCCTACCATATTCTTAGCCATCTCCTCTTTGTAAAAGATTGGCACGTACCTGGTTCTTCTTTACAGGAATGCAGCACATCAGAAACTCTCTGTGCTTGGACTTGGTGCTGCTTTTGCCTTGATCACAGTTCCAGAGAGAAGGCACCTCTCAGCAAGGCAGCCAGCCCAAGCTTCAGCTCAGGCAAGGCAAGCCTCTGGGAAACTAGGGAGCAATCAACTGGTGCTGATCAGCCCCTGCTCTCCCTAATACTGGTGGGTACTGTGTACGTGCAGCACATCTTCTGGGCAAAGCCTGAGTGGAACAGGGCTGAATCCAGCAATGTGCAACATGCAATTTGCTACTGTCCCAGCAGCGGCAAGAAAGGCCATGTCTTCTCTGCTTTTAGTACTACCTGCGTACTGGTAGACTGATAGACACTCTGCATCTCCGTCCAGCCCCTTCAAGAGACGCAAAATAATTTTCAGATGCTAAAAGTTCGAGTCTAGGTTGTGTCCCCTCAGTAAGACAGAAGCAGTAATGACTTGCTCTGTTGCTTGGCTTCATATATGGTTTAGGTGGTCTGATAAATAAGTAAGAGAGGGAGGGGGGAGTCTGGCTGCCTTGCCATAATTGAGAGCAGTTACCTTGTCTGCAATCTTCACAAAGAGGCTGAAACCTTCCCAGGAGCTCAGCTGCAATTTGGAAGCGATTTTCTGACACAGAGTCCGGATTTTGGTGTTTGTTCCCACATCGAATGTCTATGAGATAACAAGACTCTTGTTACACGGAGGAGAGGAAGAAATGAGAACACTGAATGTCTTCAAACATGCTCCTGCATGAACACATCACGGCTGGGAAAACAAGTAAGTTCTTACCTGTTCAGTTTCATTGGGGAAGCAAATCTTGTGTGAGATCTTCGTGTTGTTCTGTAAGATGGCCTCAACCTCCACAGGATGAGGTGCCCACTTCCGGGAGCCGCTCCTGGAAAATGCCACCACCATCATAAGAGATCAGTGCTGGATGTTTAATCTTTGAGGAGTTGAACGACAGTATTCCACCCAAACAGCAGGCTCCATCCAAAATGTTAGTACTATGTGATGGGGTGGGCTCCAATGTACCTTCACCCCAATGCAAACTCAGTGTAATTAACAGCAAGAAACTGAGGGTTTTATTAGCATATATATTAAAAGCCTGTTCTACTCTGGAAGGAGGTTGCGTGATTAAGGCACCTTCCCAGCCAGTACCATTATGCCTTCTATGTATTCAGCAACATTTTTCCTTACTGTTATTGAAGTGTGAAGACAGTGGCCACAAGGAGAAATACATTTTATTTAATTCTTGTATCAGCAAAAAAATATGAATTCAGATAGAAAATTAGTACAGCTCAGGAGGCAAGTACCAGAAAAGTTTGGAGGGCCGCTAGAAGCATTACATTTTATATAAGAGCTGGCATGTAATCACTGACTCAAGAGGCGCGGAAGTTCTACAATCCCAGTTCTTTGAAATTGTACCTCAGCGCAGAGCAGCCTTTTAAAGCAAAGGAACTGGCCCTGAAGTCTGAGTCATGCAAAAACCTTATTACAGTTAAAGTGAGGACAAATATAGTGCATTACCTTCTGGTGTTTTCCTGCCTTCAGTGGCACAGAGCAGGCTGCTTGGAGATTTTGTGCACCATAATTTATGGGCCAAGCTCCTCTCTGACACTGGGCCAGTCTCTCAGGAAGAGAGCTTAGTCTGGCATCCAGCTTTAGTTGTATGGATTTGAAAACTAATTTTTTTTCCATTAAATAAAGTAGCAGTTCCATTTGGAGAAGGAAAACCTGACTGTAACCAAGCCGAACAGGATGCGCTGTGGTACTGTGCAGGCACTGTAAGGAGTGTGGACCTCCTGCCTTACTCAGTCTTCTACTCCTGGACTTGCAGCAGAGGGAGGCCATAGGAGACCATGGGAGTGCAGCAGCTTGGCTGGAGGCACAGGGCCATCTTCTCCTTGTAGCCTCAGATAGGAATTCATTGCCAAGGCAAGATCTGCTTAACACCCATCAGGGTGCTCGCTGGTTCCCTGGCCAGGAGTCTGGGGATGAAGCTGTAAAGCTGTTTATGGAGGGTAAAACGTACCCAAGGGCTCAGTTGGCTTCCACTGCACATATTGTAGGTCAGTCCTTTGAGCTGCCTGCTCTCCCCTTTCCAAAGAGAGTAGGTTAGTTACAGGGAGAAGCTGGACTAGATGATGGTTGTACGTCCCTTCCAATGGAAATTATTCTATTCTATTCTATTCTATTCTATTCTATTCTATTCTATTCTATTCTATTCTATTCTATTCTATTCCATCCTATCCTAAGCAGGTGCAAGTTTAATCTTAGGCAAAGAAATGCTCTTAAAAAACAACTTTTGTCTTTGTTGGTCTTCCTATCCTCCAGGCTCCAGATCTGGGGCAGTTTAGCAGATAGAATTCTCCTCCCAAACAGCCTGTTCTGCTTTCCCCTTCCTGTTTCCCCACTCTAAAGAAGCTCTGTACAGCTCAACAGGGCGTTGAGCACGAATAGCACATGATATACGGAGGCAGGGATTTTTCAGTCTTCTCCATAGAAGAAAACAATGAATAGCATTCCTTGCCAGGCATTTTTCAGGCACTTCAAAGGTGAGTACCATGTACAGTGACATTTTCCCAGCAGTGCCAAAACATGCCCTGCAAGGGGGATGGCCACTGTGTCAGCATTCCCCTCGAGCCTGGCCCACAGGGCTCACAGACCAAATGCAGAGCCCAGCCTAAGAGAAGAGGGAGGATGGAGGAGCTGGAGGGAGAAATCATTGTGCAGCTGCTTCACTGAAGAAATCTGTGGCAGGCAGGTGGTAACTCACAGCGGTATCAAAAGGGAGAAGGCTGGGGATAACCTTCATGCCAAAGCACCGTGTTCCCAGAGCGTCAAGCTGGGTAATTCCAGTGCCTGGAGGAATCTAGGGAAACCTTCCCCCTACAGTTCAACTGATCCTTCCTGAAATCCAGGTAGCTCTTCCACTATCTCTGGTCGTGTCAAGTTCATTACAGCAACAAGTCATTCAGAAGCCTGAGAAGCACTGTTGGCTGGCGGCCCTGTTGCTTCAACCTTCACCAGGACAGGAGTAATGCCTAGAGGGTTGAGAAGTGCCCTAGTGTGAGCAGCCACCTAAGTGTCAGGGCTTTGCTCATTTGGGTTTCTTCAAAGAATAGGAATTGATTGTGTTGATCGTCTTCTCCCAGCGTGGATCTACTTTGCTTCACCATCAGAAAAACCAACAGAGCCATCTCAGCACCTTGCAGATGTCAGTGACTTCAGTGGTGCCACCCTGCTATGAATACCACCTAGTATTTTTAGCGGCACACGTGCAGCTCTGTGCTACTGAGCTTCAACAAACTCAAGACTAATCCTCAGGCACGTGTAAGGGGGATAAGAACATGCTGCCTCACCAAAGGAAAGCAAGGTCAGGACCTCATCAAAGACATCTCAGGATTTCATTTCAAGCTGCAGGCCCTTAAGCGTGTTTGAAATACTCAGCTCTGGGAATCAAGTAATTATGTGTGATGCTGAACTTTTAAAAATGTTGCTAACTCTGAGGGGGAAAAAAAAAGTGAAACTGTAACACAGGCGTCTCCTAGGGGTTCAAGGTCCGTGAGAGAATTAAAAGTAACGATCATTTACAAAAAGAAAAAAAAAAGATGTAAAGGAGGAAGGAAAGTAAGATTCTCAATAATTTAGCTCATATGATTTTTTGCCAGCTGATTCATGATTTTTGAACACTTTGGGCTGGCTGCCTGCCAGATCATTTACCTCATCACTGTCTGAATCCGCCGACTGCACTCCAGGGCCAGTTTCTCTTTCTGACGTGTCTCCATGAATTTCTGGGCATGTTTCAGCAGTGATTTGCTGGGTGGGAACAGGCCAGTGCAGAGCCAAAGGAGCTGCCAGCCCTTGGTCACGCTATACCTGTGAACACAAAGTGACTGCTACAGCCACATACAACCCTTCGTTTGACCATACACCAGCTACACGGAGAGAGAAACACACTCCCATCATGGTACGTTGTGCCATTCAGCAGAGAGCTGCAAATCAACAGAGCTTTCACACAGGATCCAGCAGCCGTTTTCTATGCAACGACCACAGCCGGTGTGTGAAGACAATGCTAAGTCCCGGCTGCTAAATATTCATGACAGTTGAAAATCTCATGAATAAGTATAAGCTCCAGTTTAACAGTCATCTTGGCAGCAGTGACCTAGGTGCCATCCTCAAGGAAAGCCAATTTGCTGTTCAAGCTCACATTTCTTTGAATTGTGTTTTATCAGTTGCTTGTATTCGCCTGCCCTCTGTGCTAGCCAGCTTTGCTCAGAGCAAAAAAAAATTGACTTTCCCTTAAGCGTGCTCCTGCTCTGAAAAACAAGCAGGTAGATGACATCGTGTCATGAGTTAGTTACCGTTCTTAAAAACTCCAGACCAAGTCTGTACAATTTTCTTGCAGAAAACCAGTTCATCCAGCCTGTAGACCTGTGAAATCTGCCAGTTGAAGCTCTTCTGACATCTCACCCTCACCAGTAAGAAAGGTTCTGCAGCCAGGAGGTGGTCAGTCATTCTACTTTCAAAGCCAGGAGCAGGACACACTTCAACTGTGTCCCAGGACTTGTTCTGAAACACTAAATGATCTGGGTCTGGTTGGGAAAGCCAGCAGGTCTGTCTCTGAATGGGCACCAGATTCTGCTGTATAAAGAAGTCCTGTCTTCTTTATTCCCATTTACTTTTCTCATTTTGCAGACAAAGACACACTATTTTAATCCCATTTATACTGTATAGATCAGTGGTGTTTATATCTGTGCGAGAGCGTGACATGGTCCACAGGGCAGTAGCCTGGGAAAGATGAAAGATTTGTTGCTCTGGCTGTTTTAATGAAAAATCTATGGAAATAGCCACCTTTCAAGCATTGTTCTTTCCACATCAGTGATCTCTCTCAAAACAGTGAATGACCCACTGGACTAAATTGGTAAGAGTACCTCAGGCATGGCACCGGCACCATGGTTACAGACCATGCATTAAATAGCCTGTAAGATTTACTGCATGCAAGGAAATTTACTGTTTAATAGTTACACACATGGTAAAAGTTCCACTAAGTTTGGTATCTGTGGAACAGTAGGAAAGAAAATAAACAAATAGAAGCTCTTTCTCTAACTTTTGCAGTGACACACTGCAGCTAGAAAAAAACCCATTTTGTTAATAATTAGTATTATTTTAAGCTGCTTTTTGCAATTCAGTTCCCCTGGAAATAGGTCAAATTATCATTTTATGGATGGGGAAGCAAAACACCAGCCTGTTTCAGCGACTCAACGCATGAGCCAGGCCTGTGTAACCCATCTGGTCTGCAAGCCAGGTGTGTAACCTAATTAACATAACTACTCCGAAATATTCCCTGGTGGTAAAAGATCTAGCGTGAACTATGTGCTGTCATTGGGAAACTCAAAATAAATAGAGGGCTGGCAGTGCAGTCACTGAAAGCATTCAAAAACTCTTATGTAGTGCCCTGTTTTCTCCACAGACTACCTGGTTCTGCAGAAGCAGGGTGTTTGCACTCAGGTGAGTACCTGTTTCTGTTCTCCGTCAGTTGCTTCATGATCTGACAGTAAATCTCATCCCGCAGGACCTCCTCCTGGATAGCTGCTACAAAGATCTGGTCGGTGACTTCCACAGAGGAATGTGCATGTTTTGAGGGATAGTCCCCCATGAATTTCATGATGGGTGAATGCACTGTTAAGGACAAAAGCAGGCCAATTTTTGAAGGTAAATGGGAAGTCTCACCTGAACCCTAACATGTTAGTGACTCGGAATCACGGAATTGTCAGGGTTGGAAGGGACCTCTAGAGATCATCTAGTCCAACTCCCCTGCTAAAGCAGGGTTGCCCAGAGCACATCACTCAGGACTGCATCCGGGCGGGTCTTGAAAATCTCCAAAGAAGGGGACTCCACGACCTCCCTGGGCAGCCTGTTCCAGGGCTCAGCCACCCTCACTGTAAAGAAGTTTCTCCTCATATTTAAATGGAACTTCCTATGTTCCAGCTTGTGCCCGTTGCCCCTGGTCCTATCTCTGGAAACCACTGAAAAGAGTCCAGCTCCATCATCCTTCAACCCACCCTTTAGGTACTTGTAAACATAGATAAGGCCTCCCCTCAGCCTTCTCTTCTCCAGGCTAAAGAGCCCCAGCTCTTTGAGCCTTTCCTCCTACGGGAGATGCTCCAATCCCTTAATCATCTTACTTGCCCTACATTGGACTCTCTCCAGTAGTTCCCTGTCTCTCTTGAACTGGGGAGCCCAGGACTGGACGCAGTATTCCAGTTGTGGCCTCACCAGTGCAGAGTAGAGGGGGAGAATGACCTCCCTCGACCTACTGGCCACACTCTTCCCTCTGCAGCCCAGGATCCCATTGGCCCTTTTGGCAACAAGGGCACATTGCTGGCTCATGGAAAGTTTGCTATCCACCAGGACTCCCAGGTCCTTCTCCGCGGTAGTGCTTTCCAGAAGATCCATCCCTAACCTCTATTGGTGCCTGGGGTTCTTCCTCCCCAAGCTCTGTTGATGTCTAAGTGGCAAATACTGGGAGGAGGGTCTGGAACATATTCCCTGCCTACGCTCTACCCCCTTTCCCTATGCAGCAGTCACTGCTTGGCTGTGATTTGTACTGTATTAGCTGCTTGCTCTGGGAATGCAGTAAATCTCACTCACTCCTAAAGCCACATTCTCAGTTAAGTGAGCCATCAGGAGTTGTGGAGCATTGGGAGGGAATAGAAACTTTTCCTCTGTAGACAAGGGAAATGATGCTAAGTCATGCAGAGTTGATACTCCCCACCCTGATGGAAGTATCCCCTGTAACATGAATGCGATATCTCAATAGAGGTGAGTTTAGTGGAGGTAGCTAGCTCTTCTCTCCCTGGAGTGTTCTCAGATCCCAAAGAGAAGAGTGAAAGGATATCGATGAAGGCCTGGCAAGCCAAGTCCCGAAGATCAGGGTCTGTGCATGCTGTCTTCAGCAAGGGCTGTTTCAAAGGCTCCTTAGAGTGTGCCCACAGCTGACTGCGCCCACGGGATTTCTGGAGAACAGCTTTGCTGATGGATTCCTTCTCAGGAGTCCTGAATGAAGACAAGTGCAGACAATACAAAATTACTGGATAGATACTGCTATAAACATAGGAGGTCATGATTACAAAGACTTATCTCTAGGCATGTTCTTTCCCAAGGCAGTGATTGCATATCTCCTTTGATTATGCAGGTCAACAAGAACAGGAAAATGTAGTTTGCTGTAGATCAAGAAGGGAGAAGGCTTGCAAAAAGGAGAGAAGTTCTAAAAGACTAATTTTTCCCTTACTCTTTGAGGCCTGAGGTGTTGTGTATCCTCACTAGCTGGTAAGTTCTGAAGAAGGGGTGAGAAGTAAGAATAAGGCCTGCTGGAAAGAACTAAGTCCAGCTGGGGTTTCTCTACCCTTCCCTTTGCATTTCTGCAGCCAAAAGATACAAGTAGGCCATGCGCCAGAATCTCTGCACATCCAAAGACACGCTTAATTACAGGGAACAAAGAGAAGAAACCCAATCAAAAATGGGAGATGCCGTTACATCCTAGGTTTTAAGGATTACTGCACATCAACAAGAACTTTCCTAAGGGGCACACTACACAGAGAGCTTCACCTGAAGTGTTCATAGGAGAACTCCTCCAGGGTGTAAGGCTTCACTTTGAGATCCTCTTCATCAGGTTCGTCCACGTAGGAGTTCTGTGAAGCTGTCCTCCTCTGATCTGGAGACATCATCAGCAGAGTCTGGAATGACACAGCCACATAGAGATGTCACATGGGCACAGGTCTCTGCACATATTGTCAGCAGTTACTCAGCATAGACACGCAGATGGTGTATACTAAGCTTGCTGCAGGTGCTGCAGGTGACTTTCTGTCCCTTAAGCAGCATCTTTCAGAGACTCAAGAAAGACTTGGGAGTAAGAGACAAAAGGAAGCAATTTCCATAGACCCAACAGTGGTGGCCATCAAAACGTGTGCGATTATCCAAAGCACAACACTTGTTGAAAGTGAACCTGCTAACTACTGGTGTGTTCTTCGGCTTTTTACTTGTTAGCACAGCATCCAATATACTCAGTCTCCAAAACTGAAGACAAAATTGTTAGCAGTGATCAATGGGAAATCTTGTGTGGATTCCCTTGAAGACTATATTCTTTTAAAGCAACCTGCTGCACTTCAGAGTTTCCCTTGAGACCTAATGTCTGTTCACCAATCAAGCCCAGTGTGAATGCAGGAAAATTTAACTGCACACCTATTTCCATTAATTGCTACCAATCCCAGGTGCTGAAATCCCTGATGGTGAACGGACTGTTATTTTCAAAGTCATTGCTTTTGTGTAACTGCAGTCTTCTTACAGTTTGGGCTAGGTTTAGTTTTGTTTTCAGACAGGACAGAATGAAATGCTCTTCTTCAATGGGAGCACTTGCCTGACTTTGGAGGAACAATTAACTTCCAGTTATAAAGTTCAATCATATTTAACACTGTTATTATCATTTATCTTCCAGTCTCTTAACAAGAGTGCTCAGCTTTTCTTACCAGCACTTGGCTAGAGGGTTTTGTGAGGGAAGGGATGATGTAGATCTCTTCCAAAAATACATTCCCTGTTTTGCCTGTCCTTTCATTCTGGGCATAGATCCAGTCAGAGTTTGCATCCAGGCTTTTGTCTTCGGTCAAGATTAGCAAGTCTCCCTTCTTGAAGGACAGGATAGCAGGGTCTTCTGGAAAACAGAATAAGGCAGTACTGTTCAGGCTTGACAGTCAAAAAAATGCAAAGGGATTGCACTGTGAAAGAGAGGAGAATTGTATTTTGAAGGCTTGCATTCAATTAGCAATAGAAAGTGATTTGTGTAAATACAGCTAATCATCCGGCAACACTTCAGAGAAATCACTTAAATCTCCTCTGACAGCCTGATTTTGATCCATTGAGAGCAATGAAAGAACTCTGATTCAAATGGATGCTGAATTTGTGTCTAGAGCTGGCAGCAAAGCAGAGAAACTCACTAGTTATAAGTAGGTGAAGTTAATGTTTACATTCTAATACCCTCTTGTCTGTTCCAGCCAACTATATGCCAGAGAAACTTCCAGTTTACCACATCTGTGAAACTTTTCTGGAAAGTATTTCTAGGGAGCCCAGCTCCAACTTTCTACTATAAGCAGGCTGAGTTGTTGGACCCTGTAATATCTAAATAATATATGTAAAGAAGTAGAAGGGAGAAGAAGGGTAATTCGTATGTAAAGATATTGAATCATGCTGCCTTATGCTCTGTATTGCTGTGCTGACCACGATGCATTCCTCCTGGAGCAAAGGGTCTCTTGCTGAAGTTCTCCCACTTCCCTTTGAGCTCTTTCAAACAGGTGCTGAGGGTTCTTTCAAGATTTCTTTCCTACCCTGCAGTAAAGTTATGGGACTTACCTTGGGATTTTTTCTCATGCATCGCCACAGCAAATCGTGATCTCTTCTTCAGGCCTTCCAGGAACATGACCACGAGTTCAGCAATGACAACGCTGTTTACAGATGTCAGGACAAACTCCTCGGCACGAAGTGTGATGAGAGTGCAACTCTGTCCAAATGACTTCACTGCCCTAGGTATTATTCAACAGTTTGTTATCAGAGCATCTGAAAAAGCAACCACAGCCAAGGCATCTACACCCCCTTGCAGACAACTCCCTTATGGTGAGTACTGGTAATTCTCAATTTGCCTTGTCATGAGTTGGTAGGTGTGGACTGAACTGGTTCAGGTTCACTCCAGATTCCACCATGTTTTGTACAAATGTGCTTCATTATAGACAAAAGAACACCCTTCTTTTGGAGTAACTGGGCAACTAATGAAATTATTGACAGTCCTCGCAGTTCTTTGTGTACATAAGACCTTATTCTCTAAGTGATCTAAAGCACGGATGTGTGTCCTGAGCAAGCCAATGGTTACCCTCTTTCCCTCAGTTATCCTGTTCATGTCCATCACACCTGAGAAGTATACATAACAGACTATGGCTTATCTATTTAAGTTATTTTGGCCATTCTTGTCTTGATGCATGTCTGTGTTTCCTTACCCCCTTCTGACTGAGCAGGATCACCAAGAGGGACAGCAGAGAAAGTGCACATCCCTCCTACAGGGAAGACCTTTTCTGAATATAGTCAGAGATGCCTTCTTCAGATCTTGTCTTTCTGGGGCACTCACCTGTTGGTGTGGATGCCAGTTATCTCTGGGAAGGTCAGCTCAAGGAGCCGCTTTTCTGACTCATCCAAGAAGCAGATACCTTTCCAGTTTACAGCAACGATAAAGTGGTTCTTGGGCAAGCTGGGACCTGAAAATGCAGAAAAATCTCCTTATCAATGCTATACAAGTCCTCCTCTATTGCTCTTATGTCTGTCCTCTACTCCCAAGCTCCAGGCATTACCTGAAAACTTAGTGACTTCAAAGAATCGGGAAAAAAGCAAAGGCCACTGAAAGCGAGCAAAATCTACAAGCTGTTCCTTCACAGTCTGACGGGAGAGACGGTCCTGTGTGTATGGGGCCTGCAATATAAAAAGACATCCAAGGTTTTCTCAGTAAAATCTGGTTTGCCTGATCTGCAAACAACAAAGAGCAGGCCTGATCCCAGAGGTTCCTGACAGCTCTCTGCTGTCACTGGTGTCAAGGGTACGTGGAGAAAGTCAAATCAGAAGGAGCCTCCAGGGGCCCAAGCCACATGCAGCTGAGGCTGCCCACAAGCACGTAGATCCCAAATTTCCCTCAAATCTCCACTGATTGATCTGTTCAGAGTCTAACACAATTTGGGTGCCATGGAAATAATTCAGTTAACCCACCCAGACCATTCCATCCCATGCCCATCCTGACTCAATTGTCAGATGTAAAATGGAGAGCCTTGAAAGACACTCTATTCAGAGATTTAAATATACTTTTTTTGTTCTTCCCTCCTGTTGGGTGCTATATGGCAGAGTGAGTGGAAAGGTTCTTCGCTCTACCAGTCTTCATTAACTATTTGGGATATACAAACTGAGATGTTTTTCTTTCTTCCCTCAACAGACTATTCATAAAAGGAAATGGTGCCTAAGCTGGTGCCTTAGAGTGGTTACCCAGCAGCACCAGACAAACCTCTTACCTTGGCATGTGCGTAGGTTATAAGGCTCACCCACTTTTCCAGGGGCTTGGACTTCAGCTGTTTCACTGGGATACAGTCATGGAGCACCTTCTGCACGAGTTCATTGTGGATGGAATCTCCAAACTGGATGTAACAGTATTTTGCACCTATCTCCACCAAATCCTCCTCCTGAAACAATTAATCCATTAAAAGAGGCCTAGTAAGATATTGCAAAATTCAGCTAGTCTCATTCGGCCTTGAAGCCTGTTTAGGAATGGGGTTTTCTCTGTTTTTATCAGGGTAATTCTTGACAGTTGTCCAGCATAAGGAGTGATAAACTTCACAGAATCATAGCATCAAAGAGATTATTAGCAAAGATATTTTAAAAGGATCTAAATTGCCCCTTTGGACATGCCTCCAGCTGCCACAGGAACTGAAAGTTGCAGGAAAGAAATAGCATTAATTACAGCTGCCGGTGTGAGAGCTGGCACAAGCACCTGGACAGGAAGTGTCCATTAAGAATCATAAAATCATTTAGGTTGGAAAAGACCTTTAAGATCATCGAGTCCAACCATTAACCTCGTCCACCTCTAAACCATGTCCCTAAGCACCACACCTACACGTCTTTTAAATTCCTCCAGGGTATTTAAGAAGGAAAGGGTTGTTCACAGACACTAGAAACTTCCTTCATCTTCCTGCTTTTTAATGTGACAAATGTTAATACAGTTTTGTCTCTTTAGGGAGAATGAATAAGGAGACCCACCTTCTCACAACGGTACTCCCCAAAGCGGATGCCGCGAATGACTTGGTGGTAAATGAGATCCGTGCTGACGGGATCCTCCTGGGAGTTGTGCCAGGGGGTGAAGATTTCCTTCCGGAAGTAGAGTCGCCAGGGCGCATTGCGTTCGTGTGTGCCCCGCTCCTTCACGAGCTGCTCACACTGAGAGATGGCATCCAGGACGTGATCTCGTCCCCCGCCCAGTGACCACACCTAGAACAAAGGGACACTGGCATGCCTGCTTTGGATCTGAGTGAAGGACGACAAACCCAAAGCTCCTAGTCTCCTGACAGCAAAAAAACCTTGAAAAAGTAAGCAGATGGATGTGCAAGTTATACTAATGTAAATGTATTTGTAAATGTGTGTATTTTTATGCAATGGGATGGTATTTGGAAAAATAACTTGGAAGATGAGACAAAGCAGCTCTGGTTTGTCAGGAGGAATCCTCAGTGAGTCTGGGTAGACAGAAGCAACTCCACAGAAAGAGAAGGGAGCTTTCAATCTGTCTTTCTACACCTTACCTTATCAAACACAGCAATGTAGAGCGAAAAACCAAATACATCCTTCAGTTTGGTTTTATCTGCTATGAACTGACAGATCTCTTTGGCAATGGAAGCAGAGTCTGCTGGGACGGTGATGCTTTGGCCATTCATCAGGGTGACATTAAATATTATCGGTTTCTTCTGCTTTGTTGCCTGTAAGTCAGAGTAAAATGAGAGAAACAAATTATGGGCAAACCTTACTTTTCTGCGAAGAATGAAGAAGGCATTTAGATTTAAGAGCTCCACACACTGTACATCCTAGTCAACAATCTTTAAGTGAATCTTCAATGCTCACACAGTTTCTTCAATGTATGGTGAGCCTTAAATATAAATTACATCCCTGGAGCAGCACTGGACTCAAGTTCTTTCCTCCCCACAGCTCCGGGGAGCTGATTATCACATAACAGTGTGGACTGATAGATTTTTCGTAAGCCTTATCTGGCCTAATGGCTTTTGGGTACAGCCTTAAATGTATCAGTGGAAAGATGGCCTGCAGCAAGTACTTTCCCTGGGGAGATGTGTGTTAGGCAACAGGGTCACTCAGATTTAGGAAGGAGTTGAACTGAGCTCTTCACTTGAAAAGGGTATGTGTGTGGGGGCGTGTGTGTGACTTCTGATTACCAGGGTGACATTTAAAGGAAGGGAGAGGGCGATATAGCCCTATCATACACACTTCCTCCCTCCATTTTAAAAGCATAAGCCCTCCTCAGTTCTTTCCAAAAATTATGGTAAGAGTTTTCCTCAGGAGGTGGTTCTGGCCCGTGGCTCCTGAGTGGATAGAGGTATCTCCCTGCAAATCATGTGTTGCAGCTTTTAGCTTACATCCTCCACTGGATTTAGGTTAACTGAATAGCCAGAAGAGATGTATCTAAGAAGCTGCACACACCAAGGCAGCTGGTCTTCAATCCCCTTGTGCAATTGATTTCCGTTATTTGATTTAGGAAGATCTGTTAGCACACGTTAGTAAGTGCAATCCAGCATAAAATGGCACAGATCAATATAATTGAGCAAGAAGGGAGTTACTACCTGAAGTTCCAGCCAGCTCGGAGGTTCAGTTCGTGCTCCGTTGACATAGGTACGTCTCAAACGTTCAGCACAATATGGTGCATAGCCTGGGGGGCCGTGGTGGATGAAATTCAATAGATACTACATGCAAAGAGCACAAGAAAGAGTTAGGAAACATTAATCCTCATAAAACATTAGAAACCTTCTGCAGCTGACGTACTAGATTAGAGTTATCAGTTAGTTCACCATAAAGTATTAAATGTTAGGGTTGGAATTACTCTTTTGGAAAAGGAGGTTTGAGACACCAAGTTTTCCCTAATTCTGCAGAGCTTTTAGTCTAAAGAGGAAGACTGTGTTTAACTATATGATAAATATTAGTGGAGACTTTATTCTTATGATTAGGTTAGAGGAAGGGTTAGTGTTTCCAGTTGAACAGCCTGAAGCCTTGTTACATTCTGTATGAACAAAAGTGCTGGGAAGAGATCTAATTGCAGCTTAGGACTGATGATGATTGGTTACTTTTAGTTTTACTAAATTCCCTGGCAATATCAATAGTTGAAGTCCATGATTAGGATTGGACATTGGAAGAGAAGGATTGGATAACCTGAGCTTTTGGACTTTGTATGGCTCTGATATCTTAATTGACATGGTGTAAGCATGGACTTGTATTTGCATACTTTTATTTAGTGCAAGCATGGGTCAGTCACCTGGTTATTTTAATGATTAAGAATATTCCTAGAGATAGGGTATGGTTGTGTCTGTCATGAATTCTGCATGGTTCAGTGTCTTTGGACTGGTGTCGAAATATGTCTATGGCTTGTGTCTGTTTTGTTCCAAGGAGTGTCCATTTAGCAGCATTTATGATTAATCATTTAAACTAGGGCTTCAATAAAGCAAGGCTGAAGATTCAGGCATATCTATGGATTCTGTTTGCCTCTGAGATCTAGGAGGAAGGCTGATGTCAAGTTAGAGCCACAGGTTGCTGGTTTTATTTTCCTGTGGTGAAGTGGATTTATCAACCATTTAAATTTGGAAATTAATGAAAGATGAAAAAGCCCAATTCTCTATCGGATTTTGTAGGGCTTGGAAATGTAGAACTGGTAAAATATGGGGATGATTTTATACTGGCCTCCTGAGTATATTTAATCATTAGGATTGTAACTGGAAACACCTTTTAAATGTTGGAAAGGCAGAACTGGAGAGGTTAAAATTTGACAGATTCTTTGCAGATTACAGATCTAAAATGAGGGCTGTGATCAACAGAATCCAACTTGTATGACATGTAATGAAAAATAATTAAACGCGAGTACAGCAATCGTTTATTTAAAGTCCCAGATAAGCAGATGAGATAGTTTCTGCTAAAATCACAGCACCAGCTGCTATGGCAGCCAAACAGTTTATGTGACTATCTGTATCAAAACACCAAAATACACAAGAAACCAGACCAGCTAAGGCATTCAAGCTGCTGTCGGAAGGGTTAGTAGTGTACCTTCACAAATGTGTCTGAAGGAGGAAAGCAGCCAAGGCAAAGTGACAGAAGGATCCAACCTCGGGCATAGCTGCTCCTGTTGCTGTTTTCGGTGAGTTGTTTGCAAATCTGGCAATAAATCTCATCTCTGTAACACAACATGTGAAAGCAACAGATAATGATTCATTATCTGGCTGAACTGTCTTTGGCTACGTTTCCATTGCAAGCTTGGCACGACTGCAGCATGATGAAGTAGATCTGAGCTAAGTTTAACCACGTTAGCAAGGATACCACCTGTAACGTACCCCAGGTAATAACTGTCATTGGCTTTGGCAGGAAAAGGCTCAAGGTATACCTAGTGCCCTTTGCCACCCCTTGTTATTTGAGCAGTTCAAATGCAATTCCCATGCTGGATTGCCTCCTGTGACAAGCAGGGGGACTGTGCAGGGCTAACAACTGCTGGGTCATCCAGCTGTGAAATGGCATTGCTGTCCCTCTACATGTCAAACTTGCTCTAAGCTCTCTATAGTGTGTGGCTTGTATCTCATGGCTCTTGTCTGTCTGCTCATATGTGGATTTTGGGATAAGGATAGGGATAAGGATTAAGCCCTGCTTAATTTTATATTTTTAGTAAACCTGGAGTGAGTCCTTGAACAGGAATGGAGGAAAGGGTGCTTCAGAGTGAGCATCTGAAAAGGCAAGTTGGCTGCAGCAAGGACATGTGGGAAACAGATGCAAAAATTTGCACACAAACAAAACTGCTGTTTAAAAACAATTTTAAATTTTCTGGACTCTTAGAACACACATTTGGCAAGTCTGTTGTGGGAGGACAGAAGGTGGATGAGGTTTTTGTTCCCAGATAAGACGTGATGAAACACAGACTGAGGGAGTAGATACGTAGCCTGTAGCTATTATGATACATTGATTGAAGGCAATTTTTGCCAGCTGAGGATCTACTTCAGGGTGCATCTTGACTGAAACAAAGCAACTATGGGGAGAGGAATGCAGTCCACGACTGAGGTCAAGGCAGGGCCTGTGTCTATGGGCTTCGTTACAGAAAAGTGTTGCATAAGCTAAAATGGGCTAAAATGGGGGAGACAATTCGTGGGGTCAGGTCAGAACCAATCAGACTCTGTCTTATCCTCACACCATGCGTGGCCTAAGGTCCAGTCTCACACCAATTGTGAGCAGGATTTCTTCTGGTGGCTGATATACACAGACCTTCAACTATCTCTGATTTGGGGACATTGCTTGAGGGCTCAACAACAGGCCATTGGGAAACTGAGGTTATGAACACCTCTCATACACCTAGTGTACGTTAACTCCATATTTCTTACTCTTCTGAGTCTTTATTCTCCCTCACACTGTGTTCCACCTTCAGGTGTTATTGGGTTACAGCCCTGAGCTCTGCCCCACTGCATATCTGTGGCGTATTCAAAAAGCCATGCATGGAGGCAGATGACCTAAACTACAGCATGAAGACACCAGAAAAGACAGTAAGGGAGCCATTTTCTGTTCCCTCTGATAAAGGTGAACCATCCTCCGAAGAGGTGTGCAGCCTACAGTTTTCTGTGGTTTCAGTTTTATGCGGCTACCTTGGGCTTTCATTTAGGAATCCCCAGAGAGAAATGTGAGATGTTTCCAGCATTTGGAAAATGCTCCAGGACTGTGGAAAGGGGATTTTGGATTTCCTTGATATGATGGGTGCCTGGTCCTAGAAAGGAGGTACAAATTTCCTACCTGATGGCAGGACGCAGAATTGCATTGCCAATAATGAAGTGCACTTTTTCTAGGTTGGACATAGGTCTCTCGGAGATCGAGCTGTCCTCTTGGAAAGCCTCTTCTCCACTTCTCAGCTGGTTTGCCACCTGAAAGAAGCCAAGCAGAGCCCTACAGTGCTCTAGAAACCTCCTTTCTCACCAGGAAGCTCTCCCAGAAATGAGACATTTGTTCTCTCTCTTTCTGGCTAAAACTCTTCCTGCTCATTGCGGGAGCAGTTAGGAATAGGCTGTATTTCCCCCCTTCCCTCTCAAGCTAACTCATAAAATGCAGAATTACAGCACTATTACTGGCAAGGAGAACTTTCTTATACTGTCCTGTACAGCCACATGGTGGGGGTCTCAGTCTGCTTAGGGCTTTGGGCAAACTGCTCTGTAATGCCAACAATTCTCACTAATACATTGTTCCCTGTGTTCAGGAGTCACTCTCCAGCAGGAAGGGATGGACTTAATCTGCCAGAGAATGAATGACAGCAGTGCTCATGGGGACAGTTTCAAAAGAAGAACAGTGCACCAGGTATCCCACACACAGGGCTGCGCTGGCTTGGCAGGGGAACAAGTTCTCAGCTGGGAGGTTGCTGTCACATAACATCTGTCAGAAGGTGAAGACAGATTTCCAGGTAAGAAGACTTAAGGGAAGTGATTTATTTCCATCTCTTACCTTCCCTGTCAACTTGGATGACCGTTTCAGCTTCAGGGAGGAGATCCCCTTCGAAATCTTGTTATCCTTTCTGCTTTCTCTCTACAACACACATTACCATTATAGGAAATTAGTTTAAGGCACAGGTAGAATGTTTCATAAGGACAGAAAGATGCTCAAATGGAGATGTTTTTGTTTAGTTCCCTCCTGCCAGAAGGAGCTGCAGTGTCTTTTCAGGACTGACAGAGGCCCTTTTGCACTTCTGGCATTTCAATTACAGTAGCATGAAAGGGGTTCCTTTGCTTTTCTCACTCTTGGTACAACAGCACAGAAACCAAGGAAAGCAAATGAAAATACAAACATAGCCTCTCACCATATTCGGGCTGTCGTTCCTGAATTGGACCTGGTTTTTCCTGCCAAGTGTGTCATATATCTGTGTCATCACAGAGCCGCTCTTGGTGGTGGCATTCTTGGCAAACATTACTGGCTCTGGCAGGTCCCCCATGAACCTCAGGATGATAACCCACACAACTAGAGAAGCCTGTAGTGGCAGAAAGCACAGTCAGACACTGTCAAGAGAACCAACGGCCTCATGCCATTTCTGCCTGTTTAGATCAGAACATTTTCCCCCTTTACCCAGTCCAAATTGTTAAAATTCCCATTTCCTCCCACCATTTACACCAGGAGTTTACTTTCATGTCAAACAACATGAGAGCAGCATTCACAACACACTCATGTTAAAGGAAGAGGGTGCAGCTCTGGTGGGAATGTCAGATTTGCTCTGTGATTGCTAAGCCCTCACCATTCCCTTTTCTGGCACCTTGCAGGTGTGCTGTGTCTGGAGTGAGGCGGAAAACCTTGGCTGAACTGCACTCGGCATTTACCCACCTGGACAGATAAGCAACTCTTCCAGGAGCCCTCATGCCCAGAACTAAAAAGCCAAGTAATAGCAAGGTTTTTGCAGCATGGGATCCTCCATTCTGCAAGGCTGCTTAGTGTCAAGAAGAACTGCCCTCCTCAACATCCCTATGGTTCAACAGGAAAACTAGAGGCCTGGGCCTCCCCCTTCTGTCCTCACTCACAGACCAGCAACCCTAACAAGAGCAGAGAATCAGGTGAGCTCTGATGCTGCTTCTCTCCAGTTCATTTTTGCCCCCAAAGACTATCTGGAGAAGTCAAACCAAATCTGAGAGTTCCCTCTTTAGGCAGACTAAAGGTGACCAGAGAAGTTGGGCTGGGCAGGTATCTGTGTAAAATGCCAAAAAATGCTGATGGTAACTACTACTTTCATACAAGTGCTTAGGACTATCTACTTGGCTCTAAAGTCTCTAGTTCCCAGGGCTGTGCCAGAGGCGGGGGGACCTAAGGATGAGGGGAACTGTAGAATGAGCTGTGGAGGGAGCAGGTTCAACAACAAGGAGCAAGATACCAGGACATTGTCCTTGTCATCGTGGTAGAGTAGTGGGTGCCGCAGATGTCTCCGAATATGTGTATGTGTAGATGATCCCTGGAAATAAGTAGCTGCAAACTTTGGGAAGGTGTACTCTTCCAAGCCATCTGCTTCCTCTTCTAGCTCCACACTCATGGGAACCATGTCCAGGTCCACCTCATCCAGCTTGCTAGGCTTTGTTTCCAAGTCCTGTGCAGAACATGAGGAAGAAGCATATTTTCTTTTCCCGTACTCTGATATTTTTATTTTATGTTCTTTTTTTATTTTTTTTTTCCTCTTGGCCATAGGTCCTCCAGAATTTGGCTTTCCAGCTAACCCCAAAGCCATTTTCAGCTGCTACCAACAGGTCATTGGGGCTCAGCCTGTCCTTGCATCGACTCCATGTAACATTCCTGCCTTGGTCTTCAGCAAGAACATTGCTGATCAAAAATCCAGGTGCTATCTCATAGCTCACATCCTGCACTAAGCAAGACCATTCTACTCTGCCTACCTCTCCCTACATGATTCCATCCTCCACAGCTCTCAAGACCAGTATATCTCAAATTTTGCATTTAAGAACATGGGATAACATGGGTCATGAACTTCCAGCTTGTTTCACTGGAAAATTACTAGGAGCACTGTCAGCAGAACATGTGGTTGGTGCCAAAATGCAGAAAAGGGCATTATTTGGTGAGGGTCTCCTGGGCCAAAGAAACAAATGTGCAGTAGCTTTTGAAGACACGTAGTCCCCAAACTGCATGTGACCAAAAACTTTTGGGAACTGACCTCTGAAAGCAAATCCCAAAAAGACTGTCCGGATGATTTGGGTGACACCTTCACTGAACAGAAGTTCATTAAACACAATTGACCACTGATGGAATTCCAACAAAGTCAAATGAACATGACCCATTACCAGTCTGTAGATCTGTACCTCAAAACCCAGAGGAGCCTGTCCTTCTTGGCCTCCAATCATGGAAGGTAAAAACCCAAAAATTTTGTCCACCATTTCTTGATCGCTGATAACATCATGATGTGTTGATTTATTGGCAAGAGCATTCCTCCTTTGTCTTTCTTCTGCCTCCTCTCTCTCCAGAGAAGCCAGGTGTTCCTTTAAACAATAGAAGCTGGTTAGGTGTGAATGGAACATCATTCTGGTAGAATGAATGGGTGTGAGGATGAAACACCACTACAAAGCTGTTCTGACAGTGAGGTCCAGCTCTGCTACTGCAGGGTTGGAATGTGAAGTTAAATATTGCTTGTCTTAAGCCGTCACAAAGACCTAGCACATCAGCAGCAGGGCCTTGCTCTTACAGCTGTCCTTAGAGACTTGACCTACTGCTAAGGATGTGCAATTTTTTAAGTACTTTATCAACAAGAGCTAATACAGGGAAAACACAGAATTCCTAACAGCAGAAACCTGCACATTATTTAAAATTTAAAAATGTTTTGTCTCCAGGGGCTGTAATAGCATTGTGCATGTTTGGCTAAAGTGCCAGCTCATACTGCAAACAGGAATGTGCCTTGTCTCATTCCTAAAGCATTGTAACAAATAGGTTTACAACTATGTCTGCTTTTTATTCAAATATAGCAGTGCCCAGATCTTTGAGCAAGTCCGCAGGTGTGACCTGGGCAAGCCATCTTGTTAGCCAAGGAACATAGCACTCGGTGTTCCTCCGCCAACATACTTACCTTTTCTAATCTCATAGCTTCTTCCCTTGCTTTCGCTGGTCCAAGGACTAGCATGAGACGTTTCTCTTCTTCCAAGCGGATATTCCTGGCTTCCAGCTTGTACTTGTTCTGTGGACAACAAGACTATTCTGTGACTGTTTCCACAACTGCTGAGCTGGCTCCCTTCTGCCATTAACAAAGCTGTTCACACCAGCACTTTATCCCACCAGTGGCTGCATTCTAGACCTGGCATTTTAGGGAACCAGCCACAGGCAGAAATCTGCAAACTGTCTTCATCCTGTTTGTACAGCATTGATACAGAAAGGAAATCATAGAAAGGCCTCCCACGTGCTATGGACCGCTGAGGTAGTAAGTACAGGATTCTCTCTGGCAGTACATACCAAGACACACTGCATTAGGATTCCCTTTGGAATAGATCCCCAAGTGACATTATCAGGCCTTGCTGTAGAAATTGACCTTCCCTTGCAGGAGTGACTGATACACATGCACATCTCATCTTTTCTCCTCCCTTCTGTCAAAAACATTTCAGCTCTGCCAGTGAAGTTTTGATCCACAATAATGAACACAGAAAGCAAATGTAAACAAGATCATCTGCTTAAAACCCTGCTTTCATACTTGACAAGAGCTCAAAATAAAATATGCCAAAATAAATATTCACATCCAGTGCCATGCTGTGGCAACACTTAGCTGGTCATTAAATCTTTATCAGAACTTCATAGAAACAACACGTTCACAAAGTATCTGTGAGCCTACCTCCTTCTTCATCCTCTGGTAGGTTCGGCGCGCAAACATGCCCCTTGCATACGCCTGTATAACACATACAGCTTTCTTCTGCTCTTCTATCTTTTGATGCATTAGGTAGCCACGGCACATGGCCTGAAGCCTGATGATATGAGCCCGGGTTGCTCCATACTGTTTAGCAAGCTGCCGGCTCCGGTAGAGGGCCTGCAGGCGCCCGAAACCCAGCATAACCTGTAGGAGGCAGAGAAAAAAGAAGTGAATATGGTTCAAAATCATTGAGATTGGGAGTAAGTTGGGATGAGTAGGAGTTAACAAAATTCAGAAAGTGGATAAAGACACTGGAAGGGGCTAATGCAATACTGCCCTTTATGCTTTATTTTCTGCTAGTAAAAGGCTTTTAAAACTAGATTATATAGAAGTCTTTTGGGGACCTCTTCTAGGGAGTGGCTCCAGGAAGTGACAGTGATAGCCTGGGATTACGGTGAGGGAAGGAAGAGAACAGAAATGAAGTCAAGCGAATGGAAAAAAAAAAAAAAAAAAGGGATGTCCTCGGAGAAATGGATATGACAATCCCAAGAGAAGCAGCAGAGGAGGATCGGACTGAGTGCACAGACAAAGCCTGGCTCTTCAGGCAGGAATTGCATCACTGATGCAGAACTGAAAATGTTTCTGACTGAAACTGGCAGTTTCTCCTCCTGCCCCTTGCAAATGGGATGTATGGGATATATTAATAATAATTCCTGCCACACTAATACACAGTATGTGAGTGCCCCCAATATGGTGTAGCTTTCCTCAGCCAGAAAACCTACCATATATAGAAGATCATCCAATATTTTTAATAGTGCAAGATTGATATAATGATTTTTCTGGTAATTTTTTACAGATTCCCAGTTTTCCTGTAATAGTTGTGGAGGACACTTTGCTCATAGCATGATGGTGATGTACAAACGCTAGCCTTGGACTCCTGACGAGAAGAAGCATGGGATCATTTGTACGTCAGGGCACCAGAACCAGGCCTGACAGAGGTTAGCTGGGTTACTATTTCACCAGAAAGCAGAAATGTCACAGGTTCAGCAAGCCCCGAGAGGCTTGCCTGGAGAGCAGAGCCCTCCTTTGACTTCACATCCTTCTTTACGCCCTGCCATCTTGCTTCTCCTCCCTTCAGTTGTGAATATCTTCATTCCTAATACTCTGCTCAGTCTGGCAGGGCGCAGTATATAAACACACAGAGAAATATATGTATATGTGTATATACATAAAATTATTTATATGTATTTATATACAACTGCATCTTACCATTCTGAAATCCTTCCGGCAGCAGTAGCCTCGCCAGGCTGACTGAATGGCTACAGCAGATTTCCTCTGCTTCAGAAACTGCTTCCTAAGCAGACAAACAGGTGAGGTGACAAAGAGGAGGTTATTTCTGCTGCTTCTTATGAGAATTGTAAAGAATAATAAGGCAGTGGGTTTTTTTTCCTTTTATGGGATGTCTACACTCTGATCTTAGCCTTATCTGCTGCCTAGGAACACTAGAGCCAGAAAAGCTATTGTTAAACTAACTAGCTCCATTATCAGTAGACATCTCGCCAGAGCAAGTTTGAAGCTCAGCGAGGGCTGTTCTTCCTGCATCTGAGTAGCCCAAGAAAAGTATTATGTTGCAGCAGAAAGATTAGTCTGGTCAGTTACTTTTGCACCACATGCTTCAAAATTATCCTCACTCAAAGCATTTTGTTTGCTTACATCTTTTCTATGCTTACGGAAAGGCCAGAATAGGCTGTTTTGCCTGACCTTTTTTGTCAATAAAGGCCTTACGAGATCTCACCTAGGCTCAGCTCATTCTCTAAGTGAAGCAGCACTGAATCAGTTGAGCTCACAAAGAGTTTTCCTGTTTTCCCATTTGCTAGTAGAAATGATGAGATAGGAGGGTTACTAATCCACCTTGATATATCCAAGCTGACTTTGCCCTTAATGCTGCAAAAATACTCATAGCAACTGCGGACCAAATTCATGGCTGTGGTAGGAGAGCTCTGTAAGAACTGACAAAGCCCTTGCACCAAGCCTGGATAAGTTAACTCCTCCATCTGATGACCACTCGCTCCCCCGTGTCCTAACTGCCAGGACTAGGAGTCCATTGGAGCAAGACGGACTTCCCATGGTAAAAGCCATCACACTGCGGCTGTCAGAAGTGGCACATAGTTCTGAGAGTTTAAAAATAAAAGCAAAGTGAGGCTTTCAGGGAGAGATCATACTCTGTTAGATAGCAGGCAGAGTTTGAAAAAAAGGGGGAAATTTTGGGGCATTTGTGTCGTATTTTACAGTTCTTGCTTCTCTACTGTCAAGGATTCAGTCCTATATCATGGTTCTGGTTGGGGGATACAAGATTAATAAGTACAAATCATGATGTAAAGCATTTAATGAGGACAAGCATTCACTCAACAGTGACTAAATTTCAGTTCTGAAGATATTTCAAAATAAACCAGACAAAATGCAAGAACTGTGCATCTTTGGCAAAAAGAAGGACTAGTTAGTTTCTACCTGATTCTCTTCTATGTCTTGTATCAAAGCAGTATCCTAAATAAGAGAGTCCTTGTAGCTCTGAGGAGGACACAGATTCCATGGGGATTTCCTGCTTTCCAGATACCTACTGTTTACTAGAAATATTAAGTCCAGCCCTTCACCTTCATACAAGCTGCATATGCCACAGCCCTTCATTTTGAAAAGCATCACGAAAACAAAGAAACTGAGCCAGAACAAATCTTTCTGCAAAATTTGCATAGATGCACTGTGCACTGTTAAATGACAAGCAGTGAAATTCAGGCTAGTGGAAGGTATGGATTGAAACATTTCATACTCAAAAAATGCTCCACAGTGTGCTAAACTGCACCACAAAGATTACTGCTTCAAACCAAAGGAAATTCTGTTCTGAAAGACCACTGACCTGTCCTTCAATCCTCTCATCACCTTCTGGATAAGAAGAACCTTATCTGTGAGTATAGTTTGGCGTTGCAGCTCCAATACTGTATCGTGATGATCCTGTTAAAAGAAAGTGTGGATATGTCAGCTGAGCAGACACCCCCACGTGTTCTGAAAACTGGACACATGGTCTGAAAGAGGCCACAAAACAGCATGATGTAGTGGGATTAAAATGCATTTGTGGAACTGCAGTAGGAAGAGTGCCCACCATCGAACTGCACCACCTCTGGCTGTAGCCTTAAACAAGCAGAGAATCTGCCTGCAGTAAGACTGTTTTTACCTGGGGGAATGCTACAGATAAGGAGGTCCCTGCAACAGTGTGCTGGTATCCAGGGGTTTTTTATGGTCAAGGCTTGAGCAGAGACAAGTACATTGCACTGTGTTGTTTTAGCTGCAACACTGGAGCAGAGGAACAGGATCATCTTCTCCTACACTAAACCGTGTCCATTAAATTACTTGGCCTTCAGGAAAAAGACCCATCCCCAGATTCATGACAGGGTTTATAAGAGAACCCAGTTCTTCTGGGTCATCACTCTTGCACAAGCAGGTCAAACTATACTGTGAAGCACCCAGTTTTTTAGGAGAAGAGGAAATAAGCTGCCCTTTTTACTTACTTTAAGGAAAATCTTGGTCTTTCCAACTTGCCAGCTTTCATCCTTGCCCAGCACTGCTTCGGAGATGCTGATACAGCTCTGTCGAGCATCATTCTTCAGCTGATGTGCAAAAGCATCGTCATGTTAGGGCTCAGTTGTGAAACACAGCAGCTGTACGATGCAAGGATCTATTGCCCTGCATCTCAAAGGGCAAAGAACAGACAGACGAGGTCTTACAGACCTCTGGGCTGACAGTATAGTGAATGAAAGTGGTTCAGCTCAAATGGTCAAGAAAAGGAGGAACATGACTGATGGCCAAACATTCCAGAGTTCAAGTGTGAGGAGGATGTTAGAGACCTCAGAAGTGTGTGATTATGGAAAAGAGACATCTGAGGGCAGTGGGGATGCCACCCTGCCTGCCTGGAATGTCTGTGTGGAGCAGGTCAAGGATAGCTGGACCTAAAAGCACCTCTACTGTTTCAGCTCAGGTCCAGGTGAGTATGTAAATATTCGTTACAGTTGCTGTGATGACAGCTCTCTCAGCTGTGCCAGCAATAATCCAAGAACTTCCTACTGTGGGAAAGACTAAAGCCTCATAAGGAAATGTTAGATTAGCCTTAGGCTGAGTTTGTGCTAACACACCTGTTCTCGAAGAGACCATGGCAGGAGAACTCTGTATCTCTCTAAGAACTCCTCAAATTTGTAGCGAATTGGGTAGCCAGCTTTCCTGATCTGAATGGTCTCCATCATCCCTGAATATCGCAGCTGTTTGATACACAGCTCCCGGTCGAACAACTGAAAGGGAAAGCAGACAAGGAGGAGACTTAGCACTGAAATAAGCTATACATGCAGCATTCCTCAGAACAGATCTATTAACCTCCAACCTCAGGCGCCTGCAAAATGGCCTCCTATGCTTTTTTTAATTGCACTTCTTATTTCTTTATTGCCCTAAATTAATTCCTTACAGGCATAAATAAGTCACCCCAAAAGGTCTTCAAATTTGTGTTTATCGGCAGTGGAAACAGTCTATAAACTTCAGTCTGGCTTTAGCAACCGTTTTCAACTCTAGTATTGCAATTTCAGATCAACAATAAATTGTTCATATAATTTGCAGGTATGAATAACTGCAGTAGCAACTTAGGCCCTTTGGGAATAGCCACGCAAAACACAGCACAAGTGCTGCTAGTTTCTTGTAATGCGGATTAAAAATAGGCTCACTATGCCCCATGCACTATGTTAAAAATGATTAAGTCACTTGACAAACACCATACAAGGTTTCAATGTAGAACTGGCTCGTGATCTCCTGAACGTCTTAATGACAAACTCCCCTCTCTTCTCCTGTAGTGTCAAATTAAGCCACATCACCCCTCTCAAACACCAACAGCTCTCCTACTCTCTCTCTCAGGCTACTTCATAGTATGATCTTGTTGGATCCTAATGTTTTTTTGTTTATTCCCTTGTCGAGGGGCTAGAAACTCTCCATTTTTGTTTTTATCTTCACAGGAAAGGCTTTTACAACCCCTCTCAGGAATAAACCTATGTGCTTTTTTGCCATCTATTACTCTATGATGTTTTTAGAGATGTTTTTGTAAATTAACAATGCTATATCCAACCACCCTTTTTATTCTAGTGATAGCCTGCACTCCAACTCTTCTTGGCTAAAGTACAGACATAAAACGCTGCACAGCAACTGACAGCTTTTTCTCATTAGAAAGTTTACTGAAGCCAAGACCTCATATTGTTCAAACATTACCAGTGGTTTCTTGTAGTCATTTGGTTTGATGCAGCGGATGAAGTATGGCTGGCACTGCTCGAGGATTTTCATTAGTTTTTCCAGGGATTGCCTGAACTGTCCTCCCAGAGTAGAGAGCCGTTTGGTGGTATCCAAGCCCTGGGAAGAGCAAGCACACGCTGACTGCTACATCATTCACCATCAGAGGGCCAATTAATAAATCTTTGTATTTTTGTGCCATGTAACAGTATCACACAACTGTCAGAAAAAAAATTATTTACCTACACGGGAGCTGAATCTACCATCTGTATCTTATTAATTTGGGGTTATTCTTGCGAGGAAACCCCACTAAGCTCTTTCACCTACTTGGGCACTAAGTTCTAGCAGTGGGGGTGGCTGTGGTAGAACAAATTCCACCCACAGGAGCCCACATAGGCCTGTCTCTTCCCCCCGAGGCTGTGCTTGGCATAGGGCCTGGGAGCCAAGCTATTATTCATGGGCGTGTGCCTGAAAGCTTGGTGTAAAACAGCTACTCCCAAAGCAATAATAACCTCCAGGCCAGGCATTTTCCTGCCATCTCATAGCTAACTAGGAATTCTAAAGATCCTGAACAGCTCATTCCTTAGTGATTAGGATGACCGGTCATCTTGCTCATTAATACTACAGTAAGTAGTGAAAAGGCAAACTTGTACTGGAGGGTAAGGTAAGAGCTACTCTATTTATGGCTGCATATAAAGTGCCTTATGTCTCACCGCTCCTGGGTTGAAATTTGCTCCCGGTTGCAACAGTGTAACCCCAGAGGGATGGGACTTGGCTGCAGTTAGCTCCTGACTTCCCCAACTCCTCTGTTCCACCTATGTCTCTCTCACACAGATCATCACAACAGGCCTAAGCTTCTACCTCCTAGTACGTTTTAAGGACACATTAAATTACGGTGACAACAGTGCAGATTGCAAGCAACAAAAGGACTCTACTGGCCTTTTACATACAGGCATGGAGCTAATAATTGCAGCACAATACAGCAGTTGTTTGGTTGGGGGGGTTTGGTGGGCTCTGGGTTTTCTGGTTTTGTTTGTTTGGGGGTTTTTTGATTATTTTTTTTTAATTTTTTCCCAAGTAAATAATTTAAAGTCCAGTGTCTCCCCTCACTTTCATGGTCTTTACAGTACCTCATTCTGCTGGTTCTTATGTTTAAAGTGCCCTTTCTGGCACTCAAGTTGCCACCTTCTGCTTTAGCTACAGGGCAATGCTGCCCTCCAGCGACCAAACACTCGTGCCTTTGGAAAACGGTTCCTAGGAATGGTTTATAGCAGCTCTGATGCATCTTTGGGCTAGCAAGCCTCTGTTTGAAATAGGTATGATAACAGCATACTCATGTTTAAGCTGCATAAGAGTTAAAAGCATCTTGCACTCCCAGATCTTAGAGGCCTTTCTGCTGTACCATTAAATCAGTGGGGTCACCATACAACTCTGAAGCCCATGCCCTCATGATCTTACACATATAACATTGCTAAAGCTGAATTTGTTGTTGGGATGGTGATGACTCTTTTTCCCCTGGGGAGAGGAGAGCAACTCTGAGACCACAGGACAGCAAAGTTTCTTCTGGCACTTCATCCACTATTCTTTTCCATAGCCTGCTTTTTAGGCTTCCCAACAGTGGCCCAACCTATTTGAAGTTAACAGGGGTATTTCAGCTAACTTCTGTGCATTTTGAAATGGGCAGTAGCCCACTTTTCCTGTCTCCCTTCTTGACATGCTGTTGTACTTTCAAAATGTAAGGGAAGTTTTTTTTTTTTCAATAACACGACATTATTTATAGAGACAAAAACCATTAGAGCATTAGAGCAATGTGGATAGACCTGATATTTCATCTGAAGTTATTCATAGCTTTTAAGAGATGCTAAGCCAGTTCTCTGTTGCTGCTTGTACCACTGCTGACATTCTTCTCCCCCAGGATGTTTACCTGTCCGTGGCCAGATGTTCTGGACAGCAGAAAGCCATATTGGGAAAAAGACTGAGGAAGAAAGGACAGGATCAGAAAACACTGCCAGGAGAACAGACAGATAACAGGTGAGATAGCAAGCTGACTGTTTGTTCTATACCTTGACAGGAAAACTCAAAGGTCTAAACATTAAAAGCAAAAGTACCTTCACACGATGATGACACTGCATAGTTAAATGCTCAGAAATCAAGGTATGTGAAAGTTGCAGCAGGGCAGAGATCTTGAACTCTGCCCCACGCTGTTTCCAGTCCACTGCGCTTTACAATCTCCTTTTCACTCGTCACAGGGCAAGGCTCCATACGCCACTAGGCACAGATGATTCTGTGATAATTAGCCATCACGAACTTTGTCACAAAGCTTCTGGGCCAGGAGGGAGAGCTAAAGTTGCAGCAATATGCAGGGCAGTGAGACTGTGTCTACAGGTGTCACTGGGAGCAGGAGACAGTATCTTTCTGTTACAGCACAGCTATTTGCTCCTTCGCGCTAGCCTGTCAGCCCTCTGCAAGAAAGAAAAGGTCAGGACCCTCCTGCCAGTTGCCCAGGCAGACCCCTTGGTGTTACGGTCCCAGCAGACTGGCTACCTGTGCAGTATGACAGCAGTTTAGCTGAGGGCTTCTGGACAGGTATTGGCTTTGCAGAGGGGGTCTCTGGCTAGTGCCTTGTTCCATTCCAATGAGCCTTTTGAACTACAGTTTCCTCTTACTAATTTACACCCATCCATGTGGATGCAGTACGGATGCCCAGCCAGACCCAAAGGAAACCCATCCAGCTGATGACAACATGTGGGGAGGTAGCACGACTCATGCTTCAGTGACAGCCTGCAGGCATGGCCTCCCAGATGGCCAGGGATGCAGCCCTGGGAGACAGGATGGACATTACACTTGTTTACAGTCAGGCCCTGACTTTTCCTGCAGACTCCTTTGCAGAAATGAGTTGAATGAAAGGGACAGGGGTTTGCAGAGGCAGTGCAAAAGAAAGAGGAGGTCAAGAACAGCCAGAGCCTTATGGAAGGGAGAAGAAATGAGTTGTTTCTGCAACCCAGCCCCAGTAAGCCAACCTTGTAGGCCTGGTCAGCTCCAAGATGCCGGATGGTCCCACGTCCCAGACTAGGTGTGGTTGTTTCCACCTGGAAAATCTCCCTCAGGAATTTGTTTTTGGAAGAATGAACCACTTGCATTACGTTAGCACTCAGTGTGTCCCGATTTTTCTCCAGGAAATCTATATGATGGAAACAAAATCAGCTTGTCATCTCCACAGCCTGCTGGCTGTAGCACCACTCCATCTAGCTAAAATCCACTTCATTTACATTAACTTGCAAATTAGTTTAAAGTAATCCTCCTGACCTCCTGATTTGACTTGAGATCAACACTACCCTGGTCAGACACATCCAGGGCAGGTCATGCCCTTCTCTTCACTCTCCATATCCAGCAGAGATAGGCTCACCTTTTGATTCATAAAAGACAACACCAGCAAAGTGGTTGATGCCAAACTTGGTGTCATGGACACTCTTAGGTGGGATGTAGACTTTACTTTTGCCATGGAGGGAATTGATTTTGACGAGCATGGTGGCTTCTGTGCCCTAGAAACAAATACAGGCAAAAAAGGACAGTTAAGCAGATTCCCCTCCAGCACTGGCCTATGCTCAGTGAACAAATAAAAGTGGTGCTCAGAGATAACAAAATCTCAAATTCTGCCCCTTAGTTGTGTAGTAGATCTGGAGGAAAGTACTGCCAGAAGTATCTTCCCTTTTACACAGGCCCTTGAGCATCAGAACAGAACACACCACCAGAGCATAAGGACTGGTATTTCAGGGCTGTACACAAGCCCTCATAATATTACTGACATCACCAGGTATGCTGAGAATTTCCCAAATCTTTGGACCTCTCAAGCAGAGCCCCTCACCTGCAGTCAGCTGGTGCGTCTCTTCATCACAATCTCATTCCCTTGCAGTGCACGTGAGGCTCTGCTCGTTGGCCTGTGCTAGGGGCAGCGAGTGCTGTGTTATCTGAGAAATCATGGGCTCCAGGAATCCTAGAGGAGATACTTTCTTGGCCTGACTGCAGGACATACAGTGGGGACTGCCCTCTTCTTAGGCAAGAAAGGGGAAAGCTGTCTGCCTGTACATGACCCTCTCAAATTGTTATCTGAGGACTACAAATGAGCTGAGGCAGGGGCTTGCTTTTCTGGACAAGCCCACATTGCCATCTGATTCCTGTACCAGCCCTCCTGCTTAGCCTCACTGTGCTCTGGAGACTATGAAAATGCTCTGCAGGGATGCCTGAGATCACATGCTACTTCCATCTCTGCTGTTCTGTTTGAGATGCCTGGCTTTTGCAGAACAACAGTTCCTCACAATGGGGACATTGCTCAACTAGGTCTGTCATCCAGGAGAAGAAAGAGCAAGCTGCAGCCCAGGCAAACAGCAGAACAATACTCAAACAATAAGCGAATTCAAAGATTTCCTAAGAAGCCCTTGTAAAATGATCTGGACTCCTTCCTTCTCTGTCTGGAACAGCTGTAAGAGTTTCAACTGTGAGTGAGGTACCAGGAAGAGCACACTCCAGCAGAGAGTGAAGCTTTTCTGTAGTGAGCTAATTTAAAAGGAACCTCTGTGGGGAGAAGACACTGCCTCTCATAATGTATCCGAAAGCCACCTTTGCACTTTTCTGTGTCTAAAGCCAAGCATTACCTGTGAGCTGTGTGCTAAGCCAGGTGTTACAGGTGAAAGCAGAAATTTACCTTTGGGAACTTGCTCTCTTCATCAATGAGGGAGATGATATTCATAGGCTTGAGTGCAATGACTTCCAGAGCCTGGCGGTTATCAGTGAAGTCGATGTTATTCCAGGCAATGTGCTCCGCAAGGTATTCCTCTTGCTCCATCCTGAAGACATGGTTCACGAAGAATTGCTGAAGGTGCTCATTGGCAATGTTAATGCAGAGCTGCTCAAAGCTAGGGAGAAACAAGATGGGAACCCATGGTCATCCTTGGCCAGAGCTGCACTGCTCTAATGTATTTGTTTATTCTCTTTATTAAATACACATCCAGATATACTGCTGGTATATTCCACAGTGCTAATGATCACCACTACTGCATGTTGCCAATCTTAGCAATATAAGGGATGCATCTTCTTCTATGATAAAGATAAGCAGAAATGAGCCAACTGACGATTGAGTGTTTCTGAGTAAGCAAGGAACACATCTTGTATGTGTTTCAAGAAACTCTAGAGATAAATGGGAACATATAGCTGTGAAAATAGCTTGACTGTATGAGTGTGTGATGTGTTTTTACTTGCACTGGCGCTAGCCCTTCTTCTGTTAGTTACTCCTTAACTCTAACCTGACTTTCAGTACCTGGTAATTGCTGTGGCCCACTATGTGTGTCTGTGGAGTGCTCACCACAGCGAGGCCCCATGTGGATTGCAGCCTTTGGGAAGAGCAGAAAATAATAGGAGAGAACACAAAAGATAGAAAATAGGGTGAATGGATCCTAGACCAGATTCCAGAAGTCAGTGAGGAATATTATCTTGTTGAAAGCAAGCAAGATGCATCAGTTGAAATGGATTGGAAAAGACTGCAGAGTATGTGATGATGGTTTGTGGAGCACTGATGATATGGTACCGTACAACTGAGAGAATTACTGCCCCCATAGAGAAGGGCGACCAGAAATGGTGCTTTGGGACTGGAGCCACCAGTAGGAGAGGTAGCAGTGGGGAAATAGTATACTGACCAGGTATTTTGCTGACCTGTCCTTAAGAGTAGAGATATGAAGCAGCCCCAGAAAAGGGATGGGAAAACACTGAACAAGATGAAAGCATGAGCTGAAATGGGAAACACAACATGCCTCCTTTGTACTATATGCAAAATGTATCCCAACAGACATGGTAAAAATGCTATGGAACATGAAAGTTTGGTACAGAGACATGGGACATATTACATCCATACATAGTGGCTGCCTGATCATAGCAGCTTCATAGTAGTCTCCTCCGAGAAAATTCCTGAGGTTTTGGAATAGACATGTGCAATGGATGCAACAAAATGAAGGCTGCAGGGTGAGGCAGAAACCAAAGAAAAATGGAATCTGTGCATGATCATCATGGAGGAGCTTCAGTGATGGAAATTTCACTGCTTTTCTGAGAATCAGGATGATAACGAAAGAGCATGTGTCTGTCTGTCTTTTCATTCTTTCCCTTTACATCAGCTGCTTTTCAGCTTCCCAGTGGAATTTAATCTAGAGCCTCTTACCTGTTATTGCTGAAGTTTTCAAACCCAAAAATGTCCAACAGCCCAATGGACTGACGTCTGTCTTTAGACTTCTGAGAAGTTGGGTTGAAAATGGCTGAGTTGATCTTGTTAACTATCCACAGGAAAATCCTTCCATATATGCCCTGAGAAAACAAAATTAAAGAGGAAGTAGAGCCCATCATTACAGTCTTTGGACATAGCTTACTGCTTGCTCTTGTGCTGCTGCAACACTGTCAAACTGTGCCTGAAAACTATGAGGGACAGGAGCCCTCTGGGTGAATGTTTGCCACATAAGGCTCCTCAATCAGTAAGACAGTCAGCTTTGAAAGCATCCCCAATCTTTAAACAGAGAATAGGTAAGCACCAGTACCTTCACAAAGGCATCCCTCCCATCTGCAGCTTGAACTATGTTCAGAGGCCTGGACACGCTTTCTCCTCGGACAATGATGGAGAGGTTTGTGAGGCTGCTCTGGAGTTCACTGGAGTCCACCTGGAGGAACAGTCATGGCAACCTGGTCATTCCAGGTGGATAAAGGAGATCCAGCAAAGTCTGTCTCAGGAAGAGGGCCGAGACAAACTGCCTGTCCAGCATCATTCACTGGAGGCCTGCTGTCCCAGTTAAAGATCTCCTAGCTCAGAGGGACATCTGCAACAGCACCGCTTGAGTGTCAGCAGGAAGAAGGGGACATGCCCGTTATATGTGTATCCATACATAAACACTCCAGAGAGACGTGCTTTGTCAGCGTGCTCAGGGAGCAAGGAGAGAACTAGTAGAAGACAAGAGTCCATTACCTCAAGCAATTTGGTTGCGATTGAAAAGTGTGGTGAGTCCATCACATCAGAGCAGTCCAAATTGTCGTACACAGCCGCTACAATGAGGAAACAGTCAGTCTCAGGGTGGATCATTTCTGCTACATTTACATATAATTTCAGTGCTGTTATTTCATATTTCTCCAGCCCTGTGGCACTGGGAATGTGGCAAGGCACTAAGTCCTCTTTTGAAACTCCCGGGTTTGATGATTTTATTAAGGAGGGTCCTGATTTCACCCAGGAACCCTGGGATGTACAGGGCCCTTGCAACTCCAGAACACTACGCTAAAAATAGCAGTAAATCTGACAAGGTTATTCCTTTTAAATAGTAGCTATTGGGGATCTAGGGAAGTGCTATCTGACTTCAGAAAATGTGTTTCTGAAAATATTTTTTTCCGTGTGTCTGGCGTGTGGGAAATTTAGACAATGAAAGGGAATGAGGGAAATCCCTCATTTTAGCAGCCAGCATTCCTCCAAAGACTCCAGCTGGGATCACTGTATTGGGCCCTCTCTATCACAAAGGGAGAAGGAGTCTTTTTCTGAAACGTGAGAGCTTCTGGCATCCCGCTGGTGGGTGTCTCAGACTGTGCCTGTGTTGTATCAGAAGTGCATTTCTGCAGGTGAGTGTTCACCAAACCCAGCCAGAAAAAACGACTGCTGTCATCTCCACAGCGAGCATCACTCAGCTGCTCCTGTGTCCTCTGGCTTGCGTAGCACAACAATCAGCAATTCTAACATGGCTTTATATTATGTCTTGTTTCAGTTTGTGTAATAAGGGCCTATTTATAACCATGGAAACCTGATGGCATGACAAAATAATAATAAGATGATGTTTTTCAAAACAATAGGCAGTGGAGTCACAGATCAGAATTTCATGGTGCTTATCTGCCTGCCCTTCCAACCCAGTCCACCCAGAGAAGCACAACCTAGTCTGTACAGATGGAAGCGGCAGCACCTTTAGGCCTTTACCATGGAGTCTGAGGAAATGCTGAGTTTACCTTCAAACTCCACATTCCCCAGGTGCAGGATCACAGCCAGCAGCTTGCTGATGTCCCAGTGCTCAGAATCTGAGAACATGAGGATCTTCATAGCTGAGCGGATGTGGGCATAATCCTTCGTGTCATTCCGGCCGTCACAGGACGTGCAGTTGCCCTGCAAGACATCACACCCACAGGTAAGGAAAACCCTCCCAGTACCCACACAAGGAAGAAAAGAGCTGCAAGGTGAAAAATCCTTGTACGCAATCTGGATGCCCTGTGAGCCACTTGCCACAAGACACAAAGTAAAAACCTATTTAGACATTCCATATGCTCTTCCCATGGCTGTTTTCTTCCCTCATCTCTACTCACAAAAAGAACCCATTAGCAGAGGTGTAAATAATATATTTCTTCAGGGCTAGACTGAATATTGGGGAAGCCAAAAGGAAAAGCTGAGGGGAAGGCTGTTCTGGAACATAGAAGGACAGGAAACTTTGACAAGGCTACCTACACTTACAAGGCCATGCCTGTTACCTTGGTCTCCTCTCTGCCTTGTCAATGGACAATTAAAAGCCCTAATCCCAAATCAAAGCAAGTAGGATTGGATCAGTACTAGAAGACATATCTCAAAATAAGAATGTTAGGTTCTAGTGGAAGACAGATGGAAGCATCCAAGGCAGCATTGGAAGAACCCTCAGCACAGCCTGTACAGCAGATCCTAGGATGCTGCTCCTGTTAGAAGCTGTTTTCAGCCCTAATGGACATAGGAAAATGCCTTTTTTATCCTTGCTATTGCAAACAATATAGTCTGATGGTTACAAAAGTGAAGTATTTCTCGACACTTTGGTTTACAGCATGTAAACATGCCACCTTGTGCCAACAGCTGACCTGACCAAACCACGGATATGTTCTCCTTTAATCTAATCCTCCTAGCTCTGTATTATATGCCCTACTGCTGACCCAAGGAACTTCAGACTTTTTTATGGGAGCGGCCAGTGTGTGAATTGCACTCATCAGCTCTTGCTGCAAGATCAAGGCTATTTTAGAAATGTTAACATTTGAAAAAAAGCTTTGAAACTCCAGAAACATCTTTATGGGCTTGACTGAATTTCCTCTGAAACTAGATGCCCAGCTCCCGTTAGCCTCAGCAGAGGCAGGACTTAGCCCCATTTTTCCACAGCTGTAGAACAGCCCAAATCAAATTCAGTTGACATATTTAATGAGGTATCTGCACAGGGTAAAGAACAGGATTTTCACAATGCCTTTTGTGCCCTAAACCAGCCAATTAGCTATTTTCAAAAATCTCACCTATGAAATCTCACCTATCTATCAGATGTAAAGACTAGGATTCTTGGCACTGTTTCTGCTTATTCATTTCCCCCTAAACTATACATACCTGATTAGTATTCTCCCTGGCATGAGATGTAAAACCTGAGTACCTGTGAAAGTGGGGGTTATTTCCCACCTGCTTTAAGATGTCCCTTATGTATCTTAAGTCTGACTTTGATAGAAAGCTTTGAACTGCCACAGGCTTCCTCCCACTGGTGGACATTACAATAAATCTCTGAAGCTGAGGCTCACAGCACTTTTGGTGTTACTGCTTCTGGTACCCTAAGAAAAGGACTGTTCAGATTTGGTAACTCCCCATCTGCGGCTCCTATTGATTGTAATTGCTTGCTAGGAGAAGAAAATGGCAGAGGGATAATGGAGAAGAAAGCAGAGACTGTTACCATAGTGAGATAAGTGTACTCTGAAGCAGTGCCCAGATTCAGCATCTTTTTCTGCTCTGTATTCATCCCCATTAGCATGCAGTAGAAGATGTGATAGTTCCTCTCCTCTGGAGCCTAAAAGAAAGAAATAGGCCAATGGACAGTCTTGTCAGCGTAGGCTTGTAACACAGGAGCCGGCAGAATGGACATCTGCCAGTGCCCTCACCTGCCGGCAAACCCGGGACTTCTCCAGAAGAAACTGTTCTATCCGGGCTCCTTCTATCACACCATTTTGGTTGAAGTGGATATCAATGTATTTCCCAAAGCGACTTGAATTGTCATTTCGAATTGTCTTGGCATTTCCAAAAGCTGATGGGCAAGGGACAGAGATAGTATCTGGATTATTGCAGTTAATGAACACCAAGTCTATTTTTTAGCTCCTTTGTTTATGCTGCTGTTTTTTGATATGTGTTCCAAATGACAGTGCTGACAAGTACTGAAGAATGTCTGGTCTCAGACTGCCTGCTAAAGAGAGAGGCAGCCATACTGTCCAGCCAGATAATCATAGAATCATAGAATTGTCTAGGACAGAAGGGACCTTTAAGATCATCTTGTCCAACAACCTAATCTAGTCCATCAACCTAACCCTGATAAAAAAACATCACTAAACCATGTCTCTAAGCACTATGTCAACTTGTCTTTTAAATACCTCCAGGGATGGTGCCTCAACCACTTCCCTGGGCAGCCCATTCCAATGCTTAATAACCCTTTCAGTGTAAAAATTTTTCCTAATATCCATCCTGAACCTTCCCTGGCACAACTTGAGTCCAAGAGAGCTGGGCAAGTCTGAAGACCTCCAGAAGGACTTACTGGGAACACACTTGATCCCTCTACGGAGAAAGATGGGTGTCTCAGAGAGTTCTTCTATAGATACGTCCATGCTTGGCCACTCACTTTCCCACTCTTTAGCAAATGCTAAACCAGGGGTCTTTACATTGGGCTCGGCAATTCCAAGGACTCTCATGCTCCTGGAAGTTCTGGGTTACATACTAGAGTGGCACCTCCTCCAACAAGCGTGGGAGCTGTTGTGGACTTCATGGGGACAGGGCAGAAAAGCATAGAGAAGTTCTACCCTGTATCGCCAGTGTTCCAGGGTTTTTAGCAGTTACGCAAATACAATGGTTCAAAGATCTGTTTCTGAATTTTTTAACCTGATATAGAAATCCTGAGATAAAGGTGGTAAATCAGGCATGTTTGCTAAAGAACCCACCTTCCAGAATGGGGTTGGCCTCTAGGATTTGCTGCTCTATCCAGGAATGCTGTCCACTGACAGCTGCCAAAAACTGTAGTATTAGCTTTGTGCTTTCAGTCTTCCCAGCTCCAGATTCTCCGCTGTGGAAAGAAACAAGATCATTACAGGTCTCCTTTCTGCTTTTTTGGCTAGGATGGCAAAAGGGCAGACCAAGTTAAAAAAACCCCAACCACATATTTACCCCGTGAGTCGCAGATCAGACTGTCTTTCATGGAAAGCTGGAGAATTTTAGTCTTTCACCATCTTATCTCGTAAAATTTAAGTTGCTTTTTAGACTTAGGCTGAGGTCTAAATTCTCCCACTGATTAAAAACAAGCAAATCCATGGAAGACATTCTGTAGCAGTGCAAATTAAATGACTACTCACTTTCCTTCTTTAATGCATTAGCAGATTTTCAATGCTAGTCTTAGCACATCAACTGAGTTTCCTCAGCTATAATCAGATATTATTGCAATGAGACTATCTGGTTCTTCACACTGACGATTAACAGAAAATGGATACATGTTTTGTGTTTCTAAAATGAAGAAAGCTTCCCTCTGTCTCCAGGTTAGCAGAGGTTGTTTCTCTCCAGGAAACCTCTAGTCTCAGAAAATACATGTAACATAAGTATCATGTCCCCAAGGTGAAAGATAGCCTCACATCACACAGGTTCATATTTTATGCTTCTTTATGTGCAGAATGTATCACCACGTTGAAAGATTCTTGGAGACAACAATGGAGTTCAGAAATCCCTTGCTTATGTTCTACTATTTGCAGCCCTAACTGAAAACGAAGTTGCAGGGGAGAAAATATTTCCTCCCTGTTGTCTCTAGTCTTATCTGTGCCCTTCCATTTGGAACATCTCCTATGTCCACAAAGGTGCCCCAAAAACATGCCAGACTTGGCTTCTGCTACTCATCCTCTCTGAGTCCAGTCACCTGATCACGCAGCACTGGTCTCTCTTATTCCTCTTCATATTGAAATAGCAATTGTCTGCAATGGCGAAGACATGAGGTGGCAGCTCTCCAATCCTCTTGTTACAGTAGAGTCTGATCTGATCAACTGTGTACAAGGGCAGCAGCTGGTACGGATTCACTGCCACCAAGATTGATCCTGTATAAGTCTGGAAAACAGTTATGAGTGTTACCTCTAGCAGCAAACCTGCAAACAAGAATACAACCAAAGCCACTTGCAGAAAAATCTAAACAGAGGAAGAAGGGAAGCCTGGGAGATCCATAGCAGCACTTAAGTGAGGCTGAGAGCCCAGTTCCTCACTATAAACTGCTATTAAATATCCCAGCATGTGGGATTTTTTGCAAAAGAATGCTAGCTGTAATCTCCTTGCCAAATCACAGCTCAGTTCACTGTCTCAAGCTAAAGCACAAGAAAGTCCAATTTGACATGGCACTTTTGTGTGTTGCCATAAGCTGTTTTGCAGTGTTTTGTTAAGCTGCTTTCGTGTTCTATTTCAGATGTAGCTGAACTTTGCTAATGGGCAAAGTTATGGTTGTGTTATTCATACAGTCATTTAGTAACATTTATAGACAACAGCACCATTGAAATGAAGGAGGCTGTTGAAGGCTATAGAAATGCAAGGCAATAATACTGTGGAAGAACCTGTCCATAAGACAACTGCAGACTGCTAGTGTCTAATATAACAGGTCTATACACACATCTTGGTAATTATAACTGCACCATCTATAAAACCAGTCCTTGTTCACACTAAACATCACTGCATCTGTGTTGTAAGACACAGTTCCTCTCTTATGAAAGTAGCAGTGTATACAACATGGGAGGCAAAGCATGCAAAAACCTGAATATTATTATCATATTACAAACTGGGAACTAAGGAACAAAGAAACTAAAGATGTCAAGTTGCTCAAAGTCACAGATAAAACCTGTAATCGACAAGAAATGAAACCAGGTGTCCTAAATATCCAGATTTATTCTTCATCTATTTTATTACATCAAAATCAAGTAACCATTGACTTGGACTGAAAGACAATCCAAATCATGTTGCTCTGTACTAGTTAGACTGATCCTTAGTGCAACAGCAGCACTAAGCTGTAACATAGACTGGATTGAACTAACTGTCAGTCACTGGTGGAAATGATCACTCGAGGGCAAAGTAAGCAGGGTCACTACCTACGTATATCTCTGTCATTTCAGAGACTATTAGCTCTCTTCTTCAAAGCTAAAGTACTTGAATGAAAGAAGAGAAAAACTATGTTGTGTCTCCTTGGCACCCTCATTCAGTAAAGGAAGCAGAGGGCCCCAAGTATGAAAGGCTTGCAGGCTTTCAGGTCGCTCTGCTAAACAGGTAGCACAAGTTGTTCCTGAAAGTACTGTGCCTGGTGACCTTGGCACTCACATAGATTTTGTGCTCCTGGTGGCGGATGAGGAGGTTGTGCACCATGCCTGCTTCATGGAGATCCCCGAGGCTGATCATGTCTTCCACCCCATGAGCAGAGGAGGGGTGCATCAGGTGCACCATGTGCATGTTCCGAGCCGTGATCCAGTGCTCCTGAAAAAGGCAAGGCAGCAGTTTTAATGTGTTCTGCTGATGCTCAGAGGCAAACAAAGGAGAGCCACGTTAGACCAGAATGAGCTGCAGTATGATCAACTCTTAAACCAGCAGATTCTAAGAAAAAGTTGACTGAACTACAGAAATTAACTGGTTTGCTGCTTCCCAGGACCAGATGATTTAAAACGCTCGAAATGCCATTCAAGTGGGTTCTGGACATCACCAAGTTTAGCGTTGTTCAAAGTGCAGTTCTGTCAGGTTGTCACAGCCACATCAGGTATGAAGTAGGGCTGAAACCCCAGCCCAACTGACTTTAGCGGGATCATGATTTCACTTAAAGCTCCACAAATTTAGAGACTGGAGCCTGTCCATTTCCTTTTCTTAACTATGTAGATATTACCTCTATCTTAGGAAGATCTAAATCTTCACAGTATTGGGACCTGGGGATACTAGAGTATCACCCTATACTTGCTTTATTTTTATGTTCTTTCTTTCAGTGTATCCTACCAGCCATCACTGAAGTCAGATTATTTGGCTAGATGGCGCTTTGGTCTGACACAACGGGGCCATTCTTTTGTTATTTTTACTTCTAAATTTTATGTTCATCTTTCACACATCGTTATAGTGTAGCCCACCTTGCCTTCATCATCCTCCAGCAAGATCCGTCCTGACTCAGAGTCCTTCACAACTGCCCCAATAGGGACATTGAATTCACTGTTTGGTTGAGTTTCCAGCCACACATGATCACCCTGGGGAGAAGAAAAGCTATGGTCAAGTACAGTGACAAACTTTATGCTGTGTAGCTCACAGGCATACATCTCTTGGTTTGAATCTTTTAGTGATTTGATTTCTTTAGCAGTGTTTAACTGGATAAGTTCTTACTGCTCACAGGCAGTACAGCCTAACAGTTATAGTATCAGGACCTTTGAGTTCTACTCCCAGCTCCACAGCTGACCTGGAACATGACTTTGGACAAGTCATCAAGCTCAGCCATCTCACAGGAGGAAATGAGGCAACACCTTTTACAAGGACAGCAATCATTCAGCTCCATTTCCTCCCAGAGCCTGGCGGGGGCACAGTGAATGCTGGTAAAGTGGTATTCTTTCAGAAGAGATGCTTGAAAACACAAATGTTACCAGGAAAAAGAAAAACAAACGGACAGATGTACAGACTGGATGCCTGTACAGAGCTCTGTTGCAAGAGTTTTTAGATATATATTCTTTCTGCTATAGCTGAAATCACTTAGAAATGTGGGTGCACCCATGATCTCTCTTCAGAAAAAAAAAAAAAAAAAAAGCATAGTTTATTCAGCCCAGCTCCTTTATTTACATTTGTAGAGGCATGGCAACATCCCGCCTCTCTGCAGAGCAAGCAAGCAAGGATAACTGCTCTGCTGCCACTGGAGAAAAGTTGTGAGCTACAGCTGCCCTTTCCTAGGAAAGAGCACCATCTTGGTGTCGCCTGCACTACTGTCCTGGTTATGGTCCCCAACTCCAAGCCCCCAGGAATACTTTCTTTTGCTCCAGGCACTAACACACATTCAAACAGAAAGCTTTACTGTAATCGCTGAATGAAAATTGGACAAAACTGTCAGTCAGATCTTCAATGGGTAGTTCATTCCTACACCTGCTGAGGAACCGGCTTTCTAGCTAAGAGTCTTGTCTTATACAGCTTTTGTTACATGCTGTAGCATTTACTGTCAAAGTTTCAATTTTTTTTCTTTTTTCCTCTCAAAATACTTTATGGGCTTATGCTTAAAACCCAGCAACTGTAGTGTAAAGCATCTATAATCGCACAAGATTGTGAAGAATGTTACAGGCTAACAGCTCTCATTTGCGTTGAATAAAACTCCAGAGGTAATCCCTGTAGTTTCAGCGCCACACCTTGTGACAGAGGTCACCAGCTCAGCATGAGCCCAGCCAGGACAGGCAAGACACCTCCGCATCTCTAGTCTAGATTGGTATTATTTTATGCCTTGTTGATACTGGGTTATTGATACGTTGGTTCTGATATTTTCTCTCAGGTGCTTTTCTCCTCTTTGGGCCTGAGGCTAGTCAAGTAAATCACAGCAAAGAATAGGACTTACCTTTCGGAAAATCATTATGTTTCAGATCACTGGGTGTAACCTGCAGTGCCAAGAAGAACTTAACATTAGGCCAGGAAAGGGCTCAGGCTTTGATCAGAATTGACAGTGAAGTGGAGATGTTTCCTTGTAAAAACAACAGCAAAATGCCTTAAAATAATTATGATTATAGATTTCATTAAAGCAAAATAGACCACAGTAAGATGTACCCAATGTAGAAATGATGAAACCATCTACCTAAAGCAAAGATCTGCAGTGCTAGGGGGGAGGTGGTCTGCTCTGAGTTCTACCACATAACCCTGGAGATGCTCTCAACCCTGGAGAAGTCACTGTGAGCATTTTGATACCAAATAGTTCCCTCAATCGAATGCTAGGCACATTTATTAGGTGAATTAAGTTTGGCTCACAAATAAAAAGACCCCACAATGTAATGTAATTCAATGCACAGTACAGTTACCTTTGGCTGGTCCATTGACCCAGCAGTTCCGTTCCTGCAAGTGGCCAGCCCAGTGACACAGACTGAACTCATGCTCTCCTAAGATGCTCAGTTCCCTCAGACTCTCACAGCTTGAACCTACCACCATATAGAAACTGAGGTCTAGAGTTCACCTTTCTTGGCTGGAATGGGAGGGGTTGCAACGAAGGCATGAGCAGCAAAATAAGGAACAGGAAGGAAAAGAATTAAAATTAGGAGCTCACTATTGAGAACATAATAGTGAAAAGATTGGTGGCCAGAAGTCTACACCAGTGCTTTCATTAAGGGATGATACTGTTTAGGCTGTGATCCTTGGAACAACCAACAACCAAAGTTTTCAGAAGCTGCTACCTGTCCCATAGGGTACTGCAGCTGGATTTTGGGAGTGATTACAGGACTAGGTGTGATTTGCTGGCTCCCACTCTTGCTACAGCGGGAAGGCTGCTGTATGCCTTTTACTGTGTGTGGAAAACCACAGGCAAAGACTCTGCAAAGTTCCCTTTAAATGTTTCCAGAGCTCAAGACGTTTTTTTTTTTTTTTTTCTCCTGTTATCTCTTTCTCCTAGCAGGAGTGATCCCTGCACATTACGGCTCCTGAATGACCTGTGGTGTCTGCTTCACACAATAGCTGCTGTGTGCAGCAGACATCGGTTGTCAGCCCAGGTCTCCACAGCCTCATATTCACCAACTTCTCACAGCCGTGTGATCCATTCTGCTCCCTCCGTCTCTCTAAAGGGTCTCTCCCTCTATCCATTGTTCCAGCACACCCAGAGAAAAGGTTCAGCTCCCAGTTGATAATAAGAATGCAATGCTTACAATAAGCAAAATATTCCCTAAAATGCTAAGCTTGGACCAAACACTAATTCTATTTTTACCCTTTTACAATCTATTATCAATGATACTTTCTTAACATTTTTATCTCAAACGGATTTTACAGCTCATGCTCAGTGAAGGCATATTGAATCATCTGCATCCCTTCGGCACATTCCTGTTTGACAGTGAACTGTTTGGAAACTACTTTACAGGAAGATGAGTGGACACTATGGGACCAGAAATTGATCTTTGGCACTTATTCCAGGCAAGTCCATGATCTCTCGGAACATCCCCCATGAAGAAGAGAGACACCTGCTCCAGTTTAATCTTGACACTCAAATGCAAGTTTCTTATTTTCTCATAGCCTTTTGAGAAGTTATTTTATTCTGCTCCTAAATTAGGCTTGTCTAGGTTTTGGGCAGGTTCTCTGGAAAGTTTGAGCAAAACAAGAAAACCAGAAATTAACTAGAATTAATGAGTTGAAAGTTCCATTTTCTACCTATGCTATACAGATAATCATCAAAATCCCTGTTTGCAGTACCATTATTATTAGTGATTAATGGGATACTTCATCAATAATTTCACCAAATTCCTTGAGATTTCTTCCATCATGTGTAAAGGCTTTAAAATCTTACGTTTAAGATTTCTTATAACTATTTACAATTCTGTGTACTATGGATGGTGTATCTTTTTGAGTGGTACCCAGATTTCATTACTTTTCTGATTGAATAATTTAAATAATTTTATGACATATCTTCATTTTATGATGGAGCTGTAGAAGTTTCCGAGGTTTAGAAATTTGCACCTAAATTGTCAGAAAAGTGTTTCAAGTCACTAGTTTATTTTTGGAAATTCATGCTCTTGAAAAATGAAGATTACCATTAAAAAAAGCTCAAGGTGAAGTTTGGGGATACCACTGCTTTCTCCCTCTTGTTTTAATAAACTTCAATGTTAGATGAAAACATTGCAGTAAGAGAATTAGGGCTCATTTTATCACTTCCTTTCCTATAGCTGCCCATTTTTTTTTTTTTTAATCCATGTTATTTGGGAAGGTATAAATAGCTTCCATAAATCATGGTCTTATTTAAAACTGATGGGTGCATAAACAACCTTTTCTTCAGACTAAATGGAAGGAGCAATTATATTCCTGTACGCAAGATACTGCTGCTGTTGTGCTTTACACTGATGTCCTGACCACAAGGAGGGCTATTAGGGGAACAAAATGGAAACTAGGAAGTACTTGACAAGCTACAAGATCTTTGTGCCCTATATAGCCCCTATAAAGGGCTATACAGTAGCATGGATTGAAGAAGGTTTTTAAGCAGGCCCAGAATGATTTACCATTTCAAAGTCATCATAAGATATGCTGAAAATAACTAATGATCAACATTGCAAAGTGTATTGTGATCCCAAAGTGAAAAATAAAGAGAAACTTCAAGAGATGACAGACTGCTGATGTAGAAGTCTGATGCTAACACATATTTTAAAGCAGGAATTTTAAATGTAATTTTCACATAGGTGACCCAATAAGAAGAACAGAAGTGGACTGTGACACTTAATAACAAAAGCTGGCACATGGAGAAACAGCACGTCCTGTGTCCCCAACATAAAACCTGCTGACGCCATTAAGAATTGATTTTCCCTGTGAGACTAGGGCAACCTCCAGAGCTCATCTGTAACTAAGACAATTCTCAATTTTGTAGCACAACATCTATGAAAATTTAGCAATGCAACATGAATGTGTTCTTTCTGGTTCCTTGGGTTTTCTTCTGTTTTTTTTTTTTTTTTTTAACTCTCTCAAAAAGGAACTTCTGTCTTTAATAATCAGTTATTCTTATGGTGAAGTCCTCGTTCTTATTCAAGACTCAGGAACTGAAGCTGCATATTAACTTCAATAATGTGATGACGTATTACTATGAGGGTCGCAAGGTGGTACCGAAGCATGGTACTTGGCAAACACAGGCCAAAGATGGGCCACGGACAGCCACGGTGACTCACAACTGACAGATACATTTTCACCTGCGCCAGAAACCAGAATAGTGCAACAGAGCAGAAATGTCTACCCAGAACAAAGAGGGAGTGGTACATGCAAACACGACACGCAGCCATACTGCGTCACATCTAAGGTATAGCTACCTCCGGATCCAGCCTATGACAGCAGCCAAGAATGGACACACAGGGAGGAGATCCAATATAATCCCGGGATGCGCAGTTTCAACATTTAAAATGCTTATTCCCAGGTAAGTTCTAAGTGGCCATCACCCCACCCGCTTCAATGGCCGCTTTCTGACAACGCCTGGCTCTCTCTGTTGCTTTCCTTTCCAAAGTAATGCAGCACCGTAAACCAAACTGCACCCCCCCAGGATAGGAGATTACCTCTCCAGAAGAAATCTTCACTGTCTGGCTTCTGCAGCTTAGTTCCCTCTTTTTCATAAGCATTGGAGTAAGAAGGAAAAGGAAGGTGAAACTCGTACTGGTGCCATTAAGGGATCCCTCACCAAGTGCCAGTTCTCCGCTGCACAAAGGAGGAAATGACTGAAGCACGGTTATTTATTACAGGACTTTGCTCCCAGTTCAGCATATATGTCATTTCCAAGTCAGGTGTTCCAGTAATCAAGAAGGCAAATTCTTCCCTGGGTGAACCTTAAACTTCAATCTCTCCCTGTGCCTTGCCTGAATCCTTTCAGATTTCTGGAAAGCACTCCCAGAAGGAAACCCTTTAGCATCTGATCTTACTCTCCTCCAACACCGCTGACTTCCCTGAGGTTCTCTTGGAGTCACTCTGTTAGATAAGAGGGAAATCAGGCCCTCCTCCCTCATCTCTCCCCTTGGTTTTGCACAGCTGTTCCTGCAAGGTCAGAAAACGCACATCAGTCTAGGTCCTGTGTGGACTGTGTTTCACAGTACCTAGAGCAGAAGGCAAAATAAACTCATGACACAACTGAAATTGGTACTGAATTGATGGACACATGCATGTAAGGGGACTGGGATTTCCAGTCCATTTGTTTAAAAATTCCTGGTTTTGTTATCATTAATTTATCTCCCAACAAACACTCTGTCCCTGTGTCCCAGCACCTAGGTCCCTATCTGCCCTCTTCTCTCTTTCCAAATTAGGACAGGATGGCCAAGATCTTCCTGTGTTGCTCCATGTGTGCTCTCAGTAATCCCATGTCCTTCTTGCCCATCCCATTAAATTCCAGCACTAGATGTGAGGTCTGGGAAAGAAACCGAAGTGTAGGATACCTGCGGTGAGGCAGATACCTTCATATTGCAAATGAAAGCATGCGGTAATTGTGAATGTGTGCTAATATTCCTAAGAGCTTAACTCCTACTTTTTTTGTTTCCTAGGCTCAATATAGCTACACTGTACGATGAGAAAGCCAACAAAAAGCCTCCGTGTTGGAGACAGATTCTTGGGGCTCCTGCTGCAGTTCCATATCCAAATCAGAGGTAAGCATTCAAGCGTAGCAATAAATAGTTGGGAGTGATATGTGTTTTTCCACATTACATATTTGTGTTTTAATATTAGCCTCCTTACCTGAGGTTTTCGTGTAGGTTTTATAGCAGAAATGAAGATGCAGGTGCAGAAATAGAGCAAAGGCCCTTCAGGGCTCAGAGACTTTTAGAGAGAGGCAGGAAACCAGGAGGTAGAGAGGAGAGCTTTCTTTAATTTTCTAACTGTGCAAATCATTCTTACTCAAGGATTTTGCCTCAAAGTAGTTATTTAGCAGACTTTTATTTCTGATACAATCATTTTTAGAAGAAGTCTATATGCTGTACGTGATTAACGAAATTATAAGTACTGAGTTTATTAGATGAAGGTCAAATATTGGCAAACAAATCAAAGTACAGACTTTTATATACCAAGGCAGGTATCTAACACTAAAGCTTTTTGCATAGCTAGGCTGCAGGGAAAAAAGTGCCATGTGTATTTCTTCAGCATATGAAACATATTTGCTGAAATTCCAAATGGAGTGTGTTTTGGGGTAGAGAATCTCATTCTAAAAATATATAACTTTTTAATACTTGTGACCAAGGCTCAGTGAGGGTGCTATTTGAGAGAGAAGTACAGTATTTCTGTCCTGGTACAGTATGTAAACCGTATGAGACAGAGACACAGGGGACTCAAGGTAGTCTGAAAGAAAAGCACGACTCATTGTACGGCTGAAATACGTATTGGAAGGGAGATGGATTTCCACAGTCAAGTCTAGACATACTCAAGAGCCAGGAAACATAAGCTGAAGGAGAAGAGGCTTGATATATCGCGTGGAAGCAGCCTGGGTGCTTCGTAAAGCACGTGTACCTAATGAGAGATGAGCAGCCGGCTTGCTAAAGGCTTCTGCGGAGACTTGGCTGTGGGTGAGAAGGGGGAGCTCAGGTTTGGGAAGTCACTGAGCTGTGTGACCGGGGAAAGATGGGAGCTTGCCAGGAATGAACAGCTCTGTTTACTGCTGAAGACAGAGTTTGGTGAACCACAGAATCACAGAATGCTATGGGGTTGGAAGGGACCTCTGGAGATCATCTAGTCCAACCCCCTGCCAGAGCAGGTCCACCCAGAGCAGGTTGCACAGTGAGGGACTGTACAGGGCACAGACACTCTTGTAGTTGTGATTAGGGGCAATTTGTAGGATGGTCCCCGCTGATGAATAAGGCACTGAGAAATGCAGCAAATTACAATCGGATAATCCCCGGTGAATTTAATCCTGCTGTTGTTCAGAGCAATAGGTCTGTCTGGACAGACATGCGTTAACAAAACTGTCTCTTCCTGACAGCTTCCTAATTAAGAGATTGATGTCAGGATCAAAGGGTTTAATTTGCACATGGCGCTGGCTCTCACATTTCCTCTCCAGCTAAATCAAAGTGGCCTTGTCATTTCTGCATCACCGAGCCCTAGATGCCAAGTACCATTTTATGTTAAACTAGTTCTTTTTCTGAGGTTTCTGAAGGGAGGTGGACTGGATATAACAATTTGCAATTTAAACTGTTCATGTAGAAGCCCTCCTGTCTACACTAACCTCCTTCCCTTCCTCTAAGCAGATTTAGCTTTAAGTCACTGATGTCTGTTAACTCTGAAAGGCGTACTGCAGGCAGCAAAGCAAACTAAATAAGAAGTACATACCAGTAAAGGATTTCCAAGTGCATCCCTTGGTTGTCTTGAGCATTCTGTCCCTCAGGGGAAGGCTTATTTCATTCCAGCCAGTTCATGATGTTGTACAGAGAGGCGGACTGGTGGGGCTCGGGGATCTGTGTCATTACACGCCTTCACACACGCCAAGTGGGTGCTGCTTACTCTGCTTGCAAGAAGGCAGGTCGTTCTCCCCCACTGCGCAATCCCATTATGGTCTCAGTGTCACTCCATCCTTCCTTTTGGGATGCAGCCAACATGGGATTACAAGGGTATGTTACAGGCCGGTAAGCGCCAAGTTCTGGCTCATGAGGGACAAAGACATGTGCACGCGAGCGTGTCTGCTAATGCACACACACACAGAACCTGCGGAAGAGCTGTCAGAAGTGATGCCCAATTATTCAGCATTCAGTGAGGTTTGCTTAAGACGGGAGCACCCTCGGCTGTGTGGTGCATGTGGGGTGTCACAACACCAGGCTCGGGATTAGGAGGTTTCCTTTCAAAAAGATGGGAATTTGTAACTCTTAGGAAGGAACCTCTATGCCTCCTTCCACTGTCAGGAAATGCAGAAATTCTCTATCTTGTCATCAGTGCAGCTGGAATTTGGGACAGTGGCTTGCCATCACTGCAGAATGTGGCACATATTTATAAATTACTAATTTCCAATCATATTCCTGCTTGGAACTTTAGTACGTGATAGACTTCTGTGTTTTCTAGGCACCTTGGTACAATTTCCAGGCACTTTGGTACACATTATTCAATCTGTTTTCTTTTTTTTTTTGTTAGTTTCTATTTATGTTTCCCCTTGTCCATCGTTTTCTGTTACATTACTCCTGACTTGTTATTTCCTGCCTTTAGTGCTTTGTCTGCAGAGAGCTTTTGTTTGTTGTGTTGTAATGAGTCACTTTAAAGTTGTTATACTGCCTTCTATTTAGCCAATTGTAAAAAGCCATTAAATTTCTTTATGGAAGTCGGGTAAGTGAAACACCGGGATCCTCCTATCACGTACTGGCCCATGTGCCTGCTCCTTCCCAAAAAGATCCCAGTGAAATCACACAGTGCAAAGAGCTAAAGGCAGTACAAGTCATATAGGAGCAGGAAAAAAGGACACGATATCATTAAGAGGGTGGTCCTGAGGATCACTAAGGAACCTTTAGGGCTATCTGGAAAAGACCTATAAAGCTGGAAGCAGAGAGACATTCTCTATATGTTTTATCTATGCTGCCTTTCAGGGTGGGGGGGAAAACAGGTTTTTCTGTGTTTCTCCTAAGAATATATAGCCAAGAAACATCTGGCTCCACTGCCAGTTTCTCCTTCTAAGTGAAACAGTGAGGAAGATGTTGAGGAATGACTTCGATTCAGAGAGTTCAGCTGTATTTAGCGTGGTACACTCAACTCCCTGCAGTGTAACTGCGCTTGCTGTTGGGGTGGGTCAGTTAATAATGGCTTAACCTCCCTGCCATCCTTTCCAAAGGGCCACTAGCACACAAGAAATAATGACTCGTTTTGCCCAGTGCTCTCCACTCACTAAATTGTGATGTCCCCGAAAAAGAGTGTTAGTGTGTAGGATTATAAAAATCACCATTGTTTAGAAATACCCCAAATAAACCTCAACAGCTTTCTATTTGTCACACGTTGTGCCCTCTCGTAAAACAAAGATGTTTCGTTTGCCAGGGAAGAAGAAGAGAGGCAGGAGGCCCGCGCTGCGTGCATTTATTAGGATTTCCATTTTAAAATGAGGCATCAGCGACAGAAGTCATCCCTCATAATCCTCTAGTGAGATATCGTAGGTGTGCCAAATAATTGAATAATGCAGCTGCTCAGAGGATAGTGGTTACTAAAAGAGAACGCAGCAACTCCTGAAAAAGACAGGGATGGCTGTGACGCAGTGTTTACTCCGGAAGGCAGCAATTACAGGGGAGTTCAGAGCTAACTTTCGGTCGACCCCGAAGGCTAAATCTGGAGGAGCCACCCACACATGAACTAGATTGAACCGCAGCTTCAGCCAGCACAGTCAGACCTAAATTCATTGAGACAACTAGTCCTCGGTTTCCATCGCTGGCATTGAGTCCCCTCCTCCTCGGCCACCAGAAAAGGCAAAAATAACACTTAAAGCAGCATTTGGTTCCTGTGGTGGCACCCAGAGCCCACCACGTGTGCCTGGCTTTGCTCTGCCGCCCTCCTGTAGATATTCACAATAATTCTCGCTTGCTTGGTTTGTCGGGAGCAGATACATCCACCTGTGAAAATGGTAAAATCTTCTCTATCCGAGGCAGTAGGTGAAACTTTTGATCTCCCGTCCTTTATGGGCACTGGAGGTGATTTTACCAGGGGTGCCGAAGGGGGATGTTGGGTGACGCTGTGTCTGAGCTCACAGCTTCTGGGCTTCACTCTCCTGGAAGCTCCCACAGGGCTCCTACCAGGAAACGCCTTTGTTTTAAGGCAACAGCTGTTTTATGCTTCTGTACAGCTGTTCATTTCCCACAGTGATGTGAGGGCTCAAAAGAGCCTTTTTTCTCCAAGGCTCCTTCAATCTTCCTATTTTCAGTTTTCGAAAGGCTCCTTCAATGTTTCTATTTTCTATTTCTATTTTCTATTTCTATTTCTATTTTCTATTTTTGTTTCTAAAATGTTATAAAATCATAGAATCATAGAATCATCCAGGTTAGAAGAGACCCTTGGGATCATCGAGTCCAACCATCTACCCTACTCTACAAAGTTCTCCCCTATATCATATCCCTCAACACCACATCTAAACGGCTCTTAAACACATCCAGGGATGGTGACTCAACCACCTCCCTGGGCAGCCTGTTCCAATGCCCGACCACTCTTTTTGTGAAAAATTCTTTCCTAATGTTCAGTCTAAACCTACCCTGTTGGAGCTTGAAGCCATTCCCTCTCATTCTGTCATTAATTACCTGTGAGAAGAGACCAGCACCAACCTCTCTACAGTGTCCTTTCAAGTAGTTGTAGAGAGTGATGAGGTCTCCCCTCAGCCTCCTCTTCGTCATACTAAACAGTCCCAGCTCCTTCAATCGCTCTTCATATGATTTGTTTTCCAGGCCCTTCCCCAGCTCCGTTGCCCTCCTCTGCACTCGCTCCAGCACCTCGATATCTCTCTTGTATTGAGGTGCCCAAAACTGGACACAATACTCCAGGTGTGGCCTCACCAGTGCTCGAGTACAGGGGGACAATCACCTCCCTACTTCTGCTGGTCACACTATTTCTAATACAAGCCAGGATGCCGTTGGCTTTCTTGGCCACCTGGGCACACTGCCGGCTCATATTCAGCCGCTTGTCAATTAGAACCCCCAGGTCTCTTTCTTCCAGGCAGCTCCAGCCACACTTCCCCAAGCCTGTAGCGCTGCTTGGGGTTGTTGTGGCCCAAGTGCAGAACCTGGCAGTTGCCCTTGTTGAAACTCATGCCATTGATGTTGGCCCAATGATCCAATCTATCTAAGTCTCTCTGTAGAGCTTCCATATCCTCCTGGGAATCAACACTCCTGCTTATTATTAAATGTTTCTCTTTTTTTTTTTTATATTTTAAAAAACGCAAAGAAAAAAAGTTTAGGGAGAGGAACAAAAAAAAATGACTGTTTTCTAGTTTGTTGCGGGTACCTCAGGCGCTGCGGGGCAGCGGCGAAGAGTCGCCAGGGCCCCGTCGCCAACACCCGACCTCCGTTTCTCCCCACGTTAAACGGTGGGAAACCGACTGACCGGCGGGGCGGGGCCGGGAGGGGCGGAGCCACGGATGCAGCCCCGCCCACCCCAGCAGCGCCCCCTGGCGGCGCCCCCCCCCCCCCAAGCCTCGCGAGAGCCGCCCCCCTTCCAGGGGCGCGCGGGGTAAGGGGGCGGGCGCTCCTGGCGCATGCGCGGAGGCAGTTGCCGGCCGTTCGGAGGGGAGGCGCCATCTTGGGCCTGTGCGAGGCGGGTCAGCGGCAGCGGGAGGCGGCGGGCCCTAGCGGCGAGCGCTGTTGTGCTGGGGGCTTCGCCTCGCCGCCAGCCCGCGGGGCCTCGGCGGGGAGGCGGGGCCGGCGGCCCGCCATGGAGAGCGAGTACTACGGCGGGGATCAGTCAGGTAGCGGCGCGGGAGCGTCCCCCGCGGGAGGGACACCCGGGGCGCAGGGGCCTGTGAGGGAGGGTGCTGAGCACGGCGGGGATCGCCCTTCCCGGTCCGCCCGGCGGACGTTCCCGGGGCCTTCTGCGCTCACCATGGTGTCGCGTAGCGGCGGCGGAGTCATGCCTGGGCCCCCGGTTAGGCGGGGGCTCCCCGGAGGGTGCGCCGGGCCGGGCCGGGTCCGGGGGTGACATCGGCGGGGCCGCGTCCGCTGGCGTGATAGCAGCCCAGCGGCCGCCTTATTATTAGCTCGGTATTTTGATTAGTGTGTCTGTCGCTGCTTGCGTGCGTGTTATGAGTAGTTTTGGGATCTCTTCGGGCGGTGTCTGTAGTGGGTTGGTTCCGTTTCAAACCTTCCCAGTAGAAACCCTTCGTCTCTGTATTAGCGCGCTGGTAGAGAGTCTGATTGTAGCACCGCCTGGCTCCCTGTGCTGCGAGCGCTCCGTTCGCTCCCTCTTAGCGGTCAGTGCTCTGAGAGGTCACTGGGAGATATCACTGAGTTTTACTTTTCTTTTCTTAACTTCGGAGCAGATGATGGTGGAGCTACTCCAGTGCAAGATGAACGAGATTCAGGATCTGATGTTGAAGATGAAGGAAATGAACAGCATTCTGGATCTGAGAATGGAAGTGTAGGGCACCGTTCAGAGGTACTACTGGGACTTTGTCCAGATAAAGATTACTGCTCTATTAATTGATTTATTTAAAAATAAAAATAATTAAAGAGGCATTATTCTTTTAACTGACACTTACGTGTTTATTCAGTTGTTCTTCTGGGTCCCATCTGGCAAACTTTACTTCCAGAAGGAAATGTGTCGGATAATCTCTCAACCAATAAGCAGGATAGGGTACTTCTTATTTTCTTCTTAATTCTTATAATAACATTCACAGTTTTGTACTATAAAAAAGTTTAATATTATACTCAGTTGCCAGAAGATAAACTTTTTGTGTTTGAAATTCTAAGGAATGGATTATGAGGCATCTGGAATTTTACCTCAAATTCTGCACAGTAATGTAAAACCACACATTATGGAGGCATAGATTTCCTTAGCAAAGAAGAAATGCTCTTCTGTCTTTCCTCTCAAACGTGAGCGTTTGAGAGAAAAGGTCTATTTTGGGCTATGTTTTCACCTTGTCCTTGGCAAAGGAGTAGGTCTCTGTGTAGAACAGGAGCAAGTTAAGGTTTCTAAATGGGATCTCTTCTTCCTCTGAAGAGATTCTTGCTTCGAGAAGCCTACTCCATAAAAACAGTGGTAATGCTTTGATCCAGGGTTGTGTCTGGGGGAGAATCAGTTAACTTGTGGATTGACTGTTTTGGTTATAAAGAGACTCTGATAAAAGTTGAAGGTTCCCTTTTTTTAAACTGACAGTTTTGTAGTTAATCTTAATTTGGGGGATTTTTTTTTTTGGTGGCTTGAAATAGAATTACATCAGGTCTTACTAGGAAGGAATAACTTTGGCCTGTGAAGTCATGTCTTCTGCTAGCAAAGTTATGTTATGGAGAACTTTTCCTACTCATAAAAACTGTAATTAAAGCCATTTCATTCTGCTCTGCATATTTTGCTGCACTTTACGTAAAGATCAGGATTAACTCTGGGTTTTCAGTGGTTATACGTTATAAAAATTGCTTAATGTGGACAATGTGATATACTGTAGCAGGCTGATGTGTCAAAAGGCTTAACTCTGCTGTGGTATAACTTGCGATCTTTTTTTTTTTTTTTTTCCTCCAGCCTTTTATTGAATTCATACTTCCCTCAGAGTTAGAAAGTAGATGAAGATTTTACGTTTGTATAAAATTAAAGTTCTTCACGTGTATTTGAATTTAAGAGTAAAGCAGATTTGGATTTTCTTATTTTTTTTAAAAGGTGTTGGTATTGGCAGCAGGGTTGGAACTAGATAATCATTAAGGTCCCTTCCAACTCTTAACTATTCTATGATATTTACAATGGAAGAAATTGTGATGCAAGGCAGCATCTCTTACTGTGACAATCAGGATTGAAGTGTGGGAAAAAGTATGTGTTTCACTGGGAGAAATAACCATCTTTCAAAGGGTTTTAGTACTTCTAATGGAAAAAAAAATACGATGATGAGTGCATGGAGAGTCATGTTGTTGCTACAATAATACTAAGTTTTTTCTTCTGTGTATGAAAACTTGGTCATTTGTTCTTACTCTTCTATACTCCCATGGGATTTAAATTTTATTTACTGTGGCAAGGGAGTTGGAAATCTGGCCTAAAGAACAGGTGGTTGACTATTACATACATCTTCAGCATGTCTTTTTCAGATTTAAATAACTAGAAAGTGCTAGGATCTACTATCATTGGTCACTGATCCTCTTAATCTGTCTGCATTATTTCAAGGGCTTTGTTCTGTGATGGCTGTGGAACATTCCTCTGTGGATAAAATACTTCAGAAAGTTCATTTCAAAAACAACAACAAAAAAAAACCCAAAGAAAAAACCAAACTAAGCCACATTTCTGTCCAATAGTAAATGTGAATGTTCAAGCCTTAGTGCTTTATTTGATTCAGTTCAAATCATAAACATTTGAGTATTTTGTTGTGTTATGAAGTCTTACATTCTTTGTTTTCCCTACATCAAATTCAAAATGCAATAATGTGGAGCAGCTGTCTCTGAAAGAAGTAGCTTTCAGTGATTTATCGTATTACTTACCCAAAATATTCTCTCATCCTCTTATTTCCTTCGTCTTCAGGAATATGTGGGAGGAATGACACTCAAAGGTGATAAAACCTTTGAGACAGCCTAATCAGTTAAGTCTATTTAATTACTATTTCGTCTCTAAATTAGAACTCAGATGTAAAGAACTGAAGTTTTAAACTTTGAAACTTTTTTTTCAGGTTCTTAACTTTAAAGAAAAGGGGAATCCTGAGGAATTACTTATGTAGGTCTCAGGTATGTGGGTTTTTCTTTTCCAAAATTCTTTTCTGGCTTTCCTTCCCCCAGTCCCACTTTATCTATAAATGTTCTCCTTGATGTCCTTACCGATTCTGCTTTAGACAAATAGAATTAGATAACACATAGTTTTAGTACAGTAATGAATATCGAATCACTTTTACAGTGTTTGTACAAGTCAGGCTCTCCTGGAAATCTTTAATAACTCAGATTCTTACACCTTCACCAAGTCGCTGCTGTCTTCATGAATTAAGTTGTGGTTTGACTGTGACTGTTAACAGACATATACAAATATCTTACATTTCTGAAAAAAAAAAAAAGAGAACCTTACTGATCTGACTGTGATGGTTTTGTATGCCTCAGTTTAACAATTGTCACTCATGAGATTGTAGTGGATGGGCCAATTTTGTTCAACTTCCTAAATTATCAAAGTAGTACCTCTTAAAAGTGGCTGCATGTTGATCCAGTAAACTACTTGTTAACTGAAATTTTTATGTAGAAGGATAACACTGTAAATTTGATTTTGATGTATTCCTTATTTTATACTGTACTAAAGCCTCATGTTATAGAACTCTTTCAGTTAAAAAAATAAGGACATCTCAATTAAAATGTTTATAGATAAAGAGGAGGAAGAAAAGAAAGCAAAGGAATTAGAGAAAAATGCAGTAGCAAGTACCTGAGACCTACTTGTTTTTGAGGATGTCTGATCTTTTATTTTAAGTAAATATTTGGAAGAGGAAAAAAGAAAACTCCAAAATTGCATATTTGATTTCTTTGAAAACATCTTTTTAGAGACGAACTAGTAAAAAAAAAAAAAAAAAAAAAAAAAAAAAGGGGCAAAAAAGGATAAGGCAGGGGGTGGAGGGATGACTATCCTACAGGGTATATAGTTATCTTGCTGAAAGATGCGTGTGCTTTTTACATCAAGTATATTCCAAAACATTCACAGATTCATTAATTGTGTTCAGAAGACCTTTGCAGTGATGGCTGTGGATGGGGCCTGTCTGTTCTGTGTAGGCTCTGGGCGAGTCAGCTCTGCCTCAGCTCTGCTTTGGAGGATGCTGAGTTACGTGAAGGTTCTGAATCTGAGGTGGTGTGTGTCACCTCTCCGCTGGGCTCACTGACGTGACGGATATAACTCCATGCTTTCTGGGTTAGCTCCCATTGAGCTTTCCGGACTCAGGATAGAGTAGATGGTGCCTGTCTGCCCAGCCTGTGTAGGGGCACCTGTATTATCTAAGTGGTTCTTCTCTAGGTGATACATCACAGTAGAGTTCAGCTGCTGCAACTACTGGCATTCTGTGGTGCAGAGCACTGTATACTCGCAGCGTGAGCTAATTAGGTTGTGTGTCTGCTCTCACTCCCTGAGCATCTTCATTCTCAAGAGTGACTGTCAGTTTGCAGTAACAGATTAGAGATGCAATATATTATAAAGCACTTCAGTAGTAATGCTGTATAATTCTAATGACTTCTTACCACGTATTTTGCATAGGAAGTTCCTTGTAATTTAGTAATATACCCTGAATAGGTGGATAAATAACTTGCAGCCACACTTATTGAAGGATCATTATGGATTCCAGTCTGTTTTTACTTTTGTTTACTTGTTCACCAAAGACTTTCTAGTCTGGAGGTCTGAAAGGTGATGAGCCTAATAGTTTAAATAGGATTATTGTATTGTTTTCCTTGGTTTTGTTTAGCAAAATCCCTTATTACTGCTGATGTAATTATTAGTACCTATTCAGCATTAGTCATAAGAAATCAAGACAAGACAGACAAACCCACCAAAAATTATATGGTAGGAAAAGAAGGATTAAAGAATTTCTGTTGTTATAAACATCAGTTTGAGTGTAGGCCTCTGCATTTCAATGACCTTACCTGTAACGGTGCTGTAAAATCTGTGTTTCCTGTTCTGTTTGCAGCTGCAGTTTAGATACTGGGCTGCAGCAGAGATACTGGGCAGGAGAGGGCAATCAGATTTTTTCCTAAGGAAAACAAGAAGTAAATAAAATCCCATAACAAGCTGAGAGCAGTTGGGTGCATGCATGGTCTTCCTCAGCTGGACATCCTCAGTTCTGTAACTTCTTAATCTTCCTGTTTAATTCTTTAAAATTCCAGATTCAGGTTTTAACAGAACCATGTTTCCTTTCTGTAAGGAGAAATGAAAAATACTGAATACCACCAGCACGATTCAGAAGACTAGCATCACTGTAGAGACAGGGACAAGCAGTCTTGTGAAGTCAAGTGAAAACTACTCACTCAGATTACCACAGCAGCTCTTTTTAGCTAGCATTAAGTAATATGGAAATAGCAAAGTTGTATTTGAAGTGCATGTTCTAAAATTATTCAGTCTTGATTTTTTTCCATTGTGCAGTAACTTTCTGTTAGTGATTCTGCAGTAATTTCAAAGTTATTATTTCATTGAGCGCTAGCCAAGGGAATAAATGTGTCCAAAATCTTAAAAAGCAATGTTATTTACCATGTAGTATAATTCTGGAAGGAGTAGTTCCTAAAAGTCATTAAAATTAATTTTACTTAAAATTCCTTCTTAATCATATGTTTTAAATATTAATGGTATTGTTTCTTGTAGGTGTAGGGTAGATAAACCTCTATTATTTTTTATGCCTCTGAATGTGGGAGTAGAATGACTACAGAAAACAAAAATAGATAGAAAGTCTGTCTTTCCAAGGAAATTATATTGCTGACAAAAGATTTGGAAGCTCCAGGACATACAGGTCTTAAAGCATCTCCTAGGACAATGGGAGTTTGCAAATATGCTAGTGGAAGGAGTCTATAGCTGAGACAAAATGACCCCTGAGGAAAGCCTGGCTGAAGAGTGGAGCATGTAGAAAAGAAGTTCCTTTTACAGGATTCTTCTTTTCAGTTGAAAATGGGATTATTGTGACAGTGACTGTGAGAGGTGTATTGAGTTAATGACATGGGTATTCAAGAGTCTAACTTTGTTTTCTTAGGTAAATGCAATTGAGATTTTTTTTTCCAAGTAGAAATGTGATATTGTCAGTAATGATATCGGCAGGTGGCTCATGGAAAGTTTTTTCCAAAAATGGAGCGTGGAGCTCAGTATGTTTTGCCATGTCGAAAAAGACATAAAGGGTTGTGTTTCAATTCTAAAGTATAAGAACATCACTGTATTTGTGTGTAGGTTATCTTAGGTGTCTGGATAGGCTTGGGAGCTATCAGCTTAAGAGAGAGAAGCATTGAATCTGTTCTTACATTCTTACACATTGAAACACAAAGCTTGTTAACAGTAACACTCTGACAGGTCTGACTAAAAAATACTCCTGTTTTTTGGTGGGCTTTGGTCTTGATGTCTTCCTAAAGAACTTTCCTTGGCAAAGAAGAAAGGGCACAAGCTCTTTCAAGCTTCACTTGGGAAGTCATGCAAGTGTAGTTTCAGTAGAATGTATTTCATATCAAAAACCATCTCTTTGAGATCTTAAAAACCAAAAAAAAAAAAACCCAAACCAAAACCAAACAAAAACCCACAAGTGTGAGATACTGTTTCTTGCCTTATTACCGGGGGTTTGGACTAAACCACTTTGAAGGTTTGACTTCTTAAAATAAAAGCAATAAGCACTTCCTTTGAGGAGTTCTCTCGAAGAACTGGACCCTCCTTAGACATGTTTATTTGTGGGTTTTGGTTTTTTGTGTTTTTTTTTTAAATTCTGTTACCATTTCCAAAATAGGGTTGAGCTGCAGGGTGGACAGACTTCCACTGATCTCTTAATATTTTTGTTGTTCTGAAGTATTTGATAGTCCTTTGATGCAAATTGTCTAATAATTATTTCTGTGTAGAAAGTACTTCAGTTTGTAGTACCTTGGGTAATCAAATTGGAGGAAGGACAAGTGAAAATTCAGAATGCTTTTGTTTACTTTTTAAGGTTTTTTTGCTTAGTTGCCTGAGATTATTTATCTCTTTCAGAATGAACACAGTGATGGAGAAGATGATGGGCAAATGGGAGAGTCTCATGTGACAGACTCTGAAAATGAAGATATCCCAAGGCAAAAAGACAGTGACTCAGATAATGAGGAGCCTCCAAATCACAACGGAAGTGATTCAGACAATGAAGCAGCTCATGGAGGGAAAGACAGTGATTCTGATGCTGAGGACCGTCCAAATCAGCATTTAAGTGACTCTGAAAATGAAGATGCCTTAAATCATCGAGCAAGTGACTCTGAAAATGGAGAACCCCCCAGAGATCACAGTAGTGATTTTGAAAATGAGGAATCACACAAGCCGCCGGCCAGTGACTCGGAGAGCGAGGAGCTCCACAAGCCGCCGGCCAGTGACTCGGAGAGCGAGGAGCTCCACAAGCCGCCGGCCAGTGACTCGGAGAGCGAGGAGGTCCACAAGCCCCCGGCCAGTGACTCGGAGAGCGAGGAGCTCCGCAAACAGCCAGCCAGTGACTCGGAGAGCGAGGGTGTTTCCAGGCACAAACGAGAAATAGAGTCTGAGGACAGTGATGGGGAGGACAGGAAGGAGGAGGTGCAGAATGATTCTCGTCATTCGGATAATGAACATGTAAGGGAAGGATTCCAGGGCTCTGACAGTGAAGAGGACGCTCCTAAGAGACGAAAAATATCAGACAGTGATGAAGAAGAGAAAGAGGAGGAGAAGACGGTGAAGAGGAAAACAGCTATCCTTTCTGACAGTGAGGATGACAGTGAGAAAACACGTAAGGAATTATAGTCTGAAAATAAAAATGTGATGTGAGAAGCAGTAGTGTTAGAGTTAAATCATTGTTTTTACATGTAGAAAGCATCTAAGATAAATATGAAGCCATAAAGAAAATTTGTTTTTAGAGCACAACTGCATTTTTGGAGGCTATTGCTCTAACTGCATTTCTGTGTGAATGTATATAGAATACTTCTGAGTAATAAGTAGGTCTAACAGAAGTAAAAGAGGAGATTGCAGGGATCTTGCTTTATACTGGCATCTCTTGTCATGTTGGTTATTCCTGTTGGTCGTTTCTCTACTTTGTTGTTATTTCTCTAGTCAATTTTCCCTCTTTTTTTTTTTTTTTCATGTACTGGGGGTGAGGGTCAGTTTTGAAATAAATTTTTATGTATAGATGTGGTGTATGAAAACTTCAGTTACTGATTGAATAAAACAGGTTTTAGAATGGCTGTGTTTTCTAAGAAATGGCAATGATTTTGTGTAGGAAGGCTATTCCGCTTCCCTCTTGTCCAAATTGAATTTGAGAGAATTGTTTTTTGGGAGTACAAGTTGTCACCTCTGTTACTAGGATGTGTAGTAACGCCCCTTTCTGTTTGCAGCTGCAAAAAAAGTACGAATCCTTTCTGATGTTGAAGAATCAGATAGTGATGCTGCTTCAGAGAAATCTGAGAAAAGGAAGAAAAATATTGTATCAGATAGTGAGGAAGAAGAAGAAGAAAGAAAAGAGAATGCTGGGAAGAAAAAAGAAGAGAAAGATCTGTTTGGCAGTGACAGTGAATCTGGAAATGAACAAGAGTAAGTGCTTCTGGGAATGTGAGTTCCTTCAGGGTTGCAGATAGTGAGACTGATGGTGAATGGAGAATGGATGAATCCCAACCAGAGAGTGATTGTCCACCTTCAGTGGTGGTGTGAAGGGGAAGGGGAAAGTCAGTAGTAGGAGGCAGAATGAAAGGTGGATCTCCACATGGCCGCGAGAAATTTTGCAGAAAATGCACTTCTCACTGTTGCAGTCTGAACAGATCAATGTTACTGTTACCTTTGCAGGAACCTGATTGCAGATATATTTGGAGAATCTGGTGATGAGGAAGAAGAGGAATTTACAGTAAGTGTTATTGTGGATGTCTCTTGTTCACTTCCTAGATCTAATCTTCATGGGGAGGTACTCCAGAATGACTCTTTTGGTTTGAACTCATTCAAGGATACACTGTAGTGGGAGGGAAGCTTTGTATTTGGTGGGCTCACTGAGGTATCTTTGGGTTAAATAACACTTGCAGCTCTTCTGTTGGGAAAGTTACTGGTGTGAAAGTTACAGGTGGAACTAGGAAGCCTTTGTTCATCTTTCTTCTAGATCCTCTGCAGACTGATCTAAAGCTTTTCAAGTGTTGGGTGCCTGAGTAGATGCTGAGTCTTAATCCATACACTGATTTCCACTGTCTTTACCCATCAGGGTTTTAACCAGGAAGATTTGGAGGAAGAGAAAGGTGATGGAGACACAAAGGAGACGGCAGATGAATCGGACTCTGATGATAACATCAAAAGAGGGAAGCAGTAAGTCAGTGTGTTACATACTTCTTTGTTAATAGCAAATGCGAGATATTAGTGACAGGGCTCTTCCAAAGACTGAAGGACTCCTCTAAACTTCTTGGTTGAGAAGGGCATGGAACTATGTTTCTACAGAAAGTTTGTTCTCATAAACTGCGACAGAAGGTCCTGTCTCAGCTTGTACAGTTCAGTCACTTGGCAGTGCTTGGCAGTACCTATGCTGCTTCAAAGAACAGTATTTCATGGTTCGCATCAAAACCCGAGTGAAATTAATATCTAAGCAAACAAACATCTAACTCTCATTTTAGCATTTCAGCATTGGAGTCACAGGTGTGTTTCTCTGCTGGTGTAAGGGACTTGCCATCAGCATGGCTCCTTTCTGTCTGCTCTGGTAGCATCAGAGCAGCGTGTTGCAGGTACAGGCAAGCTAAATCCTTGCCTGCTTCAGTGACAACTTTAGCACATTTTAAATCCTGGATATGACATGTGTGCATGTCATTAGCTATCTCTGCAAGGTCTTGTAGACTTCTGAGTGCATCTCTGAGCCACTCAAGCCCTTTGCTAGTTTCCCAGTTTGTATAATGAGGGTAAATAATTATTTTACAGGGACGTTGAGACATAATTCTTACAGATTTATTGGAGAATTTTTGAAAGGTTATGCTACAGAAATAAAAAAATTATTTCCTACTAAGACAGTAAGATTGACCTTCTTCTGACCATCAGTAAACTCTCTTCTTGCATTTCAGCATGGACTTCATGTCAGATTTTGACATGATGCTGCAACGAAAGAAGAGTATGAGTGGCAAGCGTAGACGAAACCGCGATGGTGGAACTTTTATTAGTGATGCAGATGATGTGGTCAGTGCTATGATTGTGAAGATGAATGAAGCTGCTGAGGTGAGTTTTCTAGGCTCCAGAGCCTAGTTCCATTCCATAGGAGAATCTTGTGATAAGTAAAATACAGAAATCTGGCTGGTACTCAGGAGGAGTAATCTGCGCACTATGGAAAGCTTCCAATATCTAAATAACTGTTTAAATGTTATTTTGCTATTCTGAATTAAAAACATTTCTTCTGTTAAAATTTGGAGAAAATATTTATTCATTTTAGAAATTGAAATTAGTTGACTTGGTAAACCTTGATCAGCTGAGATCAGCTGTCCTATAAAAAGGGATAAATATGTGTTCTATAAAATATATAAAGAAGTATATGAAACACTGAGAAAGGGACTGTATTTTCATTTCATCATACAATTACTAGCATATGTAATACTTGAGCGTTTGTTCCTGAGAAGAACCCTTTTCTAAACTGTTTGAATGACAACACTGCAGTGTAAACGATGGTAGAGCAACAAAATTATGGGAAGTTCTGCCTTGGCAGACTGCCTTTTTCAAGGAGTCATATTTAATATGTTACTGTTCAAGGTTTATTGGGGTCTGGTATTTTGTCAGGTGTCTTCTGTTGTGATTACAGTTTTGTTGCAGTAGCAATCAAATGAAAGCTCTGCAAAGCTCATTAAAACCGTTTAAGGGGAATATACAGGGAACTTCAGAAAGAGAAATCTTACAAATATCAACAATAAATAATCTTCCTGAGAAAAAGATAAGAAGGACAATGTGCGTGGGGAGGAAGGGGAGAGTGAGATAGTGATCTGGGAGGCAACTGAGACTTTGCCCGTCTCTGAGATGATTGCCAAATGTTTCAAATGAAACCATAAAGTTTGAAATACTTTTTCAAAAGTAGGAAGAGCTGAGCTCCAATACTGTGGTGTCTTTGATTCTCTAGCATGTGCCTGTCAAACCATTCTGGGGCATGAAGAGGGGCAGAAGGGCATTAGAAGTATCTCCTCCTTTGCATAAAAAAAATATTGTGCAGAAATAAAATAAAAACATTGTGCAGAAAGAGCACAGTTACCACGGTAGCGACATTATGGCCTTGGCTGATAGTCACTTTGAAACCTAGACTTTGTGCACATTTATGTGCTGTTATGCTCCTTCATCCAAAAGCTCAAGGTTATCCAGTTACATTCTTAGATTAAATTAATATGTATATTCTCACTTCTCGTTGTTTTGCTTAGCTGTTTTTCTGTTGTTCAGGTGAGATTTTACTAGCAAAGTTTCTAGGTTAGCTATGCATAGTTAGCATGGAGGACTCTGCAAATCTCCAGTTTATTGCAATAGACCTTAATCATGAAATAGAAAAACATGTAATTTTGGGGGGAATCTCCTAATATGCCTTTAAGGAAAAAGTTGGCTACGGTGGGGGAACCCTTCTTTAAGGGAATCATCATATAATGTGTTTTGGGGCTGTAAGAAGATGGAGCAGAGTACAAAGTTAGTGTAACCCTGCCAGAGTTGTACTTCTTGTTTAATAAACGGACTTTTTCCGGTAAATGTTGTAAGGGATGAGAGTTGCTGATTTCTTCTTTTGATTAACTTGCACTTCTTCAACTCCCTACAGGAGGATCGACAGCTGAATACACAAAAGAAACCAGCACTAAAGAAATTAACTTTGCTACCAACTGTAGTTATGCATCTTAAAAAGTGAGTTGTTGTTCTCCCAGTTAATTATCACCTTGGGGATAATTGGGGATTTGGTAGATTTTATGGGCTTACATTACAGTGGCACTGAGTATGCAGTGAAACACTTTTCTTTCGTCCAAGTAAATGCTGGAGTTAGAACATCTTAAGATTTTGATTATGACTTTGTGGCTTCTCTTTACTGTAAACTTTCTAGGCAGGACCTCAAAGAAACTTTCATTGATAGTGGTGTTATGTCTGCCATCAAAGAGTGGCTTTCTCCTCTCCCAGACCGAAGTCTGCCAGCACTAAAGATACGAGAGGAGCTGCTGAAGATCCTGCAAGAGGTTTGAAACTTGACGCTTAACCATATTTGACTCGTGGCTTCTCCATGGTTTTACCAGCACGTGCTTTAGGGAAATGTTTGGTGGTAAATGTACTGTAGGCTGCTACCAATGGACCATGCAGTGAAATACAGAAGGACACAAACTGCAAAACAGATGTGTTTGTTTAAAAGTTGCGTTGTTTTAATGAGTCTTTCTTATGTTATTGATGTGCTCTGTAGTTGAACAAAATTTGGCTGGGGAACTTCAGGCACTTAATTGTTAGAAAAATTGTGCCTGTGTTCCCAACAAAGCGAATAGCTCTGCCAGCAGCAGGCCAGAAGGCATTTCTGAGAGTCTCAGGTGAACTACACACATGAAGTTCTCTACCCTCTGTCAGGGAGTTATGTGCTATGGTATTTCTAGATTCTTGATAAATCTAAACTGCTTCGTCACTTACTGTCCCTCGTGAGACCACGCGGACAGCGACAGCGGCAGCGGTGAGTGCTGCAGCTTTAAACTCGAGCTAGAGGGGGCTTCCCGGAGACGGAGAGGCCGAGGGAAGGCGGAGAGGCCCGAAAGGACTCGGGAATCGCGAGAGGGAGCGAGAGGCTGACGTGTCTGGGGGCGGGCCGGGCGAGCCGCGGCAAACTTAAAAGCGGCCATAGCGCGAGCTTCGCCCAGACCACGCGGACAGCGACAGCGGCAGCTAGCCGCAGCAGAGTCAGAGCGCGTGCTGGGTGCGCGTGAGAGCAAGGGCAAATATATTAGCGCACGAGCGCACAGCGGGTGGGAGCAGCCATCAGTTGTCGATCCCCTCGTGGCTCTAGACAAGAACATGGCCCCAACACGTGCAAAATGCCCCACAAGGAAGAATGTGGAAACTCAGACGGAGGTCCCACAAAAACACGTGTCTGTGCAGGTCTCCAGCTGCAGTGAATGCCTCAGCCTGGCATGTGTTCCTAGTGGAGCCAGAGACACCGCATGTGTGCGGTGTGATCAAATAAACCACCTACTCAGGCAGGTGGTTGAACTGAAGGAAGAGGTGGATAGACTTAGAAGTATTAGAGACAGTGAAAGCGAAATAGATTGGTGGAGCCGTACACTGAGGCGTAGGAGTGGGGCAGAGGCTCTGCAGGATGTGGATGATCTCCCTTCTGCTTGTCACCAGGCAGAAGAAAGGAACCTAAGGGACAATGAGGAATGGAGGCAGGTCCCTCCTCGGAAGGGCAAGCAAAACTCCTGCCAGCCCCTGTCACCTTCCCAGTTGCACCTACGAAATAGGTACGGTGCTTTGGAAGTCGAGGGCCAGGCATACGAGGATAGGGACAAGGATTTAGTCAGTGAACTACCCAGAGTCAGCCAGCCACCCCCACGCCTTCGGACTTCAGCAACAAAAAAAAAGAGGAAGGTAATTGTGGTGGGTGACTCTCTTTTGTGGGGAACAGAAGGCCCCATTTGCAGACCGGATCCTTCCCACAGAGAAGTCTGCTGCCTCCCTGGGGCCAGGATTAAGGATATAAAGAAAAATCTCCCTGCCCTGGTCCGCCCCTCGGATTACTATCCATTATTGGTATTTCAAGTAGGCAGGGATCAGGTAGCTAACAGTAGTCCAAGGGCCCTGAAAAAAGACTTTAGGGCCCTTGGACAGCTGGTTAAGGGATCAGGAGCACAAATTGTGTTCTCCTCCATCCCATTACTTGCAGGGATTGATGAGGGTATAAACAGGAAGAGCCAGCAGATTAACTCTTGGCTCCAAGGCTGGTGTCACCGTCAGAACTTTGGTTTCTTTCATCATGGGATGTTCTATAGGACATTAGACCTGGTGGCAACTGGTAGGGCAAGCCTTACCCAAAGGGAAAGAGGAATATTAGGACAAGAATTAGCAGGGCTCATTGAAAGGGCTTTAAACTAGGGTTGAAGGGGGATGGGGATGAAAGCAGGATTACTAAGGAGGAGCCTGGGAGCAGATTACCAGTGCCGATGGGTAAAAGTGCTAGCAAGGTCTTGTGGCCTGTTGCCTCAGCAGAGGTGGAGGATGGTAACCCATGTGGTAATGACATGAGGGACAGTGATAGGCTGGATACCACAGAAGGGTCTGAGCATGGTCAGGGAGGTGTTGGGCCTCACCCCCCCATAAAAATGGCAAGAAAACTAGCCCAGCTAAAGTGCATTTACACAAATGCACGTAGTATGGGCAACAAACAGGAGGAGCTGGAAACCATTGTATGGCATGAAAGCTATGATGTAGTTGCCATCACGGAAACGTGGTGGGATGAATCGAATGACTGGAGTGCTGCAATGGATGGCTACAAGCTCTTCAGAAGGGACAGGCAAGGAAGGAGAGGAGGAGGAGTGGCCCTGTATGTTAGGGAGGAATATGAATGTGTGGAGATAAATGAGGGTAATAGTAGAGTTGAGTGCCTGTGGGTACGAATCAAGGGGAGGACCAGCAAGGCTGATATTGTGGTGGGAGTCTATTACAGACCACCCAACCAGGATGCAGAGGTTGATGAAATGTTCTATAAGCAGCTAGCAGGTGTCTCGAGATCACTTGCACTTGTCCTGGTGGGTGACTTCAACCTACCAGATATCAGCTGGGCACTCCATACAGCTGAGAGGGAACAGTCTAGGAGATTCCTGGAGTGTGTTGGGGATAACTTCCTGACACAGCTGGTGAGTGAGCCAACTAGGGAAGGAGCGCTACTTGATCTGCTGTTTGCAAACAGAGAGGAACTTGTGGGGGATGTTAACAGTTGGAGGCCGTCTGGGGTACAGTGATCATGAAATGATAGAGTTTCTGATTCTCAGGGAAGCAAGAAGGGGAACCAGCAGGACTGCCATCATGGACTTCCGGAGGGCAGACTTTGGTCTTTTCAAAAGTCTGCTTGACAGAGTCCCTTGGGAGGCAGCCCTGAAGGGCAAAGGAGTCCAGGAAGGCTGGACACTTTTCAAGGAAGAAGTCCTAAAAGCACAGGAGCAGGCTGTCCCTGTGCGCAGGAAAGCGAGCTGTCGAGGGAAGAGACCGGCCTGGCTGAACAAAGAGTTAAGGTCACAGCTCAGGGAAAAAAGGAAAGTTTATGTCCTTTGGAAAAAAGGACAGGCGACTCAGGAAGATTACAAAGGTGTAGTAAAGTTATGCAGGGAAAAGATTAGAAAGGCCAAAGCTCAGCTAGAACTGAACCTGGCCCTGGATGTTAAAAACAATAAAAAGAATTTCTATAAATATATTAATAGCAAGAGGAGGACTCGGGAGAACCTCCACTCTCTCCTGGATATGGAAGGTAACATAGTGACAAAGGATGAGGAGAAGGCTGAGGTACTGAATGCCTTCTTTGCCTCGGTCTTTAGCAGTGGAGTAGGGTGTCCCCCGAGTACCCAGACCCCTGAGCTAGCAGTTAGGGGCGGGGAGCAGGACGAAGCCCCCGTAATTCTAAGGGAGATGGTGAGGGACTTGCTCCATAACCTCGACATAAACAAGTCTATGGGCCCAGATGGGATTCACCCGAGGGTTCTGAGGGAGCTGGCAGAAGTGCTTGCAGAGCCACTTTCCATCATCTACCAACAGTCGTGGCAAACTGGGGAGGTCCCAGCCGACTGGCGCCTAGCAAATGTGACGCCCATCCACAAGAAGGGTCGGAAGGATGATCCAGGGAACTACAGGCCTGTCAGTCTGACCTCGGTGCCTGGGAAGGTGATGGAGCAGATCATCCTGAGTGCCATTATGCAACACATGAAGGATGCCCAGGTGATCAGGCCCAGCCAGCATGGGTTCACAAGGGGCAGGTCCTGCTTGACAAACCTGATCTCCTTCTATGACAAAGTGACTCGCTTGGTGGATGAAGGAAAGGCTGTGGATGTTATCTACCTAGACTTTAGCAAGGCCTTTGATACAGTGTCCCACAGTATCCTGCTGGAGAAACTGGATGCTCATGGCTTAGATGGGTATACTCTCCGCTGGGTTAAAAACTGGCTGGAGGGCCGGGCCCAGAGAGTGGTGGTGAATGGAATGAAGTCCAGTTGGCGACCGGTCACGAGTGGTGTCCCACAGGGCTCGGTACTGGGGCCGGTTCTCTTCAACATCTTTATCAATGATCTGGACGAGGGGATCGAAAGCACCCTCAGCAAATTTGCAGACGACACCAAGCTGGGTGGCAGTGTTGATCTGCTGGAGGGTAGAGAGGCTTTGCAGAGGGATCTAGACAGGCTGGATCGATGGGCTGAGACCAACGGGATGAGGTTCAATAAGGCCAAGTGCCGGGTCCTGCACTTGGGTCACAGCAACCCCAGGCAGCGCTACAGGCTTGGGGAAGAATGGCTGGAGAGCTGCCTGGCAGAAAAGGACCTGGGGGTGTTGGTCGACAGCAGGCTGAACATGAGCCAGCAGTGTGCCCAGGTGGCCAAAAAGGCCAACAGCATCCTGGCCTGCATCAAGAACAGTGTAGTGAGTAGGACCCGAGAGGTGATCGTCCCCCTGTACTCGGCACTGGTGAGACCCCACCTCGAGTACTGCGTCCAGTTTTGGGCCCCCTACCACAGGAAAGACATTGAGGTGCTGGAGCAGGTCCAGAGAAGGTCAACGAAGCTGGTGAGGGGTCTGGAGCACAAGTCTTACGAGGAGAGGCTGAGGGAGCTGGGGTTGTTTAGTCTGGGGAAGAGGAGACTGAGGGGAGACCTTATCGCTCTCTACAAGTACCTGAAAGGAGGCTGTAGAGAGGCGGGGGTCGGTCTCTTCTCCCAAGTTACAGATGATAGGACAAGAGGCAATGGCCTCAAGTTGCGCCAGGGGAAGTTCAGGTTAGATATTAGGAAATATTTCTTTACTGAAAGGGTTGTCAGGCATTGGAATGGGCTGCCCAGGGAGGTGGTTGAGGCACCATCCCTGGAGGTATTCAAGAGAGGAGTTGACATAGTGCTTGGGAATATGGATTAGTGTTGGGTGGTGTGGTGGTGTGTGTGTGGGTTGCGTGTGTGGTGGTTTTGTTTTTGGTTTTTTGTGTTGGTTTTTTTTTTTTTTTTTTTTTTTCATTGGTTGGACTAGATGATCTTAAAAGGTCCCTTCCAACCTCTGTGATTCTGTGATTCTGTTCTCAGTGGCTCACACATGGTGATTGGTCACTTCAATATGTCTTTGCTGCATTCATAAAATAAGCGGGGCATCGTCTTCATAGTGAAGTAGAAGTGCAATTTTTCTTGCAGCCCTGCTGGCTTTATTTGACTGAAGCTCTAGAAATATTTCTCCATGGTAAGAATTTGCAAGAGTTCTGCCTAAATTTAGACAAGGCAGGCCTTGCCTGCCTGTTGATGTGCAAAGTGTCCAGTTCCCTGTTGGACTGGCTGTTCGCTTGTTGGTTTAGTGCAGAGTCACTTGCTATATGTCCCCGAGTTTTGCTCTCTGGTAGTCTTTTTTCTTTTCTGGCTTGTTAAAGTGTTCAAGGCACCAGAAAGTCCATCATACTCGGTGTAGGCTTTTCAGCATTTGAGCTAATTATGTGAATGCTCTTGCCACATAAGTTTTTATCTTTATGAAATAAATGCTTTAAGGCAGTAACTCAGCTCTTGGGCAATATAAGGAAAAGAGCATTTGGAGTAAATAGTTCTGGAAACTTAATTTTGTGTATAAAACCCAAGAATATTAAGGCAAACTTCTAGTTTTTGATGCTTGATACTTTAGCCAGTTCCTAGTGGGACAATGAAAAATACTAATTATTTCAAGCTTAGTGTGAAGGTGGGTTTTGGTCTTTTTGTGAAGCTCAATGACACCATTTCTGCTATTTTCTAACTTTTCCTTTATCCTGCAGCTGCCCAGTGTGAGCCAAGAGACCCTGAAGCACAGTGGCATTGGACGAGCTGTGATGTACCTCTACAAACACCCCAAAGAGTCGAGACCCAACAAGGATATGGCAGGGAAGCTAATCAGTATGTAAACCTGCCTTTGCTTTGTGTCAGTGAGATTTCACTGGAAAAATTTAATTTGCATCAGTCTTTCTGTTGCGTGTTTTTTGCTCTGGCTGTAGTAAAATTAATTCTGCAAAGTCAGAATCTCACTAACCTGTTTCATCACTTCGTGGAGCTCTTAACAAGTGCTGTTACATTAATTTCTGCATACACATTTTCCTGCTTCTTTCATTCTTGTTCTAAACCAGAGGAAGGCATTTATTTTGCCCAAATCCTTTCTTGTCTAGTTGTCCGCACCTCGTGTATATGCTACAAAGTCAGGAAGGTGCTACCAAAAGACTCTTTATTCCATGGACTTCAGAGAGATTCTGAATGACCAAAAGTTTACTTCTTAGACAGCTGTAGTCTTAGGTATAGCGCATTCCATCCCGGATGATGGCAAACTGATTATAAACTTGTTTGGTTCTTTAGGAACTGTTTTGCATATTTGTAAGATATAATATTCAGGAGTTCCTGATGCTTAGTATTCTAAGAGCTGAGAGAGATTCTAAAAGAGCAGGCAACAGCACCGAAGAGACTTTATGGATGAAAGCTCTTTCTTACTGTCCACAAGGCTGGATTTCCCTGAAATAATAAGAGTTTCAAAATAATTTCTTCGGTTGAAATGAAGCATAAATACTTGCCATAAACTTTGAAAGCTGTATTTGGTCACCAGAATGGTTTGGAGATAAACTTCAGATGCCTAGTGTTCGTTAACCAATTTATTTATTTTTTTAATAGATGAATGGTCTCGACCCATCTTTGGCCTTACCTCAAACTACAAAGGCATGACAAGAGAAGAGAGGGAACAGAGGGATTTGGAACAGATGCCTCAGCGAAGGAGATTGAGCAGGTAGGAGTAGCAGGCAGAAACGTGAAATCCTTTGTCTTTCTAAGACTGCCTCGAGGAAAAACAAAGTGGTGTGGAAATATTAAGGGAAATAAAAGGTTACTTAGTTATGACCTCTCTCTTTTGCCACACTTGACTGTCTTTTAAAGGTACTATCTTTCCTGTGCCTATAAAATTTTATTTTTCTTGCAGTTCTGGCGGTCAGACTCCCCGCAGGGACCTGGAGAAGGTGTTAACTGGAGAGGAAAAGTAGGTTGAATTATTTTTTTCCAATTTTTATTAGAAAAAAGTATTTAATGTTACTAACAATACTGCAATTTATTTTTGAGGATTTAGAGGCAACAGTTATGCTTCTTGGAAAACTCTGTCTGTATTCTCTAGTGTCTGTATTGTGACGTAAAAGGGAACTTGTACAGGAAAAAATAGGCTGTAGCCTGTGTGCTTCAGAGGCAGAACACTCTATATTGCTTGTGCTACTTCCTGTACAAGATTTGTCTCCAACAGTCACATCTTTTCTTCTGCAGGGCTCTTAGGCCCGGAGACCCTGGGTTCTGTGCCCGCGCGAGGGTGCCAATGCCTTCCAACAAGGACTACGTGGTGAGACCCAAGTGGAACGTGGAGATGGAGTCCTCCAGGGTAAGCTCTGCGGTGTGGGGATGGCTGAGGGACTCTGCCTACGCCGTCTCTGGGAATCTGTCACCTTTCTGCTGTCCTTACTGTACAGTACAGTGGTTCTTCTAAGTGTCTGTTCTAATTTGAGTAGACGTTAAGTTCTGCTGTCAGTGGGCTGTTTTAAGCTCATCAGATACTTTCACTTAGGTATTGTTTCTTCTCTTACCAAAAAGAGATATTCATGTTAACTCTTCTAGAGTTTCTCTCTAGGGTAAAGGCCTCTTATTTTAGAGTATTTTTGAACTAAAGCTCTGCAATTCAATAAGTATGTCACTGCTGTTTTTATACCTCTTCCAGTTTTTGTATTATGTTCTTCTGATAATAATCCAGTTTGGGAAAATGTCAAAGTTTTGGTAAACATTAACAGTGTCAGTAGAGGCCTTTGCCTTGCTTTATTGGGTTCATCCATCTACCTTGTACAGTTTAGTTTAAAAGTGGGAGTACATGGTAGAACACATGTAAATGGAAGAAGTAATAATTACTGTGCTTTCTGCTGTTATCTCTCCTTCTGTGCATTAATTGAGATATTGTTTCTAGCCCGGGACTATTAAGAGAGGTATTAGTCGCTTGGAAAAACACAAGAGACGGTTTGCTGAACAGAAACGACTCAGCAAAGTGCATCGGGCCATCAAGTTCAGCATTGAAGGCAACAGGATGCCCCTGTAGCCATGACACTCTGCCTTCCCCAAGTTTGAGAGGTATCCCTCAAGGGAGGTGTGAACAGTGCATGTGCTTCAGCTGTCGGCAGTTTGCACATACAGGAAAGGAGTGTGCACACCCTAACTTAAACTTGGAAAACTCTCCTTGTGTTCTTTCGTGTCTGTACTGTGACCTAAAAGGGAACTTGTACAGGAAAAAATAGGCTGTAGCACCTAACATCTGCCATGATACCTGCCTCGACAGCTTCAGGGTACCCAAATGACAGGTATTAATTGAAAATACCTGTACTCAAAAATAGCTTTGCACCACCTATGGTTTTGAATGCTGTTCTGACTTAATTGGGTTCTACAGGTTTACCTGAACTGACACACAGGAGTTCTTAGCCCTTAATATAGGACCTCGTGTCACTGTATGCTCACATCTCTGGCTGATGTTTCACTGGTACAAAGTAAGGTTTTTTTTCACACCCACTTTTTTGAGAAGTTGAGTGGTGTGAGACTTTATGGGGTGGTTGACAGGAGGCAGAGAATGACCCCTCTGCAGACCAGGGGGAGGAGAATCCCCAGCCATGAGTACAGGGTGGAGGGAGGTCAATCAATGACATCCATCAACATGGGAAATGTTGTGACAGTTTCTGGTCTGCCTTTCAGTTCTGTGAGCAGGGATTGCCACAAACCAATAGTGATAGGAAGAGGCTAGCACAAATGGTAGAGAACTGTTGAGTTTAAGCTTCGTATTTATTTGTTAAAAAAAAAAATATATATTTTTAAAAATCACTGTGAAATTCCAGATATAACTTCAATGACTAGTGAATAGTTTTATGAATGAAGTTTATTTAAAATCAGTGTGACAGGAGCACCTTCCTCAGTGACGGGAACAAGAGGTTCAGTTTCTGATAGATGTTTTTTGTCAGATATTAAGTAGCATGTTCTGGATATGTCTGTTTCTCCCAGACTTTCAAGGTGTGGAGTTTCCATCATTTATTGTTTCTGTTCTGTGGTTAGGGGAAACTGCTTTCTAGGAAGTAATGGCTACGGATTGGAAGGTCCTTGCTGTTTGTCTTCAGTGGTGTTTCTTTACAGAATCACTGTATTTTATCTGTACAAAATAACTGCTGTGTCATCTCAGTTTTCTTTAATTTGCAGTTAAAATACAGAGATGAAATTAACTCCTCTAATAACTCACATGGTCAGCTTAGGCATTTCTTTTGCTCCCTGCTACACCACTTTTTTTCCCCCAGTAATCTCTTGCTTTATAAGTACTAATCAGTGACCTTGAAAATAAATAGCAGTTTGGAATTGATCTGTCAACTCAATCCACCTCAATTACTGTGTATTTGTATCTAAAACTCTTCCCCCCACAGGAAGCCTGTATTTATGACACTGTAGCGCAGTGAGTGCATTTTGACACTAAACTCCAGCCAACAGAGATACAAAACTATTCCAGACTGTACATTCAGCTGGCACGAGAACAACTAACACCGTTATTAATCCCTGTACGGTGAAAGCTTTCCCATGTGGTGGTTGTGAGCACGACTACCTCCATGTATGTGATGCATATGTTGGGGGAACCTTTTTATCCACTTTGTGGGGAGAGAATGCGTGCACGTAGACAACACGCGCACGTGCACACACACACACGCACGCACACACACAACCAGCTGGAACCAGTGGCTTCATCACCTCCCTCTTGCAGGTTTAACCTTGCATGCATTGCTTTTCTTGAACCTCTGGGACGTCTGCTTTTTTTCAGTGGTAATTATTAGTTTTATTTTTTAAGTTCCAGGGGACCTCTAAGAAAGGGGTGAGTCGACTGGACAAACAGATGCGGAAATTCACAGATATCAGGAAAAAAAGCAGATCGGCCCATGCAGTGAAAATCAGCATTGAGGGCAATAAGATGCCATTGTGACCCTTCACAGAATACCCCATGATCTCTGCTGTAAGACAATACACCCATAGACTCTTTGGAGACCTTTAAATTTTTTAACAACTTGTTTGGGTTTTTCTTTGTTTTTTTTTTTTTTTTTTTTGGTGAATCTTTAAATTGTTGGTTCAGGTTCTGGTATCAGATGTTGTCTGAGGACTGTGAATATGGGGACTTCATTCTCCTGATTGTATTTAAACTTGCTCTATTGTGTCCTTTGTACAGATCACTTATTTGTTGTATTGCAACACTTTAGACAATAAAACATCTTCTGTTTTTCGGGGGGCTGTCTGTTGGTTACTCAAGAGAATGTATGTGCGGACCACCTGGTACATGGAAAAGCTGCTAACTGTTAGTTTTCTGTTTACCATTGTCCATTTCCTCTTTATTCAGTGCTTTTTTAATATTAATCAGTTGTTTTGTCTTTGGGAATGTACATATACTGGTTTTCATAAGAAATAGCGACCATCTTCCAGTCGAAGGAGTTCATTTTTCATGAAAGCCTGGTGGAAAAGTCAAGAGAAGACCAGCAGACCGACCACTGGAAATTCCGGCAGCTCCCAGCTGAAATGCTTGACGTAGGACAGACGGCAGTATTTCACTTCTATCCATCCTCTGGGAGAACAGCAAAGCCTTCAACCCTGACGGCTATTGGAGAACAAAGGGCTTTTCTGTGATAGATCATTTTTAAAGCGAGCCAGACTCTGGAATCGAGGTGAGTGAGGCTGCTCAGGGAGCCTGAATGTCAGAAAGCTGGGCACGTCCTTTTTTGGGTGCTGTCCTAGACGAGCTGTTGTGGAGCCTTTGCTGCAGGGCCGATACTGCTGGGACATCCTTTTGTAGAGTTGAAAACCATGTGAATTCTTTTGTTTTGCTTTGGTATTTGGGTGACTGAAATGTGTGTTGCTCTGTAGCCCACTAGTGTTGTTCTGACAGGTTTATTGTAACCAGGGTGAGGAGCAGGGTCCTGTCTCTGTGCTAAGGGGGATAATGCGGCTGTTTCTTTGTCCCTGCTGCTACAGTAAGACAGCAGAGCAACGCTTTGTACCTCTGCTTCTTTACCTCTCCCCCAAAAATGTCATCTGAGCTTGCCTACAAGAGGAGGACTCTTCTCCTTGCAGTTGGGATCTTGGTAAGGAAGTCGCCTTTGTTCCAGAGGAGCACAGCACTGTTTGTTGGGATGTGTGTTCTATAATTCTGGGAATTCTTTGCGGTAGGGATCTTGGAGGCACTTAGTACCTCTGGCATCTGCCGGCATAAGTACGTGGTTGGTCACATTTCAAATACGCTCCTGTGAGGCTGCAGGGGCTTGTGACAGTAATAAATGAACAAAGCTGAACGCTGGGACACGAATTGAAACCGGAGGAGGAGGAGGCCCGTGCTGGATGGAGCCTGCTGAAGGAATTCTGCTCATAGGACCACTTCACCCGCTGTTGCCAGGTACACCTGTGACACAGTAACTGACCTCAGGGGTGTGTTTTTAGCATGTTGTGAGTCTCAAGGGCTTGGGGCTTTCCCCCCCCCCCATTTTTAATTAAGAATTTATTGAAAGCCATGGAGTTCCTTACTGCCATATTGGAAGCTGCAACTATGTGGAAAAATAAGTGAAGGGTGTTGAGCTGTTTGTCCCCAGGTTCCGTTTGGCCCTGAAGGTCTATGGGTTGAGGTGTCCCATCCGTCCCCCCCGCCCGCCTTCTAGTTCTGGTACTGCGGTCATGGGGCTTAAAGTACCGACCCTGGTGGTCTTGTGCAGTCCTCATACAGGTTCTTCCCATCAAAATTAATCATAATAGCTCACATCACATGCTCTGAGGGAAAAAAAAAAAAAAAAAATAAGGTGGTTCTGTTTCTTGTGGAATGGCAAGAACAGAGTTTTACAAGGGGTTGAACAAAGCTGGGGGAGAAAAACCTCTCATCAGTGTGCTTGTTCAAATAAATTCATAGTGCATTGTAAGAAAGGTCAGAAAAAAATCAACACTTCTTTTGACACAAGTCACACAGACCAACTCTTAGGTGCAGCAGAGAAAGGCAATGCTATGACTATGGTGATGTAGGTACTCAAAGGGGTAATTAATTAGCGGATCTTGGGCTGGCCCATGGGTATTTTATTTCACCTACGTTTTTGGCATAGAGCACTTAAGTAGGTGAAGCTGCTTAGGGTGTGGGGAAATCAGCCTCTTAAAGGGGGAGGGCTGGGTGCACACAATCAGTCTGCCTTCGGGTTTAGGGTGATAAAAAGTTGTTTCTTGGCTGCGGAGGTGTGTTGGCTTTTCCCCATTGTGTACGGTCAAAGAGATTTCATGTCTGAATTACTGGCTTTCACCAAAGCCTGGCTGAGGTAGGTTGTGTACGTGAGGGGGTGCAGGGCATCTTTAGAACAAAGAAAAAGGGGGTTTTGGGGGGGGGGGGGGGAGGGAGGAGTGAAAAAAAAAGGACAGTTCTATTATTTGCTACTTCTGCAGCGCTGTGGTGTAGTTCCACTGGTGCAGTCCCCTGCCCGGAGCGGGATGGGGAATGTGTGGGCACATGAGGCACATCTTCCTGCCTTTCCTCAGCCGCTGCCAGAGGGAGGTGCACTGCAAACAGGGCTCCTTCTGAGGCACAGGAGACACCTCACTGCCCCTCCCCAGTAATGTATTTATTTCACAATTCTATCACACAATCCTCTCGGGTTTCTCCAGGGCAGCTTTCCATACAGATACTGGTTTTTGTATCAGAAAACAATTGTATTCTAGTAAAATTAATTGTACTGGAGGTAACAGTTCGACTCGGTGATAAAACTTTCCCAGAGTCCCCAGCTGTTGCGCTCATGGTGTTTCACAACTAGAGGACAGCCAACACTACCAGAAACACCGTTCCTTTTCCAAGCAACTCGTTCACACACAGGACTGTTCACCTGGTTTTCTGATAGCAATTTACATTATGAAAAGGTGTAGTTGTTGCCTTTTGTTATTTGCAGAATAGTTCTTTATTATACACAAGCGTTTTAGTAGTACTTGAATGAACAATTTAACCATTCATTGTAAACTGACTCAATTTCTTGATTTCACAGCATTAATGACAGGAACTGCTTAGTGTCTTAGACTGAAACACCCTGTAATAATGGAACTGTCCCTGGTTTTAAAGATGATATTAAGAAAAGTTAATGGAAAAGTTTTCTGACTCTGCTACACTTTCAACGGTCTCTTTAATCCAGGGGATGTAGTTGGATACTCTGGTGTACACGCCGTATTTTCCTTCTTGGGCGCAGCCCTCGCCCCAGCTCACAACGCCCAAGAGAAACCAGGTGTTGTGGTAGGACATGGTGAAAGGGCCACCGCTGTCCCCTTTGCAGGCGTCGGCGGCCTGGGTGCGGTAACCGGCGCAGAACATGTTGTCGGTGACCAGTCTGTCTGTGGAATGCTGACAGGTCTCCATGTTCACGATGGGCAACCGCACTTTCATGAGGAAGCGGAGAGTGGAGCCTCTGTCGTGGGTGGCCCCCCACCCGCTCACCATCCCTACTCGCCCCTCCTCGGAGAGCAGGGCGGCCAGGTTGGGGCTGGGCAGGCAGATGGGAAGCACGTACTCGTTGAAAACAACGTCACCGCTCAGGTACAGCAAGGCGATGTCACCGTTGTAGTTGTTCGAATCGTAATGGGGATGCGTCCAGCTCCGTTCCACACCAATCTTCTGCTCTTTGAATTCTCTCTGATACTTGTCAAAGTCTCCTGCAGCCGTGACAAGTTAAAATGTTAATCAACTGCAGCCAGCCTGGACGGTGTCTCGGGTGGGGGGGACAGGAAGGAGGGAGAAAGCACAGACCAAAACAAATGGGGCTCTGGGACAGTAATTTCTTACACTGTAGATGCGATCCTGCAAATTGGGGGGCAAAACAAAGGTGTTGACTGGATGAACAGGGATTTACAGGGATCATGGCTTCCCTGGTAGGGATTTTACCATAACTACTGTCACTGGCTGTTAGCAAGCCCTGTATGTTGAAGAGTTTTGTCTAAGCTGCCGTGGAGCTTTCCGTTTCCCCCTCAGGGACACAACACAAGCGTTAAGCTGCAGCCATGGCTGAGGCTGAAGAACTGTTCCCTGCCAGTTCCCGGTGCTGTGTTCTCTTCGCTCCTGCACAGCTACTTTGCCGGTTGTGTTTATTGCAGCGTTCCTGCTGCGAGGGGTTCCAGCTCCCGCTGTAGTACGTGAGGAGGGAGAGGGGCTTTCTGCTGGGGGCAGTTACAGGCGATGAGGAGCCGGCAGCTCACCAGGAAACTGATCTTAAAACTGACCTGAGAGCAGACCATCACCTACAGGAGTCCCTCTGCCTTCTGTGGAGCACCCCGAGATGCGCTCAGTCTCCGTGCACAGTGAGTTTGCCAAAACAGGCAACAGGAAAAGATGAATCTGTGCCTTGCACTCCAGGTTCTCCACGAAAAGGAGTCCCTTCACACTTAACTGTTGCCAAAAACCGAAGCGTCTGTAAATCCGAGCGAGGTTGGATGTGTCCGTCTGTTTCTCAGCCATACCCTACTCCGTTCATGTACAACACAAAGCGTATTTAAATAAGAGATGACCCCTGTGTTTATACAAACTACAGCCTGTACTCACCGACGGTGACATGGTGTGGTCTGACGAGGTCAAGGCAGTGCGCAGCAGTGACCACCCAGCGGCTGCTGATTAAACTCCCGCCACAGAAACCAATACCCTTACTGTTCCGGATCAAAACCTGTAGGAAAGAGGAGGCAGCCGCGTCACCAGGTACGTACCGTCCCTACGTACGTACAGTCAGTCCCGTGCCGGCCGGTTGTAGGCTCTCGGAAATAACACCTCTGGCAATAACCACTGCAGTGCACAAAGCAAAGGTGATGACGTTAAAACAGGAATAAAATGAAATGATTGCACAGCTGTGACAACGGAATATTACAATGAACTGAGCGTGACACAAACAGGATCAGAGCTGCAGTGACTGACAGTCTTCTGCGGAAACACTCTGGTTGTGATTCTTCACGGGGGGGGTGGGGGGAGGAACAGTAACACCAAGTAGATTTCGTTGGTGCTCAGGTTAAAAAAGAAAGAGTGCTGTTTTTCTACAGGACCAAGGGAAAGGAAAGAGTTGTTCCCTTTCCCAGTGGTCAAGTGAAAGTGCCTGTAAGAGTGGAGATTCAGACACTTTGTTATTTTTCCCTTTATTGGTAATAAAATTTGGAATGATCTCCAGAGTAGAAAATGGAGCAGTAAAACCAGGCTGCTCAGCGTTAGATGTTTGTCTTGTCTGTTCAGAATTACAAGCTCCGTTAATGCCTCAGCAGCTCTTAAACTCCTCCCCGAACCTGTCATTTCACTTGTTAAGGAAAAGCTTCATTGTGTTTCAGTGAAATGAATAAATCAAATAGCGGCAAAAGGTGGGACAGGGACTGGCCTCCTACCTTGGTCTGGTTCCTGGAGTAACGTCGCGTGTTACACAAGCCATTTTGACTTAGTTCTACGTACTACTGATGCTTTTAATTCTGTTCAGTACCGCTAGAACAAAACACTGACAAGTAGCAAAGAAAAATTACCTGAAAATTCTGTCTTAGGTTATGAAGAACTAGATTGGAAAGGGTTTGCAAGTTTTTAAAAAAAATAAAAAAATAAAAAAAATTATAAGATTAAATTATGAATTGCCTGCAGTAATGAACATTTAAAGCTTCCTTGATGGTAACGCTTTATTTCAAGAAGCTGGTCAGGCAGCATTCAGGCTACATTCCCTTCTCACAGCCCAAAATCACAAGGAAAGCAGCTGGTGTGGCCCCTCGGAGTGTGTAAGATGGCAGAAACCCATTACTAGTGGTGACATTCAGCTTCCCAAAGTGCACAGTGACAGCACTGTCCCCACAGGCTTCACGTGTGAAATACCTCCTGAGGGGTGGGGTGGGGACATCGTTCCGTGTGGCAGCAATAAAACAGCCTGGTTTTAGATCAGTCTGTCGCCATTCTGTGCACATGCCCAGGGACAATAATATACAGCGATGAAACAGAGACGATAAGTGACAATTAACAACAAGGACATACAAAAAAGGTCAAAACCAAATCAAGACAGTGGAAATAACAGAAACGCTTCAGGGAGGTTCCCCTATGATCCACTCGCCTTCCCATTTGAGCTCTCCCAGTTGTATGTCCCTTACCCTAACAGGTATGCGAAGCGCGGGGTTCTAATGAAGAATCTCACCTGGTCATAGAAAAGCTTGTGTGAAAAATCCCACCAGCCATTGGGAAAGGCGTGAGGAGCACAGCCTTCACCAAGGACAGTTAGAACCAGAGAACCCGAGTAACAGAGCAGAAGAGCTGATTGATGTAGTTGAGAGAGAAGGCATGAAGCTGAGATGAAAAAAAAGTGCCATCTGGGATGGGGGAAGGAAGATAACTAAGGCAACTGAGATATGTATCATCAAAAAGACCTGGAGAAATTTGAGAAACCCGTGTGGCTGGATTACTCTCGACCTGAAAAAAACCCCACCCTTTATAATGGCTTGATGAGCTCTGCTCCAGCTGGAACCAGTGATGCTGAAGTGAGCAAGGATTCAGGTGTGGTATTTATGGACAGGCTGGAAGGAAAGAGTTACCTGCCAGGGGCAATGACCACGGTGACACAAGGTTCCTCCCATTATCCTGGTGCCATTCTGCTCTGAGGCAGAGCTGATGTTTATCTGGGTGAGCTGAGGTGTGTGTGAAGCATTCCCCCAGTCGCTGCTTTCGTTGAGCCCATCATGGGTGGTTTGGTTTTGCCCAGCAGCGTTTTCCACCCTCTCCTCCTGCCTGGCAGCGGGCACCGTGGTCTGGCTCTGCCACGCAGGGCCCTGGGTTGGGTCACTCCATGGGGTCGGGCCTGTCCAGGGCCTGGCCGTCCCCTCCACTGCCTCCTCCTCCTCGGGGACGCCCTCCTCCTGCCCAGCGGCACCATCTCCCACCGGCTTCTGGGTGACAGAGTCCACCAGAGTCTTGTTCCAGCTGGAAGCACCTCCTGCCACCTCAGCGTCCCCCTCCACGCACACGCTCTGCCCGAAGGAAGTCTCATTTTCCCCAACATCGCTTTGTTCCAGCTCTGTTCGCCCAACCCTGCCCTCCGTGCTCTCATTCCATGTGGCCACATCGGCCCCGTGCTCACGCCGGCCCCTCGGGAGCGGTTTCTGGCCCAGCCGCGCTTCCTCCAGCGCCTGCCGGGCTTTAACCAGGCCGCAGGGAAATGGCGCTGGAGGAGGAAAGGCAGAAATAAAGCTGTGAGTTCAGGGCGCCCGGTGCCACGTCGAACTCCAACACAAGCAGCACTTTTCCTGCCCAGGAATGGGATCCAACCCTCCCGGCAAGAGCCCGGGAACAACTGACACCTTGATGTCAGACTCCACTTTTGCCACCCACCATCACCAGACCAAGGTGTGTTGAGCTAATTACCCACAAACAGCCCACGGCCGTGCCTCTTCCGAGCCACAGCCATCAGCCATGGCTGGCTACTCCAGGAGCGGGCTCTCTTCTGGACAGAAGCCAGACTCCTTGCGACAGGACGCCTTAACACAAGGTCTTAAAGACCCTTGTGATGTTCCCTCCCCTCCCAACCCTGCGGTTTTGCTTCGTAAAAGGAGGAAAGGGCCCACCCTGGACTGTGCTGCTGCCCCTCTACCCAGCACGTCCTCACGGGGGCACTGGTTTGGAGAGACAGCTGAGTGAGAAGACCCTTAACATTTAAAATAAATAAATGAAAAATAAGACAGATCTTTTTCATACACTAAAAGTCAAGCTGCAGCAGCTACAGCATCTTCTGCAACGAGCGAAGAGGAAAAGACACTCCGTGCTGGCTGAGCTTTACCTGCTTGGACGCATCTCTTCCCGTCCTCGTGCAGGCGGTAACCCCCGGCGCAGGAACACACCACCTGGAAGGCGCCGCTGCCCTCCCTGCAGTACTGCCAGCACCCCCCGTTCTTGTACCAGCATTCCAGCTTTTCTGCCATGGGAACACACGGGCATTCACTTGGTTACCGGAAGGCAGGGACCCCGAGCAGCGCGCAGCTTCCAGCGCTAGGCTTATGTGAAATGAAGTAGGAAAAAAAAAATCTGCTGAAATCTCGCAGGTAACTGGGAGGAAGCACCTCTCACAGTTCCAGAAAACCACGCTGGTTTGTGGATTAGTGCCTTATGTCTGTTGTCCTTCGCCTGTTCCTACCGTTTTCTTACTTGCCAGCTTTGTCTCGAGGCCACAGCTGGGCCCTCGGCCTCTCTGCCTGGAGAGCAGGGGCAAGAACGTGTCTGGAAGAGCAAACACTTCTAAATGCACCCATTTTTTGAACCATCTGCACATCTGATCTTTTATATCATGGCGGATTTAAAGTACTAGCCATTTTGGTGGCGGCCAAGTCTGCGAGAAACTGACGGAGGGTTTTTTTGTTACATTAAAAGAGCAATCATGTTTAATGGCTTCACTGGAAAAAGAAAAGGTGGAGGTGGACAAAAGCACTTGCTGCGGGGGGGGAACAACTTATGATTCACGGTTTGCACATCAGTTTGGCTTTTGCTGTGATTTCGTGCCTCAGTCATTTGCAAACCGGATACAGTATTTCACGGGACCAAAAATCCGGTAAGAGATAGGCAGCTTTTCTGCTTCATTTTTTGTCACTCATATATTACAACATAAATACAAATATTATTTTTTTTTTTTTTTGGTTCACAGTAAGCTTTGGCTAATTTGTTTGACGCATTTACTCAATAAAATCAAAAAGAGAACAGGGCCTCACCATGAACGGTCTCCAGCGCAGGCGTCTGCGCAGGAGACGTGTTATCACTCAGAAGTGATAAAAAGGGGTATTTCCCTGTCCTTTCCTGGGGGAGACGGGACACGGCCACGTGCCACAGGTGAGCGCAAGGCCCAGGCTGCAGCTGCTGCGTGACAGGAGGTGGTGCCAACCGCATAGAGCTGTAGCTACAGCCGCTGTCACAACTCCATTCCCTTCCCAGGGTGGCGGTGCCCCAACGTGTCCCATAAGAACGCCCTGTTTGAGTGTACAAATCTTTAACAACTGCCCCGCTCTGTATCACACAGAGACAGTCACCACCGATAACCTCAGCGAGAGCCTGTCCAAAGGTTCAGCTCAAGCATCCAAGGAGCAAATTCCAGCCTTAATCCTTCCTTCACAACAAATGTCAACGTGCCTGTTCCTGGACCCACCTTTTTCACAGTTGTCTCCTCCAAATTTTGGGGGGCAGATGCAGAAGTAGTTGTAGTGTCTCACTTTGCAGACTCCACCATTGTTACAGGGATTTGTACTACATGGATTTAAACCTAAGAAGAAGAAACGAGGCAGAGTGTAATCCCAGGAATTAAGAGAAGCCCGGCTTTAAACTGCCACAAAATTCTTTGTACCCAGAAGGGACACAAGAAATAGATTTTTTTAGAAATTCCTTTTTTAACCTACCTTTGTAATTGAACCAAAACTCCACCTGCAGGAAGAAATCACAAATGAAGAAAACAGTCAATGAGTGCTCATCGTGGTTACTGAAGATATAATCTATAAAACAGGTCTTTTAGGGTGCATGCAAATTAACATTTTGATTAGAACCATAAAATACATTCTCAGAGCAGATCTCCTGATCATCACCGTGCAGCTCACTTTCCTGTGCATCACAAACCAGCCACAAACTGTACTGGGATGAAAACTAAACTGGGAGCTGAGATCCATAAACCCTCTGGCTGGTGACTGGTCTGTGGCACCAGCCCAGAAGGTCCCTGGTGGAATGCTGGTGGCTTGGCTTCCCAGCCGGACACTACTGGGCCCTGGGAATGAGGCGTTGCCCCTCGGTATTTGGAGGGGTCTGATCAAGCAAGTGGCCCCTGAAAACGTCAGAATCAGGTCACTGGATTTCGGCTCTCACGGAAAGAGGCTCTGGATACTTCTAAGGAATTGTGTTTAACATTTACATAACTGAGCACTTGCCCGCGGGTGCCGTGAGTGACCTGTCCTGACTACCAAGCTGCAGAATCCATAGGGACACCCCTGCCAGAGCCATGCCAGGTGGCTTGGGAAGGACTATGTACAGCTCACTCTTAACTTTCATCTATTTTTCCTAAAATGAAGTTTCTCACCGTTTTCTCCTGTGAATGGAAGATCTCCTTTGCCTCCTCAAACGAACACTTCTCCTCATTGCATTCTCTCTCCAAGTTCCCTGGACGAATCTCTTCTAGAAAATAGTTAGCACGTTTATGGACTTTCAGCACCTTGTGTGCTTCCTCTCTTCTCAGAAACACTAGAAAAACAAAATCCAACAGTTGATACTGGAAGACAACGAACGGGCATCATTATAGTCACAGTCACAGTCATGCGTGTTCTCAGTTGGGTAAACAATATAAAGAAGGGGAGCGGGAATCTATGTAAAGAGCCCAAAAGGAAAATAAAATTACTATGTGTTCCAACAAAATACACCAGTAGTTAAAGCTTTCTTTTGGCGGATCAAAAGACCCACTGCTGAGACTTGCAGATTGGCGCAGAAATCATTTTTTATTCCACAAGACTCTTGAGGGTTGCAGCTTCTTCTTTGGTACCTGCTGGGGCCACAACAGGACGGACACCGCTCCCTTATTAAAAGAAATATATAAAGTGTCAGTTTTGTACTTCACTTCCCCAAGCTGTCTGCCCTCCCCCTCCAATGTCTTAAGAGCTATTACTGCCAATAAGTGAAGGGAGGAGTGGCCAGAAGAGGGAATATGGCAGTAGAGTCCTCCCCACCCCCCCTGCTGCTCCATAGCAAGTCTTTGCTGAAGGGCAGCGCTCCCAGGATTTTCCAGCCAGGATGCTCTGAAGGAAAACGAGGGCTCACTCATTGATACCACGTGGCAGCACTGTTTAGAGGAGATGGAGGCTTTTGCCTTAAATCTCCAGAATTGTGGCCCTATATCCAAAGCCCATCCATCCGACAAGACTGAAAAACTGCTGCTAAGAAGTGTTTTAAGAAGAAAACTCACTTCCTAATCCTGACAAAGCCCGTGAAAATTCATACAGCGGTTCACTTAACAGAACTGCTTTCCTAGCCATGCTTTGGCGTCCCAGACAAGTCAAAACCCTCTGGCAAAGAACACAGTTCTAGAGATGGACCATAAAGAGATGCATTTCTTCGCAGTTGCGGGATCGGTGTCCATAGCAATGACCAAAATTCTAGAATCATATTCAATCGCATCATTTCTCGGCAATTAGAAACAACCCACAAAACCTCTTGGCTGAGAAAAGCTCTGGAGAGATCCTGCTGCCTGGTAATGGGGAAAATGCCTTTTACGTACATCAGTGAAACTGTCCCTCACCACCCCTGAGTTCTGGGGTCATCTTTAAAGGACTGTAAGTAGGTACCCCCAGTAGAGGCTCTGCCTGTTGTAAAGCTTTCTGGTTCGCAGACACCACTCCTGCTTCCGCTCTTCCTCCTCTGCATGGACATCCATAATGATGGGCGAGATCCTGTACATTCACACGCCTGTTCTAAAGCTCTCTGTGGCCACTTCCAAACCTTGTGTAGCTGTTGTAGCAAAATCAACATGAGGTCCGAGAACACACATTGAAAGTGCCTAATTTTAGATTCCCAAATTGGAAAACTTTGCCATGCAAAAATATTTCACATTTTGGGTTTAAGAAGGACAGGGAACTGCTGGAGAGGGGACAGCAAAGGGCTACAAAGATGATGAGGGGCCTGGAGCATCTCTCCGATGAGGAAAGGGTGAGGGACTTGGGTCTTTTTAGTCTGGAGAAGAGAAGCCTGAGGGGGGATCTGATCAACACCTATAAATACTTAAAGGGTGGGTGTCAGGAGGATGGGGCCAGTCTTTTTTCAGTGGTGCCCAGGGACAGGACAAGAGGAAATGGGCACACACTGGAACATAGGAAGTTCCATCTAAACATGAAGAGGAGCTTCTTTCCTTTGAGGGTGGCAGAGCCCTGGAAGAGGCTGCCCAGGGAGGTGGTGGAGTCTCCTTCTCTGGAGACATTCAAACCTGCCTGGACACGTTCCTGTGCAACCTGCTCTGGGTGGACCTGCTTTGGCAGGGGGTTGGACTAGATGATCTCCAGAGGTCCCTTCCAACCCCATAGCATTCTGTGATTCTGTGTAATGTCATAAGGAGAATACTTTTCAACAGGACAGTGGTCTAGGTAGGAAGTGAAGAAAGGCTGATTTCCCTCGGAAATGTATATATGAATATTCATTTTTTCTTGTGCATTTCAGGAAGTGCTTCTTCAACTTACAGGACTTCATGTTCAGAAGAGGAATGTAGTTTCAGTTTAAATGCCAAGATTGCGACAAAAGGACAATTAAGTTAAAAACGTAACTCAGAAGTACCTACCTGAATATGAAAAGGGACAGCTGCTGTTGATGGAGCACATCAGTAGGAGAAACACCACAAGTGAGGAACTGCTCTCCATTTCAGTGAGCGTTCAGAATCCTCTGATGTCCTGATGGTTTCCTTCAGAGGGAAAAGAAAAATAAAATTGGTATATTGTCATAAAAACAGCAAGGGTGAATTAGCCTGCTAAAAAAGATGAAGAAGTAGAAGCAAGAGGACAAGAGAAGGGACAAATAAAGCAAATTCTACCTGGTTCATTTTGATCTGATGCCCGTGGTTTCTCCGGGCCACAGCGATGCTGCACCAATACAAGAGGAATCCCAACTGCTCGCCCAGCAATGAGCAGAGGGTGACCCAGCCCGGGCCATGGCGCAGGGTCTGACCCAAAGCCCACGGACGTAACACACGCTGCGAGGAACGCAGGAGGCGTGGATCAGGCCCAAACTGAGCAGGAGCCAGTTCCAGTGACAGCCTTGTTTAATCCGCGAAGGATCCAGGCCGAGGTGTGAGCTGCACACTTCAGCCAGCAGCTGCTAACGACGGCAGCTGCTAATTACTGTTGGTCTTGTCATTTAAGACCGTACGTGCACGCCCCAATGAGGAAACAATCCACCACATACCTGGCAGTACACGTTACACGACAGAAGTTTGTATTTCTTCATATTACCTTCCCAGGCTAAATAATTTCCCAGGATTCGACGGCACATACCTCTTTGCTACTTGTATTTTTTTTTTCCAAAACCACAGGATCCAGAATGCCTTCACTTTAAACAGAACCATGCAATTATACTCACTTTTTTCTTTTCTTTATTTTTTTTAGGGGAAGACGGGAGAGAGATTTGGATGTGCACCAGGAACAGCCACGAGGTCAAGAGGTTGATCATTAACCAGTCACAAATATTGACAGAGGAGAGACAACCTTCTGGATTCTATGGAACACATTTGAAATCCAAAATCAGAAGAAAACTGTGTATGTTTCCACACACACACATATGCATTTAAAAAAATAATTCCTTAATAACATCCTCCGACAATAAAAGTCACTTCTTTGCAGCAGATTTCTTCAGGAAAATCTGGAATTTTTAAGAGCAGATTTCTGACACTCCATCACCTTTCGGTAGATAAGACCGACTTGTCTGAAAAATAGACAGGCTGCTCTGTAAACATCCGCTGAAACATGCAGAGCCGTGAGTGTGCAGAAGGATCCACAGCAGTCACCTGCAGGAAGGCAAATACCGCCCTGGAACAGTCACAGCTATTCATTGACATCACGATTTAGGCCTTTAATTAGAGCCCTGTTTTACTGGCTTTGAACACAATAATGTTTCTCCTTGTAATTCAATGCCCAGCACCATCAGCCTTCTCAGAAGCACCTGTTCTTGGAGCAGGCCCTGGCTGGAAGGCTGCTGCTCAAAGCATTACTCGTTAACCTTCGTTATTCCTTACATCCAGGCCCAAATAGAAAAGGGGAGGGGAAATAAGAGAAAGAGAGAGACAGAGACAGCGACACAGAGAGACAGAGACAGTGACACAGAGAGATAGCTGACTTCAGTTTCGACTGACCTCCAGCGTGAAGCCCTTCGTCTGATACTTCTTTAATGGACAAATCAACTTCAGCACTTGCTTAATAAGCATGTCAGCAGCTTGTAAGTCAACCAGACTAAGTCCACAAGTTTAAGAGGTATTAAAGTTCTTTGCTGACACCGTATTAAATTTCTTACAAATTCTAACACAGTTTTGTTGTACCTGAGTTTTTTTTCCATTTAACAATCTCCTCACAAGAGCAGCCTGACTTTTCTTCACTGATCCAAATACAGGTCCAAATCCTGACCGAGATGCTGGAAACACGTATTACTACAGCAGAGCCGGTTTCGCCTTTTTTCTGTAAGATTAATTATATTTAGCAGGCTTAGCTGCTAAGATTAAAAACAAGCATAAGTTGTGATTCTATTAAACTTAATTCTGATGATTGCTACTTCTTGTGAACTTACTGGTGCTATGTATCTTTATTTTATCTACTGATGTACACACAGACATACAGGTACAGACACAAACACACACAGATACACTTATCGGTAAGTGTTAGTAACACTAATACAGCCTGCAGACGAGTGTGTTCACCAGAATAGGAATGAACAGAAGTCTTTGCTTAGCTTGATAATTAGAAGAAATTCACAGGCCAGAGAACAAACAGAGCATGAGAGAGCTTGGAATTAAACCTCTTGTTTTTTAGTAACAGCAGAATTCCCATTGACTTTTAAGGAAGTCTGGAGGGGTAAAATCAGGCATCGAGTGTGGAAGGAACAGAAAATAAGGAGAAGTTCTAGTGACCTGCTGAATCACCTCAATCTGTGAGCAATGGAGCAAGAGGGGAATGAGCGGAGGCAGTGATGATACTATTAACATTTCACTGCGTTGAAAGAAAAATGATACCAATACAGAACAAACCAAAATGGTTACTGTGGGTCATATGTTAGAGTAAAGCTGAAACGACAGAACTACCTCACTATGTTGACTTTTAAAACACTTTCTCCTGTCCCCTCCTGTCCTTCCCTCCCCCCAACCAATTAAGTCATTTTACGCTTCAACGATGGAGTCGTCTGACCATGGACTACCTTATTTTCTACAACACTGTACAGCATCTCGGTATTATTTCATACAGGGTATCATTTCTTGCCTGAAAGGCCTAAGTAGGACCACACTACAAATGAACAACATAACCTGGAAACTACCCAGTGTAAACAGTATAAAAAAAGAAAATAAGAAGTAAAAAAACCCAAAGGTACCAAGGAAAACAGTAGACAAGGTTAACACATACTCAATATTTAATACTGAAGATGTGACAGTACATTACACTGCACACTGTCACTACCCCGTAGCCACCGTATTCCAGACTCTCAGCATCAGTATCAGCCCTTCCAAGAAGCCGACATCTCATCTATGCGGTGCTGGATCCACTCAAGGTACTGACTGACTTTGGTGTAGACGCCAAATTTCTCCTTCCTCCCGCAGCCTTCGCCCCAGCTCACCAGTCCTACCAAAAACCAGGTATCCTTGTACTTAGTGATCATCGGGCCTCCGCTGTCCCCGCTGCACGAATCTTTCTTGTCTCCTAAGCTCCCAGCGCACAGCATGTTGTCAGAGATGGCAAATCTCATGGCCTGGGCACACTCGTTCCGGGGAACGATAGGGATTTCAATAAAACTGAGCAAAGTGGAGTAATTGTTGTTAACGTCACTCGTGCTGCCCCAGCCGGTTACCACCATCTGCTTCCCGCTCCTTGTCAGCTCCTGCTCGGCCAGGTCGCGGCTGGGAAGGCAGATCGGGAGCGCGTATTTGTTATACATCACGGGCTCGGCCAGGTGCAGCATGGCGATGTCGTTATCGGAGGTCTCCTTGCTGTAATTTTCGTGGCTCACGAATTTATCCACCCAAATGGTTTGCTCCTCTGCCTCGGTACGGAGACGGTGAAATTTACCTGGAAGAGCAAACAGGGAGATGACAGAAGCTGCGGAATCTTCCTTCACCCTGAACACCGAGGCATCGGGATTACACGGGGCCTTGAGACTGTACTTCACCTTCTCACTTCCCTTGTAATACAGACATTTGATCATTTTATGTTACAGGGTAACGGAGTTCTCACTAGACGGACAAATATGTAAACTCTCCATGTTTTCCTAAATCATGAATACATACAGTATTAAATTAATTAGCATCCTAGAGCTATGGTCATCAGCTGAAATGCCCCGTTGTGTTCGTGTTGCAGTACGATCGTGCAACTGGAGAGATCTTCTTCAGGAGGAAAAGAACCTTCTTGGAGTCAGCATTAAAAGCTGGGAGAGCAAGCACACAGGAGCTTTGTCTGTACAACCACTGCCTGAATGAATTAAATTCAGGGTTTATAGGATAAAGACGACTGACTGGTAAGGCTATTCCTTTCTGAAATCTTGCATCTGTATTTTAAGGAATTTTTGACTACTGAAGACTTCTCAGTTCCTACTTGTGCCACACGATCATGGCCAAGCAGTTCTGGAACAGTAAGCAGGAAACTAAGTCGAAAAAGGCAAGAAAAAAGTAATTTGTGAGACACTGGAAAAGGAAAGACAGAGACAGATCTGACAGGCTGTGAAGAGACAGCCCCAAGAATAATTATCGGTGGCTGTCACATTTCTGAGCTGTGCTCTCAGCTAATTTAAGCCTCCTATCAAGGCCTACTTCAGTATGTACTTGATAAAAACACTTCTCTGGAGAACTCTCCACCGCGCACATCCAAGCTGCTGGCAGGCTCCCGTCCAAGCACACGAGGTGGCAGGACATCCAGGCTGACACCTCACGTCTGCGCGTGTGTGACACGTGTCCTTTCCTTCTCCGTCTCTTGGTAGGTGAGTTGGAAATTGCTCTTTATCACCAACTTTTCAAATGTGCTTTTCACAATATTATCCTTCAAATTTGTTCACCCACCCCCCCCGTTAACTTTTGCCTTCTTTCAGTCTTATTTGAATCCCTCCAGATACAAATCCAAAAGCCATGATCCACAGCAGGCGGCTGAAACTGCTCCGATGCGTGCCTACGTTGAGCAGTACCAGAGCCTGAAGGACTTGCTCACAATACTCACAAATCTGGGGTTTTTTTCTGCTATTGTGACCTCTCTCTTTTGTGGCGATAGTGTCCTTGGAGCACACCTCCTTGCTACCCACTCTGCAGCCGCTGTAGCTGGGGGCTGACTGGTAGATGAGGGGCAGGGGTTTACTCCTCTCGTCACAGACACTAAACTCCGCTTTGGGCCTGGGAAATAACTCTGGACTTGAACACTGTCAGATCATCTCCTCTGAGGAGGGCACTTTAGCCATGTGGGAGCACACTTTCTGCCAAGCTTCACCTGCTCTACCTACAAGCATGGCCATGAACTGTGTCCTGAGACAGCTAGGAGGAAGCGGGTGACAGCTTTCGCTCCGGTGCTACTGTAGCAACAGCTCCCCCAGCCCAGGAGAAGACCCTTTTGACTTCTTGTCATGAATTCTTCCTTTCTCAGTTATCCACCAATATATTTCAAATTCCAGAAGTCCTACCCACACCTGAATGTACTGAACCTACAGGCTCTGTGAAATGCATCTTGTTTCTTCTACAAGAAGTAAAGAGCACCATAATCTTGTTGCTGGCAAAAAAAAAATGTTAACTATGAAGCTCTGCATGAACAAGGGACTGTGAGACCCGTTCTCTGAAGGGAGAGACAGTATTTTGAATTCGACCATTACGTTCACCTATCTGCTCGATTTTCTTGGAGCTCTGAACATACTTCTGGGTGGTTTTAAGCTGGAGACGCAGGAACAAGAGCCACAAACAGGAAAACTGGGTTGTTCTCAAATCCATCCTCCAAAACTTCAGCTACTGTGAGATCTAACTTTTCACTTCTGTCACTAAAAAGCCACCTGAGTCCTGCTGCAGGACTAGTCCCCAAGCTCACGAGAGCAAACTTCCCCTCCAGATCTGCTCTTAGGGAGGGCTGTCAGAGAGCTGCACAGTGCTGGGTGCCCCAGCCTGGCAGAGGCAGGTCGAGCACCACCTTTGTGGTCTCAGTGCCAACACTTTCATCACTGTCACAGAGCTCACACCTGTCCCCACACACGGCAGTGTCTCCATTCAAAACTCTGCTCCGTGTATCTCACTGGATGTCTCTAGGGTTTAGAGCACGCGTTTTTCCGATGAGAACTGCTTTTCTGGTGGCAGTAAAATGGCCAAAAGATACACGTAAAAGGCCAACCGTGTGATGTTAGGCTGTGCCTTAAAAAGGTTCCCTTCTGCTTGACCTGGAGTGTCATTTGAAGAAGAATCTCTTCTCTCTTCGTGCAGGCTGTGGTCATCTCAGCCCTACACACATCCCACCACCACAGTAAAGAACCCTTCTGTGGTGTCCATCTCACCACAGCACTAGAATGAGAAGGGTTCTCAGTCCATGACCACACACTTGCTTCTTCCTCTGTTAAGAAGGAAGTTCTTTAGGGCAGCTGGGAGAGCGAAAGAAATTCTAGCCCCTATTGCTGATCACCTAATTACTCTGTGTACACACCCCAAATTTATGTGTGAGATGTCTCCTGACTTTCATTTAAGCCAAAAAAAAAAAAAAAAAATCTTCCTAAATCAGGGTTCTCAAGTTTTTCTTCACCCGCTGAAAATCAGTTTTTATTTGGACAGCACAGGACTCTTTGACAGATCCCAATCCTTCTTTCTTTGCTGCACAGAGGTCTCTGGGCACAGCAATCCCACCTGAAAGCTTGTCAGACTGCACAGATCTCTACCAAGACCTGCAGAACGAGGTCAGAGTGGAGTAATTTATGTGCAGCCCCAATACTTCCCTTCGTTACCATTTTCCCCACTGACCTCTCCCCTTCGAGTTACACTCAAAGCTACGTGCAGTACTGCAGAGCGTTCAAACACCACATCTGACGGCTGCTTTTCCCCTAAAACATTCCAAGATCCTTTACCAAGCAAACTGAATGGGTGTCTTCTTCTTTGGCCTCACTAAAACGGAACAGATATATTGGCATACACTTACAAGGGAAGCAAATGACTTACTAGTAACTGGAAGTGCTTGGAGATGCGTAGTCTGTATCTGTATTTCCAAACACACACTTCTACTTTGATGTCCCTCTGTGGAAGAGGTGGATATTCTGGCACTAAGAGTACCAAGGGTCTATCACATGCTTTTCCGTTCATCCTTTATGTTGAACAATGGAGGATGTGCATAAACACATAGATTCATAGATTCATAGATTGGTCCAGGCCGGAAGGGACCTCCAAAGGTCATCTAGTCTGACCTCCCCGCAGTCAGCAGGGACACCCCCAACTAGACCAGGTTGCCCAGGGCCTCATCGAGCTTCACCTTGAATATCTCAAGGGAAGGGACCTCAACCACCTCCCTGGGCAACCCGTTCCAGTGTTCCACCACCCTCATGGTAAAGAACTTCTTCCTAATATCCAATCTAAATCTCCCCTTCTCCAACTTAAAACCATTGCCCCTTGTCCTGTCACTGCAGGCCTTTGTAAACAGACCCTCCCCAGCCTTCCTGTAGGCCCCCCTCAGGTACTGGAAGGCCGCTATGAGGTCTCCCCGGAGCCTCCTTTTCTCCAAGCTGAACAACCCCAGCTGCCTCAGTCTGTCCTCATAGGAGAGGTGCTCCAGCCCCCTGATCATTTTGGTGGCCCTCCTCTGGACCCACTCCATCAGGTCCATGTCCTTTCTATATTGAGGGCTCCAGACCTGCACACAGTACTCCAGGTGAGGTCTCACCAGAGCAGAGTAAAGTGGCAGAATCACCTCTCTCTCACATCCTTATCCTCTTATCCTTATGCCTTATCATCTCCGTTCTCAAACATTTGCACATCCCCAGCGTATGTGGAACACGCATACAAACAATATATTTCCAAGGCTATGTATACAGACAATGTATTTGCAAGACTTTCCACAATTACTGGGAACAGCCTATCTTTTCACTAACGCAGAAAGAAAGCAGCTGAGCCTCTGTCACCAATGGTAGACAGAAAACACTAATCAAAAGAAATTCTACTTAAGTGTGAACAGAACAATTTTTTTTGTCTGTTAGTTCATGAGCAGTTCTGTCCTCGGCAGAGATGTTCTTGTGCTTACGAGCAGCAGAGCCCATAAAGGCAGTGTTGCTGTCCTGCAGCACCTCTCCTCTGCTGAAACTCTCTGAAGTAAAGGTGTTCAAATGTATGAAGAGGCAGGAAGAGGCACTGTGACATTCTCCTCCTTTTTTTTCAGTATTGGGATGACCTTGAACATTTTCATCACCAGAAAAAAAGAAAAAGCAGAAGAGAGACAGTCTTTCAACCTTATAGACAAGCAGCAGTGCTCAGATGACATCAGCTCACTTCCACAGTAAGGCTGAGAATGGCTCAAACGAAAGCAGATTTTTACTAAACTTTTTTGTTTCATGCTAAGGTGCATATTAAATACTTCCTAGACAACCTACTCCTGCAACCAAGAAGGACTTTTGTCTTCACAACCTGCTGGTCTTTCTCCTGAGATTATAAACCTTGGGAATGAAAGAGTTACATTTAAAAAAACAAGGATAGGTTTTTTTCCTTACCAAGTCTTACTTTGAGCCCCACTTTTGCCTCAACGCAGTGTGCTGCCGTTAGGACCCAAGACGGATGGATGAGAACACCCCCGCACAGAAATCTCCCTTTGCTATTTTGCAGCATAATCTGAAACACACACACAAAAAAAGAGAGGTCTTACACTGCGTGGAGCACAGCTCACAAAATATTGTACACTTTCTTCTTTGTGGCTGCAAAATGCACCAAATCATGTCACAGTTATTGAAGCCAATGCTCTACAGTGGGACAAAGGCACCATGAATAAGGTCTCTGCGGAACACCTACAGAAAAGTTTTGAACATTCCGCCTGAACGAGCGCTGGCTTCATCCAGATCAGCACGGGATGATGCTGGTCACTGCAAAGAAGCACTTTGGCACTTCAAAGGTTTGAAATACAGAGCTTAAATGAGGGGATTATTCTTGTGTCAGAAGACAGTGCATCATCTCAGGCTGCAACTCTCATGCTACAGTGTGAAAGGGCCTTTAATGATGAAGAGAACCAGGCCCTGATTATATGCATTCACCAGTTCCACGATAAGCTCTGCGAGGTCTCCCCTTTCTCTGTGATGTCCCAACCTGCTCTGTAAAGATATGGCATATTTTGTGGATTAAATCTGCTAACTTGCTTTATGATAGATGAGGCTTCTAAGAACCCACCCATGCAGAAAGAAGTGGAGATCACCTCACGCTCCCACCACAAGGCTGTTACAGTCGCCGCAGCACGCACCACGAGCTGTAGCGATCAAGTGGCCTTGCCTTGGATGGAGCAACAGAGTAGGTAAGTGCCATCACGACCCTCTCTCTTGACACTGTTGGCAAGGTAAGGCAAAAAATTTGGCAACAGCGACAAGGTCAAGAGTCTTAACAGATAATAAACTATTTTTTTCTGTTATTCCAACTTTTGGGTTGCTTTTGTAAAAGCTAAGCTAAGGGAATCTTAACATCACGTGACACCACCCCTAGCAATGTAGGAGCTTTTCCGGAGCAGCAAGGCAGGCAGAGCTGTTCGGGAAGAGCCTGAATGATCTGTGATAAAAAGCTCTTTTCTCCTTACCTGCCAAGGGCTGTCTCCCCTTCTTCCTGCTTTTCCCTCAATGAGCCGAATATTGAATCCTGCTTTGGCTTCAACGTAGTCCATTTTCACTCGTCCACAGGGGAACTCAACTAGAATCGCAGAATGGTTTGGGTTGGAAGGCACCTTAAAGATCATTGAGTTCCAACCCGCCTGCCCTGGGCAGGGACACCTCCCACCAGACCAGGTTGCTCAAAGCCCCATCCAACCTGGCCTTGAACCCCTCCAGGGATGGGGCATCCACAGCTTCTCTGGGCAACCTCTCCACTACAGGAGATGCAGAGAAGTTAACCAGCAAAGACCAGATCACCCAATACAAAACCTCTTTCTAAAGCATTCCCTCCATCTCTCTAACCCAGGCAATACTATTCATTCAGTGGCTTCATGGAAGTCCCTCAATGCTTTGCAGAGGCGGCAGTTTCCCGGTTCCCCTGCACGTCTCCATGAGGCAAACACAGGTTAAGTGGGTAATAGAGTTGGGAAATGCAGGCAGAGAGTTACTCTGCATGGAATGGATGTTTTGCAAAGCAGTACAAAGTGCGCTGCAGGCAATTCTCCCATAAACCCCTCTTACGTCACATTTGAATAATCCTCTGTCAAATCTGGACTAAGAACATCCTCCTCTTACCTACGGGCTTGCACATGGTGTGGTCATTCATCAGCTGATACCCGGACGCACAGCTGCAGGAGCGGCGCTGGTTGGCAGGGTCATCCCTGCAGAAATGTTCACATCCTCCATTATTGACAGAACAGTTGGTGTATTTGACCTCTGAAAATGAACAGCAGGAGAGACATGAGAAGCTAGAAAGCCAAAGGAAGGTAAAGTGGCAAAATGACATCGTGATTCAAGCGAGCAACAGCTGACAATGGATTTGGGATGGCAGTTGTGGGTGTTAATGGCACTTGGGCCCCGAGACAGCAAATAGACCCTGGTGCAGAACAAGACAGCGGGGAGATGGAGAAAACAGAGATTACTGTCAGGGCAGGTAGGCTGGAGAACAGAAAATTCACTGTCACAGAGCGCAAGTTAGACAGTGCAAAGTGTTGATGAAACATGACATACATGCCCATCCCTAAATATGCCATCCAGCTTTTGTCCAGGAAGAATTTGTTACAGTAATGACAATCAAATATTTGCAGCAAATTGCTTTTCCCCCGTATTATAAAAAAGACCCCACCATCATCCCTGTGCTGACTGGTCTAAAGTGAAAACCCCGCCCTACAGAATTATTTCCATTATTTTTGTAAAATGTAGGTATCTCAGATCTCCAAACCTCTCCCATGGCAACATAAAGTTAATTTTGCTTCAGATAAGTGCAGATAATCCTTTTACCACATCATGAAGCAAAAGAGAAATCACATTAGTAAAGAAAGCGAGTACACCGTGCACTGACAAAAGTGTCGATCCCTGTTACAGAGATCACCGTCACAAAGAATGTTATTTTATAGTGGATTAAAGGCAGCATTACCATAATTGCACAAAGCCCCCTCCCAGCCTTTGTTGCAGATGCAGGAAAATTTTCCAATGTTGTCCTTGCAGATGCCATTGGAACAAGGCTGTGGTTCACACTGATCTCCATCTGAAACAGGAAAACACAGCCCCTGAATCACACAGAACTCACAGATCAAATATTAACGCGAACAGACCCCCCCAGATTCCCAAGCATCACCCATGGTTTCTGCCACCGAATGGCGGTACCTCCGTGGTGCTGGCCCAGAGACAAGGGTAGTGTTTGGGTTCTGAATTACAACTGCGGGGTGATTAGGGTGGGCAGAAGGGGAAGAAAGAGCAAAGCCTGAGGCAGGCAGGGCTGAGGCAGGTTACTGTGGAAGCGAAGAGCAGGGGTGAGGCTCCTCTTTGGGCTACATCAGGCAAGGTTAGAGCATCAGAGAGCAGTTTTGCCCAGGGCCTTAGCTCGGGGGAGATGATGAATGATAGGCACAGATGCACCTCAAGTTTTTTAGGAAGGTTGCTTGTATGATAGGACTGGAAAATATTCTTTGCACGCTTCGCATAAGAGAGAATGAGAATTTGAATCAGTATGTGATACATGGCAGCAGGCAGGAAGGCCGAGTACTAATTACTCTTGAGGAAACACAGAGAAATAATTAGGAAAGTCTTTTACTTACCTACATATTTGGTCCAAAAATCTAGCTGTGGAGAAACAAAACTTACATTAAGGTTAGAAGCAGATTTTTCACAAGCGAGGGATTTAAAGTGTATCATGGTCTTGGTCAACAGAGCACAACATCTCGGCCAACAGCATCAGCTCCATTCTTCTTGACAGTGTAGTGACCGGCACTACAAACCAGCCAAACTGGCCAACTCAGAGGTTTCTGTGTTGCCCACATTCAGCACAGATCCCCCTGCCCTGCTTGCAGACCCACCAGCTCCACAATATCCCCACAGTTTCTCTGTTTTCTTGTCACTTACTTCTGGGTAAGTATCACCTGTGCTGTTGAATGCACAATTCATTTGTGTGGGCGTTGCGAAGAAAGACCTCACTCCACTCTGGGGTCTATGGGACAGCAAGGACTGGTCCATCATATGTGATGAGCCTACTCCACTTAATGCAGTAAGAAAAAAGTCCAAGCCAACACAATGATTTGGTGTGGAAAGGGGCAGGAATCAGTGATGTTGACAATAAAGGTAGTGTCCAATGGAAAATACGAGGTTTGGAGAAGGAGAGAGGACCCAGTGATAACAGAAATGTTTGTCAGGTGCAGGCAGGAGACTGGGGAGATACATGGAAAGGCAGCCAGAGCTGGTGAATGGGCAACAGAGGGCAGACGACTGGAAGGACTGGGAAAAATTCAGTGGCAGCAAGAATGGCCCATGGGGTCAAGCAGGGACTGGCATTACCTGGCAAGACCTAAACCTCACAATTAGGTCAGGTGGGACATGCACGAGCAGCCAAGTTTTGTGGCCCACACAGGTGGCAACTTGACAATCACTGTAACACAATCACCTTCAAAACCATGTCTACACCTTAGGAGTCAGGAGTGACGCACGTTCAGTGCTGAGAGCAAGATCTCCTGTGCCCTGGATTGCAATAATTTAAGGAAACAAACGATTGGTTAGGTCTCACATTCATCCTTAAAAAAAAAGGACTTACTGTTGCTTCCTTGGTTTCAAATATCTCACTGGCCTCCTCAAAGTCACAGTGCTCTTCAATGCACTCACGCTCCATACAGCCCGGTTTGAGCTCCTCCAGAAAAGAGTTCGCCCGCTTCTGGATTTTCAGGACTTGGTTTGCATCTTTATTGCTGTAAAATACTGGAACCAAAAATGCGAGAGCACAAGCAGGGAAAAGAGCTGGCTGGAAACTGGTAATGGTCCTTCCACTTCTCAGAGCAACAGCCCCTCTCTAGCACAGCAAGAAGCGGGCTCCAGCCTCTGCTCTGTGACAGTCGGACAGCCTGCAGGGCTCCCGAGGGCTGTGACCAGGCAGCCACCACGGCCCAGCAGCCTGTCTCTGAACCTCTGCAAGAGGAATTCAAACCCCCCTCATGGGAATGATTCCAGCCACTCCCTGTGACTGACGGAGGAGCAGGAAACACACTTGCAGAGACTGGAAAAGGGTGAAGGGTACCTCTAAAACGAAAACTTACTCAAGGAACTATAGACTTGGGAAGAGCAGGCAGCAAGCAACACCCCTACGGTGATGAGCTTCCACATACTGCAGCAGGAGTCACCTAAAGAAGAGAAGGTAGGTGTGAAGAGGAGCACACTGCTGAGCTGCGGCAGGACCCCCATGCTGAAGAGTTTCTATTCAGACAGCTCAGCTCTAGCTCTTTCGCTTGTTTTTCTCAGAGCAGGTCCCTTGCTGAATGCTGTGTTATGCCGTGACTTTCTCTTGAATTCCAGCTCCAAAGCGGCCGTTCACCAGAGGCCCCCCAGAATGGTTCCCTTCAACCCATCAGCAGCTCCCCCAGAATACTTCTTATCTGCCCCGACATCCTCCCCTTGTCACCAGACATTTTTGACAAGCTTTATGCTTCATTAAAGCAAGCTGTACTTTGAAATCCCAAAGGATACAATACTTTTGAAGCACTTACTGCTTTATTCAGTGTGAATCAGCGTGATCTATTCTTCCGCCATGAGCTCTGCTGAAACTTAGTTAATCCATAACTTCCAATATTTACTCTTTGGGGTGACATGAAGCGCTTTCTTTTTAGTTGTTAAACAAACAGCGCTCAGGGAGAGCTTGACAATTTACCTGCATGCGGGAGAAAAGTGAAACAGCTGAGGCACCCACTCTGCCTTTTCCAAATCTGTTTTTTTTTTTTTTTTCCTCTTCTAATTCTCAAGCAAATAGTTGTATTTGGCTTGTAAGTGTAACCACACCAGTGCTGAGGTCTCTTGAGAGATCCTAGCACCTTCTCACAGCATGCAATCACCCTAAAAGGGGCACATACTGTTATTTTTAAGAGTCCTCCCACTTCATTTTCTCGCCAAAGTTTCCACCAGGGAACAGCCAAGGCAACCAACCCTGTTACAGCCATGAGCAGGCCGTGCCTGTGAGGAGGCAGAGCAAGAAGCTCATACCACTGTGCTCTGCATCTTTGGGTGGACTGGATTAGCTCTCTAGTGAATTCTGGATATTAAACATTTTAGAGAAAAACCACAATCCTTTTCAGAAGTTTTCTTGCATCGGCGATGGTACAAGCCAGTGTGTTTCCCCTTGTGCAGCGGCACCTCTGCGAGCCCTACAACGCATGACATCTTCATGCAAATTACCTGTGCAACCACGTGTCCTCAAGGGGTCCTTCTCCACAGAAAGTGCCACCGAGTGTTGGGAAAAGGTGGGGCTCCCCAGGATCTCAGCTCACGTCCAGTGACACTGTTGAGGAGAGCTCCGACTGCTTATGTAACTTTTTCTTCTCTTTCCCTTACATACTTGGCCATGGACTTTCTTGAAAACAAGCTCTATTTAAACAAAGGTTTCAAAGTTCATCCATTTGGGACTTGTGCTAAAAAAAAAAAAAGGAAAAAGATGGTAGCATCCAAAATCACAGTTGGGGAATTTGTGTGGACTGCGACGCCCTACTGATATATTCTTGATCCTCAACTCAGCCATTCAACAAGAACATCTCCGCTGGGACTAATGAGAACAGATTTTTGCTGAAAATAAAGTTTATGAAACACCCCTCAAGACAGGAAACATAAAATAGGCAATCTGAAAAGAAACAAGTGCAATACCATATATTCCACGTATTACTCATAATATTTGTAGCTGATCTAGGTTATCTAGAAATAGCGCTTTGCTACCACATAGATTACATGCTTTTGAATACTTTTGTTTCTAAGACTTGCTATAGGTTGGAAATTTAGGACATGTACATCAACTGCAAACCTAAAACATCTAAACCAATGTGCCAGCCTTCTAAAAATCCCTTTTTTTTTTTTTTAAACCTATACTGATACTCAGAAACAATAATTTAGTTTTTCATCATCCCTTGTGTTTTGGGGGGTTTATACTCCTGCTTTCCCATTTACCTTGCTACTGCAGTGCAGAAATAAGTATTTTATACGCCAGCACTTGGGCTTTCAGGTAATCACATGGCTCCAGGCGCAGGGGATTGAGGAAAAGATGCTCCAGGATACTTCAAGATCTTCCCAGTTTTGTATGCCAGGTAACCATTTCCATATAAACAACTACAGTGTTGGGCTCACTACCTTCTAGTACACCTTCATTCGAAAGAATAGTGATTTTCTGAGGAGGGCTAGAAGAGGGTAGAGAGGAGAAAACAGAAACTTCATGAGATATTGGCAAGACAGAGGCTCCACATTATTTTAATTAACACTGTGGAGAGTTCTGAATCATAGAGTGTTATGAACAGGCATTAATAATCAAAGGAAATCACCTCCTTGAAGTATTAAAGTATTATGGATCTTTCAAATTTCACAGCTTGAGGATATCCCCTCTTACAACCTGAAGAGCAAAAGCACACCAGACCACGCACTTTCTTCTTCTTGGTTCCCCTGTGTATAAAAAAGCTAAAAGCTTTGGGTTTGCCTCTTCTACAGGAAAGCTTCTGGAAGAATCTCAAGCATGTCCTCAGCCTTTAGCTTCTTAGCCAGAAGTGCTGAATCACTTTTCTCAAATTTTTTCCAAATCCAAAAAGTAATTTAAAATGTAAATTTCCATAAACTAAATAAATTGTGGAGAGATGTAACTTTTGACAGATGGGGAAACTGAGGCGGCAAAGCTACAAGGCTTCAAAAACCAAAGCACTTCAGCAATCAATCTTGTGTTGCATCCATCGGTTCTCTCTACTTCACCGCAACACCTTTTCATTTGTTATAAGCCCAAATCTGAATAGCTCTCTGAGCAATCACAGCACTAGGTCCTATATGCACACCGGAGCCTCTCACTGCAAAAGAGTACTCTCAAGAGTACTCTCATCCTGGGTACTGACTTCTTGGCAAGACTTGTAGAAACGTAATGTTCTGTGAGCCGTGTCTCCCCGTGAACCATCTGACGTGAGATGGTAAGTTCCAAATAGGCTTTAAAAGGGGAAAGACAGGCTGTACGTCCCCTTTGCATCCCGGCAGCAGGAGGAACGCGACAATCTGTGCAGAGAGCAAGCCGCTCCCATGACATTCTATCAAAACGCTGCAACTCTTCAGACAGAAGTTGCTAGACAACTGCAGTGTATCTTTTAGCTGTTATTAACACAAAATGTCACTTTTTGCGGTCTCAGAATCTTTTCATTCCGCCCCTGTGAGAATTAAACACCTCTCGCTGCTCAAGGCCCAGCTGGTGGGTGCACACTTATTCGTCCCAACCAGGCACACGGCAATTTACCTTATGACTCTGAAGTTGCTTTACAGGTAAGGAATGACCAAGCTTCTTCTAAACCTGTTTGTTTGCGGTGCTGCCCATTCAGCGGGAGATTTCCTCAGCTTCTCCTCAACTCCCCTGTATGACAGAAACCCAAACACATTAAAAAACCTAACCCAACACCACATAGGACGAGGGGAACAGCAGCAGAATACATTTTTTAAAAAAGGCTCACTGGTACCTCAAGATCTTCACAGATCTCTCTCCAAATCCACTTTGCTCTCCCAAGATCCATTAGGTAATTATCAATCAAGCCAAGAGGAGGGCAGCCCTGAACAGGAGGTCTGATATCCCAGTAAAGATACACGGAGTGAGGCAAAAAGTTTCTTGCTATTGGCTTCTGCCACATAAATAAAAAAAAGACCAAACAAATTACCTGTCTCAGAGGAGTAAGCACCTCTTCTGTGCCTCTGCTGCTGCTTTCTTTGCATGTTTCCTGTAGTGCTACTTAATGCAGAGCCTGACACTCAGGTCCAGAGCGTGTGTGAGCAAAGGCAACCATTTTTCTTTTCTCCTTATTACTAGGACTAGGTAACTGACATTTTAACGATCAATTTTACCACTTTCATCTTGCAATAGCATAACATTACCAAGATCTTTTACAGTGCTGTCACATACACTATTCCCTCCTCACAAAGTAAATCCTTCAGTTTCACTATCAAGTACAATAGTCTCTTTCACACAGGTAATATTCACAACCGTTATGAATTACTTCCTATTTACTTTGCAACAGTCCTATGGAACTCTACGACCATCCTCTCAGTTTAAAGATTTATCTTTATATAAAATTTATCTGCTGAACGTTTCTTGTCGGCATCCTACGAACACATCGATCTGTACAAGTGGAAGAGAAAGCTCATCACAATCCGATTCGTGGACTGTTCACCCAAACATATCCCGATCTTTTAGTTTCAAGTTTACAGGCCTCATTTTATAGCAGACAATTTCTACATTTCATGAGAAAATTCATCTCTCTCATGTTTTTGTAAATGGACTTTCATTTATTCTAGTTACCGTATATATTGCCTGCAATGAATGGAATGCACAGAGACCCAAGCATAGAAGAGAAACAACAGTTCCCCTCCCATCATGGCACTGCACCACCATGACAAGGGGGTCACACCACCCCACCTGATGAGAGGTCTACAAGCACATGGAGGTAACTAACAAACCCCCTGCTGAATTCCTGAGAGGTTTGCAGCCAGTGGAGCTATGATCAGGATGAGCAGCAGTAGAACCACCACATTTAAAACGCCTCTTCTTTTGTTCGCTACAGACATACAGCTAATAAAAATAAACTACATGATGTCCTCTACTCCATGCCAGATAAAATACCGCAAAGAAATGCCACAAAACTAATCTACAACCATCACATCTACCATTTCACTCCTCTGTAAGGAACAGTTCTGAACTTCTGATGAAACTCAGGATAAAGTTGTTTTATCACAGCACAGATTTTTATTAGCTGGTTCCCACCAGACGGGCTCTGCAGCCCTCTCACACAATGAAATCAGTAACAGAGAATCTTTACTGGAAGCTCAGAAACAGGTTTACTTTATATACAAGAAAAACTTATTTACAACAATCAACAGTAAACTATGTACAGAAAAAATTACAAGAGACATTTCCATGGTAATCACTGTATAAATTAACACAATAAATAGGAGGGAAGCAGTTCCCATTCTTAAGGCACAAAACCTTCTTCCCAAGACTGTACAGGGATTCACTTGCTTCCTTATGCTTTTGACAGAATCACAGGAATGGCGGGGAGACCCCTGAGGAACAACAGTCGGTGGACGATGATATAGACATGCAGTCACTGCTGACAGTTGTAGAAAAACATCATTTTTCATCCTTTCCTTTTTTTTTTTCTTTTTACAGTACACACATCTTAAGATACAAAATATTTTGTGTAAACAGTCTTTTTTTTTTTTTTTAAATCACGTAGATAGTATGCACATTTTTAAATAATACTAAAACAATGAACAAAGCTTTCCATACCATCTGGGTGCAGAAACATTCCCAGGGCTGGCACCGAAGGCCTCGGCAGAGCCGGAGGCTCTCATGCAGCCCAGCACCTCCGGGCACCAAAGCGGCACCGGTCCCCTCTGCCGCGAAGAGCCGGCTCCTGCTGCGGCGGGGACACGCGCTCCCACCATTGAGGTGCCACAAGCCAAACCAGAAAGACGGTAATTATCCCTAACAGCCCTCCCGAAGGCAGCCCAGAGCAGGAGGCTGCTGAGAGCTGCTCCACGGGCCAAACCTCCCTTGAGTCTCCATTGCATGCACTCCCACTGAGCCCAAATACCACAACGCAGGGGACGTTATTCCCCAGAATCTGCCATTAAAGTTAAATATCGGGGGCAGTGCCAGAACGTAAGATAAGCCACTGAAGCCTCTTCCTAGCAGAAGAAACTGCAGCTCACTGCAGCCACTGCCCCGGCATCACTGCTGAGGGTGAGGGATGATAAACACAACGTGCCACACGGCTTTCACACGAGTAGCATTTTTTAAGAGACTAGACACATGTGTGATATGTGCAGTTCTAGCTTCTCTCAAGCTGGTGCTTTACCTGAGACTGCAGGAGAGTCTCTTTTTTTTTGGCAAAGATTTTTTTACTAATTGTCTTTCCTGAGTTTCTCTCCCATGAAAAATTATCGGGTGCCAGAAGAGGAACTCGTAGTAATGTAGCCAGAGATTCAGCCTGGCTCCCTGCTTTGCAGACAGCTCTCACTGATGTTTGACGCAAATTGTCCTCATCTATTCACAAAATCTCTGCAACAGAAATCTGCATTATTCCTAGTGAGACACATAGAGCTACAACCCTTCTGTCAGATATAAACCTTAATACATATTCAAAGGCACTCAGGTTAAATGTGGATCCCATTTTCTAGCTCTTAAAAGAAGGTAGAACTCCCTGTCTATGGGAAGCAATAGATAGGAATATACTGGCTATGAATCCTTTGATAAAATGTGCATGTACACAAAAAAGATCTGAACCCATCAACATGACAGATCATAAAATTAAAAGAAACAAAGAGTGCTCTGTGCAAGAATCATCACTCATAGCTGATGGCCGAAATGCCTCTTCAGATATGGCAGGAATTAAGGAACACGCCTGAATCTATAAACTCTTTGGATTCCCCTGTTCCTCTGAGCAGGGAGAGGAGCTGTTTCTATTGAGGCAAGAATTTAATCCCCCAGGAATGATGCAAGGCAAGTGCATATTGTTCATGCACATTTAACCACGAGGTTGCCTGGAGAAGCTTCACAGCAAGAACAGCTCCTTCACCACAAACACAGATCTCGCCTCTTCTCCGGAGTTACCATCTGCCTGGTGCTTCCCTCTGTGCTCTCCTGGGCAGGCCCACGAATGTCCTAACACTCCTGGGGATGGGCAGCTGGCTGCACCTCACTGTCACCAGCAAGGGTGGCCGCGTCCTGGAGCTCTCCTTAGTGGAGGGTTCTCCTCATTCTCATGCAGACTCTGCTCTGTGCCTCAATGAGCAAGTGGGAAAATACAGCACTACAATTCTTACCTATTTGATATCTCAGGAATTTAATGCAGTGAGGGGATGCTGTACTGATAAAGAAAAACTATGGCTATGGAAGCAATTGCCAATGGATAGATAGGAGAAACAAACTCAGGGCAAAGCTCAGTCCCCAGGGTACTCATATGGGAAATTTTGCTATCTGGACCAAGCATGTTCAGTCTTCTGTTAACTTCTCATGAGCAAACCTTGTCACGCGCTAGGCTGAGAGGAGACACGTAGGTGAATGACAACCAGTTAAAAACAGACAGGGAGAGTCAGAATAATCCTTGGTGAAATCTTAAAGAATGCAATTGAGTTTGCCCAGCATCAAATCAGCCCATAACCTTTTTAAGCTGACAAGTCTTGACATAAAATAACTTGACTGATTGTTGTTAGACTAGAGAGCTGATGTCAATGTGATAAAATCCTTACAAATTACAAAAAAGAACGATGTCCTCAGGAAATTATTTTTTATGCCACTGTGTATGTGGCCATTTTTCTGTCTGCAGCCACAGCCAGAAAGGCGCCACTCTGTAATAATAAAAAAAATAAATACATACAAAATGACAAAGTAATTAAAAATTCCTGCTGTCTCTCCAGCTTTACAGCACTGAATGTTCCTGAGTTCCCTTCGCAGTGATAAACATGGCAATATAACTTCACGTGCTGGTCTTCGGGCTTTAACAGTCACTCGACTGGGGTCAGGCAATACAGTGGAAATTTTGAAGGCCATCTAGGAACTCTGATTCAGAGGCACTAATTTCTCCACGCTCCACTGCTGGTGGTACCAAAAGCAATTTACCAACGTGCTCCAGTTTTCGTGACGATGCTCATCTGCTCAGTGCCAATCCTCCTTATGGCAGTGCTCTTACAGGAGCCCTGATGTTTGACAGCACACGGTATCTCTCTCGGGGGTACCGCCCAGGAGGACTGAGTCCCCCTAATCTTTTGGTGTCCATCTTGGAGCGAAGGAGCAAGGCAGCAAGAGAGAAAAGCAAGGCGGAAAAGCCACTAGAACCAAGACAGGCGAAAAGATGCAAGTACTACAGATAAATCATTATCTTTTCTGACAGAAATAATTTTCTGCACTGCAAGTTGAAATAAAGAAACAGCTCTGTTGTCTGTGGCCACAAAGGTGGCACTAAATGGGCAGGAAGCCACTCCTGGCTGTTGCCAGTCATGCTGCTCCCCCCACCAAGACGGAGCAAATTGTTCCATTTCTCACTCCATTACATTACACTTCTCGCACAGCCCAAACAGCTGGTTAATGTTTCTTTGCCTTTCATCTGGTCTCCAGAAGATGAATTCAGAAGGGGGAGTGTCAGAGCTGACCTCCTGCAATCTTTTGGCTCTCCAGAATTTTGTCTTTTCTTACTGCCAGGAATTTTTGAACAATTGTTTGTGATGCCTGAAAACCTGAAGGTTGTACCATTGCCACTGGCTGGAAGAGGAGTGCCAGGCCCTGCGGAAGACCCCACAAGCTGGTGGAACTGCTGTTTGAACCACATGCATTGTTTGTTGCAAGGCGTAAGTGAGTGAGAATCACTGGGTACTCATCGGCAAGAGGTCTGTACTGGCTTTGAATTTCTGATGCGAATCGCACGCAACTACAGGTGCATTAAAAAGGGATTAGTAAGACACAAAGACAAAGCTTTGTCCCGCTTAAATGCTCTAAGATACAGGTGTGACACACAGGTGAGCGGGAAAGTTTTGGGTCTGAAAAGACTGTCAGATGCTCCTGAACTAAGACTGGCCAATATATCTTTTGCCCTGAATAATTCTACTGTGATGAAGTTATCCAGTAAAGGTAGCTGTGTTGCAATTCTCAGGAGTCCTGCACTGTCACTGGTGAACCAGAACTTCCCACGACGGAGGACATGGTTCTTCAAACAGCAAGTGAGTTCTCTTGCGGGAGGCTCTGCTGACCGCAGATAAGGTGCCTCTGGGCTGGATGCAGCCGTACCCCACAGGAAAAAAGGTAGCACCATGCTGGGTTGATATGAGCTCCGAAAAGCTACAGTTTGGCTGTCCAGAAGAGACAGTTGCGAGCACATCTGCTCTGTGAGGTGACTGCTGTGCAGTTAAGGGGAATGGTAGACACAGGCTGTGAAAACAGAGGCTAAACCTCGCTGGCAGGAGTACTCCGGCTCAGCTCCTTGATCCCGTGCAGTATCCTCTTCATGTGACCCACTTTGGTCACACCCAGGTCCTGGAAGAAAAGAGAAAACCTTACCTTAGGAGAAAGGTAGGAGGAAAATTCCAGGTGGCCAAGCGGTGGTTACACACTAGCCAGCCAGTTACAAAGAGAGGAGGAAACCAACCAGAAAGACTACAAACCTGATGGTTATATAGGGAACCTCAAACCATGTGTCAAAAAGCTGTCAGAGCATGACAGGACAATAAGCAGGCACAGAGTAACGGAGAGAAACAACTACAGACTGTTAGCCAGAAATGCAAATTGCCTTGACTGTTAAAGGCCAAAGCAAAAGAACAGAAAGCATACCGATCTCAAGGACCTATGTCAGTAGCAAAAACATGCAGAAAGAACCAACCAGTCACTGGTCACATCAAATAAATGTGTGAGGTCTTGGGTACCATGCAACAAAACACAGGCTGTAGCCGGATGGCATGCAGAGGAATCAGCTACACAGATTACAGCAAACCTCAGGACAGGAAGATGGTCAAAATCACAAATGAAGATCCAAGGGGCATTCAACAAATGCCACGCGCTACTTTAGGACAAAGTATTTTTCTGCTATGTGCAAGTCACCAGAATGATGACCGAAATCTCTTGCACATGCGAAGAACCACCACTTTCAATTTTTCTCTGTAGAGAAAGCATCTCCTGCTGAGGAGATGAAAAGCTGTACCACGTGGTTACTAAGCACTATTAAAAAAGATTCTCTCTCTCTAACAGCCTCATCAAAGACCACGATCGTTATTTTTCCCTTGTACCAAAAGACGTGCTATGATCTATTTGTCCGGTGACTACAACATAAGACCCGAATTTTCCCAACTACAGCATGTTCTGCAAAGATGGTACAGGAGCTGAGAAGCCGCAAACTTCCATACCATCATTAAAATCAGAGACTCTCAAGAACCCTGTCTGCAATCTGTGTGCTGGACTGTTATTACATCTCCAGGAAGCTGTGGCAGAATGGGACAGCTGGTCTCTCAACGAGCTGTTCTATCTCCCTGCTATTAAAAATCAAGCGATGACCTGAAGTGGGAAGAAAATAAAATGAGGCCGCAATGAACCCGTTCATCTTGCCAAGGCATGTGGGATGAACAGTGGGCAGACCATTTCCAAGCACATTCAGCACAGAAGGTCATGCAGATGCAGCTGGCTATTTCTCATGAGCAGATCATGAAAGTACCTTGAGGTCCCTCCGTTCGAGGTGCAGGAGCTCAGAGCCCCGGACGTCATGCCGGATGAAGATATCCTTATACTCACAGAGACTGAGATGCTCAAGCCAGGCCGCAACCTCCTCCGTTCCCCAGAGGTGAACTGTTAGAGATGGAAAAGCAGGAGTGCATTGAGTACCCAGAATCCCAGAAGACAGTGAGAGATGGGGACACCATCAGCACTCAGTGCCAGAGAAGGAGGGCAAGCAGTACCACAGCCTCAAACCCAGGGGAGGGCAGCACTGGGAGCATAACCTACAGTTTCAAAGGAAAATGGCAGAGAAAGGCAAAGGAAAGAGCAGAGAAAGCTAAGAGGTGTTCTCTTAAGCAGAGGCTAGCTGTGGTAAAGCCAGGAGGAAGTGCACGGTTGTTTTGATGGCATTGGATATGCTTTTTAAATTTTACCCCCATGTTTAAGAAGAGTGAATTCAGTGATGCTCCTTTGCTTACAAAACAACAGAGCCATGAAATACATCGTGCAGAATAAAGCAGATTAGTTTGCTATTATGCACAAGCGCTTGTGCTCAGTAAACAGAACAGCAACCTCTCTCCCCCAGGTCTGAAGGAGAGGGGAAGAGTTTAGACTTCCACCTTCTTGCACAGCCTCTAAATAAGAGAATAATGAAGTGCCCAAGTTGTGGGAGGCAACAAAGGACCACCAGCCTGTCAGACAGAAGGAGACTACCCCCAACTCCATGGCAGAGGACAGGACCCAGGACCCCACAGAACAGGTAGTACTTCTGAATTTTAGAAGAGGAAAATCTTCATAAGGAGAATATAAACCAAAAATCAACCAACCCAACTGGACAGAAGGTGTCTTGAATGGCAATTTGTTGATTCACGGCCAGTTTTTATCTACTGACCGGTAGGATTAAAGGTCAGGGTGCACCTGTGGTGATGCTGATTCCCCAGCCAATTAGACAAGAAACTTGATTAAAGCCTGAGGGTGAATCATTGAGAAAAACATCATTAACCATGTCACAGAGAATCAACAGTGAAAAGACTGGAGTTATGCGGACTTGGGCCCCACAGTCATTTTGACACCTAAAGTGCCAAAATCCTCAAATTCACTTTCCTAAGCACCCCCTAAAATATCCCCGAAAATGTCTAGATGTTGGCAAAATTCTTCAGAGGGTACCTCCTGTTTCTGCTCAGGAATATTTGTGTAGTACTGGGGGATTATGGCTTAGACGGAACGCAGCAATAAGCTACTCTGCCATGTGGAAAAGACAGACTACACGTCCAAGAAAAGGCAAATGCACACGAAACAGAAGAGGGAGAGAACGTGAGAGGAAACAGAACAGTGGTGTGACCACAATGGTGTGACAAAGGGACACAATGAAGGAGCAGACTTGGTACCCGGCAATCCCATGCTACTATGAGTCTCCTTATTTTTGTTGTTCTTCTCTTTTTTAAACTTGGTCACCAGCCGGAATTTGCCACTGCGGCTGCGTTTAGAATAATCCAGCATCTGGTTCTGTAAGAACAAAGAGGGAAAAATCAGGCAAACAGTCATAAATTGATTGGAACAGACCAAGAGCAACAAGTACTGTCAAGCTCAGCTCCATGACCTTCTAAGAGAAGAAAAAAAATTCTAAACTCATTCTGATCAAGACTGGAAAGGAAACAGAGAAAGTCGATTCCACGTCACGCAAGGGACCTTAGCAGGAAATTACTTTCTTTAGTTCTAGGGAGTCAAGTTTCCTTCTGAATGATTTTTTTCTCCCATCAGTCGTATATTCACAGGAAGTCACACGCTCACAGCCAACTAGTGAAAAAGAGAACAGCTAGGCAAATACAGCCTTGGTCCTCCTCACCTCCTCATCGCAGGGCTCCATGAGCTGCCACAGCCAAGGGATGTCCGCCAGTTTCCTTAGCTGGAGGTCCATGTCTGCCAGAGCTGCTTGAAGCTGCTCCTTCTGTGGAGGATCTAATTGCTGGATCAGAAATGGAAGCAAGGCAGAGTTAAAAGCCACATGGTGGAACACACAGTAGGCCCTTGCCTCAAAATTCCTAGCTAACCAAGCAGTTCCTCCTTTTAAAAGGAAATGCACAGCAGGCGCTCTGCCCAGATGTTACCAAGTTAACGATTTTCATGTTTTCTGAGCTCCAAACTCCCTGCAAGGTCACCTGACTGCTCATCATGCCTATGTAGCAGCACCATCCTAACTCCTGGATGATAACATTTAAAATGACTTGTTACAAAGACAAAGAAGACCAAGACCAGCAAAATGTTGCTTGCCAAGGCAACAGGAGGAGAGGTGAGAAAGTGGGAGGCCGCTTTTACTCCTGCTTTGTGCTTCTTACCAGTGCCATCTTGCCCGCCAGCAGCAGCTCTGTCTCATTATGCAGGGCTTTGACATTATTCACCATCTCTACAACAAGGCTGCAGTTCAGACCCTGCAGGGAAGCAATTCATGCGCAAATTAAGCCTGGAAATGCAGTGGTCTGAGCAGTCAAAAGGAAGAAGTCTTAGACAAGCAAGGTCTACTGTTGGTCAATCAGAAAGGAAGACCAAGGGCTGTGGAACAAGGACAAAATGGGAGATGCCAAGTGAGTGAAGTACCTCTGTAGACTTGGATTTAGCGTAGACTTTGTCCATAGACTTGGAGCTGGCATTGACAGCATGGGCAAGCTCCTGTTCCATGTCCTGATAGGATTGGGCTATTTCCCGAATGCTAAAGAGAGAATTACAGATTGCATCAGCATATGCTCAAAGCAGGAGATCTTTTCTGACCGGGTATCTCCTTTTCATACCCATCTGAGTGACAAGAGCAGGGATAGAGCACAGGAGGGGCACAGCCTCTGGCAAAGCAGGGCAATTCTCCCTGCTACAGTGAGAATGCACAGGCAAAGCAAGGCAGATTTCACATGCACAACTCCAGGTGCACATTCAATTCTGCACACAAGTTGGGATCAGTCTGAAATACAACCTAGACATTGGTCTAGGTGTAGTCACAGCGATGCGAAGGGCAGCTGCACATAGGGCGGTTTAAATAACACTTCTCTGATGCGACTCTGGGAATTTTCTCTGAGAGGCCCAGACCAAGGAGATGAATGTCCAAGTAAAGGATGAGCAGGTGAGCATACAGTGACTTCTTGCAGAAATCTCTGCTGGGCAGCAGGGTTATAAGAACCCAATTTGTCACCTGAGCTCCTAGAGAGGCCTTTGTTTCATTTCTGATAAGAAACATTCAAAGATAATAGGTTCTTTCAGATTTAAAGGATCCATGTTTGCTCAAGAAAGTAACATTTTTTGTTTGGAATGACCTAAGAGAGTTTATTTGACTTCAGTCCTCATGCAGCTGGGACAGTGCATAATGAAGGATGCTACGCCCAGTGACATGGACCAGCACTGCAGAAGATAAAAGTGAACAGAAACATCTCCAGGAACAGGGAGTAGGACAAAAACTTCAGGCACCAAAGGAGGGATCTATTCACCAAAAGTAAATTGAGTCCCACCTGTGGATCAGAGCACCTGCAGCTTGACCAAACTGGTTGATCTGGGTGGATTCTTCTTCAGACATGATCTCTGGTTGCAGAGAGAAAGAGGAGGGTCGGGACAATTCACACTTCTGTTTGTCCTCCCAGGATTTCAGGGTGCTCTCAAATGCCTAAAAACACAGCAAGCAAACTATAAGATACCTTGTAAAGCTCCTATAAAAAACAATGGCTGTGCCTACTCCTGTGAAACATGCAGATGTGGTGTAGACACTTTTCATTGCAGGACCCAGTTGTTCAGCTGCTTATAACATTGCTAACTAGCTGTCTGGGCTGAAGTTTTCCATGCCACATGCTTGCCTTGGCTTAATTTTTGCTTAAGCCTAGTTTTAGTCCAAATTGCTAGGCCAACTCTGAGGGCCAGACTAGCAAAATCCACCAATTCCCTACTGGTGGCAGCCTTTTCTTTGAGCAGCTGTATCACCTCTACACTTCAGTATTAACTGCACATCTCTTCAAACGACATCTCAGAGCTGGAAATTTAAAATGTTCAAGGCTCCTCCTTATCTGGAAGTAAACTGGGCTTCCCCAGTAACTGGTGGGACAAGCAGGTAAACTCAGAGCTGGGACCTGTCCTACTTGAACCGTTATAAGATATTTCTGCTGGCATCAGCGAGCAGTAGAGGAAGAAGCGAAACAGACCCAATGCAGAAGGATCAAAACTGGATATGGTGGGAATGAAAACCGACAATGAGTGCAAAACTGATCAATGAGCGCAAGAAATGGCAAGAGAAAAGGTTAGACAAGAGAAGGGACTATGGGAGGGAAAGACTGAAATGGGAAGAATAATTCAGGGAAGACGATGAGGGTAACAAGCAGGGGTGCGAAGCTTGCATGGAAAAAAAATCAGCATGTGGGGAGCCAGAAAATGAAAGGAGATTGACTGTGATGGGTGGATGGGAAAGGGGAAGAAAATGGTATCCGTGGATCCAGGGACTGTGCAGTCAAATGAGGTGAGTGCAGACTCGGTAAGGAGCACAGGACTAAGGGCAGAGAGAGGAGACACATGGAGCAGAAACAGCAGTATCCGCTAGAACACAACTACCTTTGGGGACGACCCAATGCTCTGGGGACACACCATACTCCTGCATCTGCAAACACCTGTGAAGCCCTGCAGTAAAGCATTCCCTTCCCCTACTGCTTCTCATACAGGACAAAATGAGGCTCTGTCAGCTCAGTGCAAGCCATCTGCTGATCTCAGCCTTGCTGATGACTCTTCAGCAGTCCACATGAGGCCAGGAGGGAATTTAGGAAACTAAATATCCCAAATCCCATTTGAAAAATGCTATCATCGGTATAGGGTCACACACATGAAAAGAGGACCCCATTTCATCTACTGCACAGGACATATTTGCTCTGTGAAGGAACGGGTGTGCAACGATGATCAAAAGGACAGCAGGAAAAATAAGGATTAACCAACACTCGAGACAAAAGCTCTTAAAAAGAGCTCAAAAGTTGCTCTGCAAAACTGGAACCTCTTCCTCAGTGCCAATTCCATACTTGCAAAACCGGGTTTGCAGGCAATGAGGAGTGGGACAGCACAATCACAGCCACGGCTTTAGATGCCCCCCCCCCACCCCAGCACACTCCCTGGGGACTTGTGTATCCTCTCCACCTCTTGTACTTCACTCTGCCTTTCCCACCATACTCACACATAGGTTTCCTCTCCTTTTCTCCCCCTCCCACTTTTACAGCAGGAATCTCATTCCCCCTTGCTCTCTGTGCTTTCTCCTTCAGTCGCTCCCCCTCAAAGTCTCAGCGTGACGTTGCAGAAGCTCACTGTCCCTCCACACAATTCCCGTCTCCTCTTCTCCCCAGCATCCGCACCAACACCCACTGTTCTCTCCCAGCTCAAGGGTAGGACAGGGCAATACCCAAGACCCATGACAGGGGCTTTGTATGCCCACCTTCTCTTTCTTTTCATACCATCAGACTTGTAACATCCTGCCAGGGAATATGCCTAAGGCTTGTATCAGGCTCCTGTCCCTTTTTCCTCTTGGTTGTTCTCTCTTTTCCTGTCACTCAGCAGGTGAGTCCTTTGCAAAGGACTTGCAGAGGTTTGCTCTGGAAGCTGGATAAAGAGCATTTTGCTGGAAAGTATTAAGAGCTGCTATCAACTAAACTGTTTATCCATGGACAGTTACAGAGTTGAGGGGAACCATAAAGCCTGTTTGTGCCACAGCAAGGCCTTTATCCTCTCCTTTGGCTTACCACCATTCAGTAACACAGTAAAACGGCAAGGACGCTTCCTTACACGCTGGTACTCATCAGATATATTTGAAAACTATGAGATGAGACAGACGCACACTGCTGAACAAGGCATAAGATGATGCTTTACTTGCTCAACGAGGTATAAGCCACATATTGAACAATAAGGAGAAATTAACATATTGAGTAGCTGAATCTAGACAATCCGCAGCGCTTGGTGAGACAGGCATCCTGTGGGAAAAACAGCATGCAAGTGCGTTAAGAAATGCTGTCACGAGATACCTAGAAAAGGAAGCAAAATAAGCTTGCATAAACAACCTTATCTATGCAATTTCCCAAGTGGTGAATGCAAGTTTAATCATGTTCATTCCAAAAAGTTTTCTGGTGTGTAGCGAAATACGCTTCTTCCATTCACAAAGATAAGCTTTCGGGTGTGGCCATTGCCACGCTCCTCAGGAGTACGTGACATCAAAAGCTGTGTGTATGACAAAGTGTATGCAAGGCTGCTCTTACCCTGTCTCGGGTGAGGGTCTGTGCTCTGTTCTTATGAACAATCCAAATGTAACCCGGAGGCTGGATCCAGGCTTCTCCATCCACTTGCACAGGAACTCCTTCTTCTCCCAGGATTGCTATCTTCACTGTCCGACACTGCAAGAAGCGATTGCATCAGAGAAGCTCTAAAATGTTTGTTTTCCGAAAGCATTAGACATTCTCCTTCTTGCCAAGGCACTTCCCCGGCTACTGTAGCTTTGGGGCTACCAGAGGCACATGAGCCTGGGTGGCCTCGCCCTTGTGCAGCACGGACCATTTGCTGTGGCTTTGGTCTAATCTGTATTTGAACTGGTGGTGTAACTTGCACCACAATGAATGCTGGCAAACAATTCCATGCCCAAATTGCCCCTGGACATTCTCATTTTCACCCTGGTGGATGCTCTTTCCATGGATAAAAGAGAGCACAAAAGAGGGTTTTATGGATTGAAATTGGCAAAAACATCACAAGCTGGAGATGGAGGAGGCAAGAAGAGCTCACAAAAGCAATTGATACCTGTGCAATCCGGTGATGCTGTAGGTTTATCACTCGTGACACTGCCATCTGCATGCTACCAAACACTGCTACCACCTCCAAAATCTTGTCATCGAAGGAGGGGGCTGTAAATGTCTGGCCAGATACAAGAGAGAGAGAATTCAGTTGACTACAGCTCTGTTGGTAGAGGTTTCCTTTACCCCCTTACTGGTGAAGATTTGGGGGTTGGTTTTCAATTGTGCTTTTTAAACTGTATAAAATTAACAAGGCTAGAAGGTGAAGGTTTGTAGTGAGCTAGGAGGGAGAAAAAGGAGCCTGTGCTTCCAATGGCAGCTAACACAAAGGCTGTAGGCTACAAGGCAATAATTACTCTCATGAGAGCGCGCACTTTTTCATCTCAAATAATACGTTTCTGACTGGATCTGACTCCTGTTGCCTTCAAGGGGTTTTACGTCTCAGGCAGTCTGAGGGGAAAAGGCCAATCTAAAGCCAATCCTGGAAGTCCAAATGCTCAGGACAGCATTTGTATTTTTTCTGAACCCCTACTTGGGTGCAAAGGTGCTGAAGACTGGACTTCGGTATCCTATTCACTTCACAGAGAAAGAACACGCAGACAGGCCCCTTGCCCTCTTCTTCCAAGCACTATTCTCAGGGGTTATGATTCCAGAAGCAACAGTAAATAAAAACATTTCCTGGATTGCCTTAGAGAATACTCACATCATCTTCCTTGGTTCCTCCCCAGAAGTTGGTGCCTCCTGCGTAGCTGGGAATGTTGAGCACGGCGATTCCCTGGAGACTGGGCAAAGGGATTGGCCTCCCATCACACTATACAGAAAACAAGGCAACACTGCTCTCAGCACAGCAGGAGAGAGCCCTTCCTGCCAGAGCACATCCTCTAAGAACAGAAAGGAGCCTGCACAGCTTAATAATAAATTAATTCAGGTTTCCTCCAGTTTACTCTTGACCTAATGGAGTAGAACATATCAATTCACGTCTCATGAACCACCTCTCCTCTGGCAGAGGGCGGTTTTAGAGTGATATGTTGCATCTTTACCCCAAACAAGGAACAAGGCACACCTGAGAGGGCTGGCAAAACCTCTTGGTTTATTCTTCCAAAAGGGGGAATAAAACTTCTGAAACCCCAGTGTAGTCTGCTGTGATGAGGGTCTCCTCCTGCAGACTACCTGTTTATGTTCTACATAGCTCATATAAGATGATTTCTTTTCCAGTTTGATGCACATTATGCTGTAGTTAAATTAAGAGCTTTCTACTGCACCTACTAGCTAAAATGTTGTGTTCACATGAGATACCACATAGAAGACAATCTTATCTATGCCGAATACTGAGCCGGGGACAGCTAATACTTTCCAGCAGGATGACACTTCCTTTACAGGTTGAGAATATGAGTTATCTTCCAGAACAAGGAAAAGCCACTTTTTGCTAGCTCAGGGTGAGGTACAGCAAGTACATTCTATGATGCAGGGAAGAAAAACACCCTGATGTCACCAAGTGGCACCACCGCGCCAAAGGCAAAGTGTCTGAAGGAGATGCAATCAGGCATCCTGGTTTTAGCAACAGAAGGGCGTGCTAATTCCTCACCTCCAGCAAGACTTTCTGCTCCAGGTTTTTATATGTTCTATGTAGCAGCTCCTTGGTCCCCAGTACTCCATACCACATCATGTTTTTAGTACGACTTCTAAGGGGCATATCAAAAGAGAAAAAGTTAACATAAGCATTTACCTTTTCACTTAAGAGAGGAAACCCTCTCCGCATTGAAATGGTACCTCCTAAAACACAAAGATGCTTTGCTTCCAAAAGGGTCAAGCACTCAAAACGGCCATTGCTTGTGCTAGGAAACTCCTCTTTAAATAATCATCAGGTAGAATTGAGGATGACTGAGTAACACATATTACCAGAAGCACACAGATTCCCCTGGCACAGGACTTGTGAATCTCGTACACCAGGAGATGAACAGCGTTTTGCACTATTAGCTCAAGTACAGCAAATGTACCAGTCCCAGGCTACACAGAGCATCCTGTAGTTGCCCAGGTATTCAAAAGGACAAAACCTGTGGTTTGTATTAAGTTAGGATCAAGGCTGAAATCAGCCTCTGTGGCATTTAGAGCTGAGAGGAGATTCTCTCACAGCTAAACAGCAAGCCCAGGATAAAAATCTGTGAGTGAGATCATGAAGTAAACAGAACCAATGCACTAAATCCACACTGATGTAGCTAGTTAAAGATCTCATACTAGCCACAATAGCATAACGAATCAGTAATAAACTGGCAGCTAATCTCCTCCATCATGATTTCAAGCCTTGAAGGAGGATTATGCAGACAAAATTGACAATAAACCTATTCAGCACACTTGTACACAATCGGCTTCCAAATCGCACAGAAACATTGGTTTCAGTCACTTCTGGCAGTAGCCAAAGGCCAGCCAAAGCCATGCCCACCTGCATTTCTCTGGGTGCTCATCACGTTTGTTGTTGAAGTCCAAAGAAATCTTTGCATCCAGTCCAATTCCAAAGTAATTATTCATGACACACTTCTCTGTGTAACATTCACTGCCAAAAAAAAGAAGAGAACTCCCATTTGATGTACATCTCACACGCTTCCTCTGGCCACCTCATAATTCCGTTGCATAAAAAGGTGAGGAACAAGAAGGCTGTATGTCAATGTGCTCTGATAAGCACTGCTGGGAACTGCCTAAAACCCACAAGGAATACCATAAAAGTGGCTATTGAGCAGAGGTTCCTGGCCTGCAGCCTCTGTCCGTAAGACTTCACAGCCACAAGACTTGCAGAGGAATTCGCCCCTTGCCACAGAAACATGCTCCGAAGCCTACAATTCATTTACAAAAAGCTATGTTGCTGGTGACTGACATTGTGTAGAAGGTCTCACAAAATGTCAGCCATGCTAATTGCTTATATATACATATCTGTATATTAAGTGTTGCCTACAGAGAGCCGAAAGTGTCAGCTACTCATCTCAGGGGCTACTCATCTCAGGAACCCCATGAAAAAGCCTTGAAGTCTGTATCATTGGATTTTTACTGTTAAACAGTTTAGCAGAAACAGCCTGAGAAAGTCTTCACATCACATTTCCCAGCTGCCTCCCCACGACCTTGTTCAGGCCTCCATGCTGTCAGGGTAGTGATTCCCCCACAGGTCGCTGTGGAGGGAGTCATCTCTGAGAGTAGGGAGAAGACTGATCCAGATTTCATTCTCACCTAAAACCTAAAAATCTTCTACCATGAGTCAGATGTGTCACTGCACGTATAATTACATTAGCTGATCCTCACTGGCACCCAGCATATGAATTCATTTGCATTCTGGGCTGCTGCAGACCATTATTTAGTTCTATAAACTAATCTGCTTCTCTGCTGAGGTCCATTTGGAGACGCCCACTCCCTCCCTTCAACCTCCTGGGCATACTCACAGATTTTCAGGCTCAGAGTTAAAGGGATCAGCGTGGATCAACAATCGGCTGATGACAGAGCTCCCAGGCAAAGAACCAGACATGCCAGCACGGATATCTGTAGGAAAATTGACCACAGCGAAGAGCATGATTAATAATAAGCAGAAAACAGGTAACTTCAATCTTGAATCAAGATGACAGGGCCGAATATATTAACTCCTGCCGTTCACTATGGAAAGCAAATACCCGTAGTGCTTTCTCCCACTCCAGAAGGCTTAGCTCTCTCGATAACGAGAAGGTTTTCTGGGGCTGCCTGCAGGGTTTCTGATCAACACAGTATCACCTAAGGCCAGCAGCACAGTTGTACAGACACATGGAAACTGGAAATAGGAGTGTATTCACTGCAGTAGCTTTTCTGTTGCGGGGTGAGACGTGCAACATCCTCGCTTCAATAAGTAGGCAGAGTAGGACTGAAGTTATTCTCCAATTTGCTCAAGAATTACTGCCTCCTACTTCTTAAATTATTAGCTGGCAACCCACAAACAGTAGCTTTGTCAGAGAAAAAAGAAATTACCTGCTTCCAGAAGAAACAATTTGAACAAGTAATTTGGGGGAAGAGGTGGAAGGACAGCACTACGACGATGGGGAGAAGCTGCTACATAAGATGCGAGAGGTGGAAATTCTGCTGGGTCTGTGCACCTCCACTGACTTCACCCTTCACATGAATGGGCTGCTGCTCCCAGTCTATGGACACCACTCTTCAGAAACCTCTCTCAGCAGCATCCTATCAGCCTTCTCAAGGTTTCTTTGAGCTCAGTATCTCCTTGTAATTGGCATCTAAATTCTGCCACTGCACAATGTCAATAAAAATGCGTGTCTAGGTCTCAGCTACTAACTGGAAACTACTACAGCTCCCTCCAGGTCTCCACTTTTCAGCCCTAGTGGAAAGTTACCCACAAAGGGACCTCTCTCCAAGCAGACCCTGCACTAAAGGACATCAGGGAGGACAATTTCATGTTTTCAGATGGGGACTGCAGCCTGCACTGCTGTCACCCATGCTCCAGTTGGCTGCCTCAGTGGGAAGCGGTGGGTGTTACACTTACTTGGGTAGAGGATTTTTGTGTTCAGCATTGGCAAGTTGTCCCGGTTTCCTGTCTGGGGAGGAAGAGATGCAGAGCTGCCCAGCGACAAACTTCCTTTGTTTATTAGTCTTTCGCAAGGAGACTTGGAGGCTGTAAAACACAATGCAAACATGGCTATTGACAAACATAATGCTGTGATTCAGACCGGCACACAGCAGCACAGCCCAAGCAGCAAGACTGGGTTAGAAATCACTCAACAGCAAAACACTCTAACCACAATAAAACAGAGTTGACAGAACCAGTCATTAAGAGACAGAGATGAGGCATATGCGCAGCCAGAAAACCTCACAGATTGGAGGTACCAAAATACCACATGCAAATATAAATGGAGATGAGAAAACACAGCACAACAGCCAGGGTATCTGGCTCCCAATCAATACTCAGATAAGTTCCAAATATATTTGCAGTGATCGGGGATCTCTAACAAATTACTCACATAACACAGTTATTAAAGCAAACTGGCTTCCGTTCTCTGTCACCTGCAAAGGATGGCAGGGGCTTGCAGGGAAATGTCATCAGGTAGATGACACAAAAAATGCTCAAGACCATCCTTGTCCAAGCACTGAAAGCCAAGAGAGCCCAGATTACTGGCTAAGGTCCAAGAAAATTTCTGACTCCTAGGCTCCACTTGCTAAGATCATAGACCAGCCATCAGAGATGTAGCGAAAAGTGGGCTGTATGATGCGCAGGTTAGAGCATAGAAACGTGCAAGGGCTGGCATCTGAAGAGCAATCATTCAAAAATTAGAGAAAAAACAGAACTTGGAAGGTAATAGACATAACACCTCCCTCACTTTTTACAATAACAGAATTGTAATTTGCAGTCAAGATCTATATGGTGGCAGCCCCGGAGCAATACCTTTCCGCTGGCTCCTCCCTTTGGACACTCCATAGCTGCTGCTGTGAGATGACTGCAGGGAGATTTTATCCTCGTTCCTCAGCTCCTTGCCCTCTTCAGAGGCTGAGAGGCTAAGGAGGAAGCCCTCTTGCTCCTGCGTCTGGGCGTTCTGCTCATCTACAGCTGCAAGGAGAGAGAAAGTAGGCAAGTGCCTCACAGCTCTTCCAGCAAGGAACACCTCCCACTGATGTAAACAACAACAGGATGAGACTCTAAAAGCCTTCATTCCTTAAACAAAAGAACAGGAATAATAAAAAGCTTTCCTCTGTCATTTGTCTCAACTAAGCTCTGCTCTGGACAGCTTTTGAAACTGGGCTGGTTTAGCATCCTGTTTTCTTTGCTGAGCTCTTTAGCAGTGAGGCTCTGAACAGAAGTGTCCACCTTTAATGCTACAGGTAGTCAGCCTTCCCAAGATGTAAACTGTGCTACAGGTGATGGGCTTCCATTTATTTGCATTTAGATGTTGCCAGAAATTCTAACCGGATGGACATTAAATGACATTTAATGAATTTTCTGTTTGCTTAATCTGTACTGGGGCGACAGGACAAGCCACTTGAAAAGGACACTTAGACACATATAATCAGGAGGAAGAAAAGAGCAGTTGGTATAAAACAATACAAACAAAGGGAAGAATCAGATTACATACTTTGGAAGAAGAAAAACAGTTTGGAGAAGTTGAACAAATTGAACTGAAACATTAACTGGAGTTTACCCAAGAGCTGGTAAGAATTAAATGCTAGCATGTTGTCTAAAGAAATCAAAACTCCCTTTGCGTGTAATCAATAGGCCTTCCTCCCCAGCAACCCCTCATGGGGCACAGCTCTGTGAGCAGCCCTGAGCTCATCTACCAGCTCACTGTCCCTGTAGGGGGACGCGCACCCAGTCTTTCACTCTCTTCCCCTGCCTTGTGCTGACTCTGGAGCTCATCAAAACTACCCACAAGGCAACCCAACTCACTAGCCCAGCAGAAATATAAACTCTTCTTGCTGGATTAAGCAAATTGGTTGGGCTGCAAAAGAACCCCAACAAACATCAAAGTGGCAAAGGCAGGCAGCAGCAAAATTGGGCAGCAGTGAGGTGAAGACCTCTGCTTCACCAGAAGCAGGCTGTTTGCTCAACTTCCACCATCTCATATAACTTTGCCTTCGGGATAGGTTGTATCCAAATATTGCAGTGCTGGAAATCCAAGCACCATTGCAATGATCCGTAACTGACTACATGGTTGTTCCAAGTGCACATTTACGTGTGCATGGATGCCACATCTGCAACTGCAATGCTTTTATCTCCAGTAATAACCTGTTAAGTACTTCCTTTGGTCTAAGTTGAACCGCTGAGTTTATGACTAACATCTGGGAGACTGACGCCTTTCAAAGGAAATGAAACTTTGAGCTATGGGTTTGAGTGGCTGGAGAGAGATAAGGGTCAAGATGTGGAGAAGAGGGTCACCTGCCTAGGAAGTTACAGCAGAACAGAATGGCTTTGCATCAAGGTGCAGCATTATAACATTTTCCCAGCGACAAAGCTAGTTTAAGAAGTTCCTGCCTTCTCTTGCAGTTGTACCACTGCAATGTTTTGCTGGGCTGTACTATAAAGAGATTTCTGAAACAATCCAAGTCAAAATACTTAAAATACTTTCTTCCCCAGTATTTTCAGATCTGTTTTACAGCAAGGCCACACAAACAGTTGCGCTGACACAATTGTGGTATGGGTGGGGACAGACAGGAAACGCAAATGAAGAGAGTGTGGGAGGGTAGTAACTTCCTAAACCAGCCCTATGGGAGAGAACATACCTTCAACTTCAGGCTCATCTACCAAGCAACGAAAGTTTCAAAGAGGTGGGCCTGGCAGAGATGACACCGAAACTAAATAGCCAGGCTTACTGAATAGCTTCTCTAGCTCAGGAAAGCTGCTTTTAATAAAGAACCCTACTCCCCTCTGGAATAAAGGAAATCTATACTTCTCAAGAGCCTGTAACAAGTGACGAGCAGGACTCCTAACAGGTTACCTTTTTCTGCGTGCTCTATTATCTGTCGAATGGCTTTTTTCAAGCTGTTGGCTCTCAACATGAGCTGTTCTCGGGGGCGAAATATCTGGGGCCGTGCAGTACATGACGAGCCCACTGACCGGTCACTTGAAGAATCACAAGCACTGCCTGACCCATCACCATCTTCGGTTTCCTCTGCAATGGTGGGAGGAGGGTTTGGCAGAGATGAAGATGCCTGAGATTCATCATTCAGTGTCTTCAGCAGTGAGTCCAGCTTCTCCTTCAAGACAGAGCACTACAAGGCGAAGAAGAACATTAGAGTAGAACGGTAGACTCAGTAGCTCATTTTTCTAGTGCTGGCCAAACTGCTGCTGTCCTAGTTCTCTGAAAATAGAGCAGTTTTCCACTTCAGAATTATAAACCCAAACAATTTTTCCAATTTTACCTTCCTGGCCATGACCTCCGATTCCTCTGAGCTTTCCGTTGCTTTCTCATAGGCTTTCCCTACTCGAGCCACAAAATCCTTCACTGTCTCACAAAGCACCCTAGACAAAGAAGGTAGTGAAAACAGAGTCATGCAAAGATTGTCTCAGGATCTTCACGGTGCAACTTTCACTTAGAGCAGTTGACCTCCAAGTACTCACTTGGCTGAGGAGATGACCACTGAGTGTTGGTCAGAAGTCAAAATTTTGGACAAATGAGCAGCCACAGAGTCTTCATAGAAGAGAATCTTCTGCACCTGGTGACAGTCGGAAACAAGCCACTGGGTTGCTGTTTCCCAATATTACAACATATTCTGTGTAGCCCTGGCTCCCCAGAGAGTACCTATCATTCTACAGGTTGTTTTTGTCCTGGAAAAGTTCTATGGCCCAGGGCTCCATTACCCACTGAAGATCTGAATCTGATGAAGAAACTAATTCTGAACCTAGAAATCATCAGCAGTGCGGTTCTTAGAGTCTCTGATTAACTATGGATCTAAAATTGGGTTTTTACAGTTCTTATGATGGCTATGCAGCTTTCCACAATTTCAACAACATGATGTCATGACAGCAGTGAAAGTCAACCATTTCCTCTCCGTCCTGTTCCAAAGCATTTTCCTCCCATTCCCTATTATGGTTGACTCTGGTAACCCAAACTCCATCCTTCTCCATAGTACTTCATTGACCTAAAGACCCAGGATCTTTGTAGCTCCTGCGTCACACAAGTCATAGCTCATCCCTGCTCCATTTGAACTCTACTACTGCCTCCTATCTCGCCTGCTCTGAGGCCATTGCTCCAGTCCCCCACCCTCTGTATCTCATGAGGTACCTCAGAATCCTCACTGAAATCTTCAGTGACTGTGGAAGTTGAGGCCTGGCGAGGGAGTTTGGTTTCATACACCATGATGCTCCACCTGTGGAAAAGGAGACATCATAGCTATCACCACAAGGCAGATGATTTCCTCCTCTATCCAAAGGCTGACATAACAGGTTAGACCCTCAAGCAGAACAAATTGCACTTTGGCAGGGGCATGACTGATGTAAGGAAGCCATAGGGTCACAGTGGAACCACAGGGGGCTGAAGTGGGGGAAGAGGAAGGGATGACACTATGAAAAAGTATCCTACAGCACACGGACCTTCTCTGTACTTCCCTCTCTCACAGAAATTCTATGGGCATTACTTGATTCAAGCCAACAGATGCCAAGATGCAACTCTAAAGACAAGAAGCATTTTTAAATGTATAAAGATATATAGGTGATACCAAGATTAGGGGTAAAGATGTCCATTTCTGCATTCAGCTTTCATTCTATGCCAAACTCAAGATAAACTGGTTCAAATTTACCAAGAAAAAAATTAGCTTAAAAAAAATAAATCATGACTGTAAGGCTGTCAAATTCAATTGACGAGAACTCTGGAACACAAGAGAGGACACTGGACATCAGACAATTTCACTCATTACTGTTCTGCAGCAATGACATAGAAAGCCAGACTACCCTTTGTTGTTAAAGGGTGATGGAGGATTATCAAAACAAAAACATTAAGTGGCATCAGTAAGAAGTCCAGCAGCTGGGTACAATCAAGAACTGCCCAGTTTTCCTAGAAGGGTATTTTCACGCAACATTTGAGCAGGGGAGGATGTTAGTGATGGTTACTCACCTGTCCAGCATTTTGGTACTGGCCCTCTCCAGCTTCTCCAGGATCTGTGGGAGCTGGGTATCATCATCACAAGCAGAGCCCCAGCCTAACACACGGGCAAGGTCATTCCCCGTGCCCAAGGGCAGCACTCCCAACTGGCACTGCGTCCGAGAAAAGGAAATCAAAACTGATATTCAAATGGAAAAACACAAGCCAGAAACAGCCACAAGTAACACGGCTGATTCTTTACACAGACCAGTCAGCGAGGAACAGCTAGTCCCAGGGGGAGGAGAAAGTAATTGGGTGGACGAAACAGCCAGAAGAGCATGCAAGTGAGTAAAATTTTCCTCTACTTCTGAGTTGTTAATTGAGAGAGGAGTATAATACAGCTACCATCGCAAGGAGCACCTTGCTGAAAGTAACCCCTTCTACAGATGTATTTATTTAACCATCAGGTGGTGCTATTGCTTTCTCTGTAAAAGTAGCATAGACATCTCCAAGACAAAATGGAAACAGACTAAACACTGCACGATACCTCTATTCCAAAGAGGTTTCTGTCTATCCCAGGACTCAGAAACACCCCCACAAGAATTAAAGGGAATAGATGAGGAGCACTACCCTTGTGGACCCTCAGTTTTCTAACTGCAGCCCTTTCTGAGTATAAGTCTGTGCTGACAATGGAGCAGGAGTAACTCAGAGCTACTCCAAAAGCAGGATCTTGTCAGAGGGAGTTGTGGGGCAGCAACGGAGCTAAGAATAATGAATTAGCCCAGTGCTGCTTCTTGCAGAAAACTACTGCAAGAACACTGCTGGGGTAAGCTATATTTGGCTTCAGTCCTGGGGCAAACTACATCTGTACGATCAAAGAAAGTCCTCTTCAACCCATGCTAACGTTATTCCTTCATTCTTTCATCCAACCAAGCTTGTTGGGCACGTACTTGCTTGTGAAGATTGAGGCTATCAATTTCGGAGAGAACCCAGCCAACGCTTCCGTCCCCACCGCAAACTAGAATCCGGAAAGTGTCAAATTTCTGGAATAAGCGTAAACTACAGAGAAGGGAAAGACAAAAAAAGCAAGAGAGAAAAACAATCAGCTGTTACAGAAAGAAATGATAAACAATTCCGATCTAGGTAACAAACATGGCAGATTTGTTTAAAGTAGGCTCTAATTTCGCACTGAATATGAGCCACTATCAGATTATGGATGAATTTAAATGATTATAAATAAGGAATTATAAATACAGTTAAGCAATTTACAATGGCTGTTCACTACAGAAACATGTCCCAGACCTCCTCCTCTGCTAAAGCAGGGCACTTTTGTCTGAACAGAAGAGGAAACAAGCATGTGATAGCTCATTATCCATTGAATTAATTCCTTTCTGCAGCTTTGCTGTGTTCAGGCTAACACTAGTTATTTGTCACTGTTTGGAGTGCTCTGATGTCACTGCCTTCGCACTCAAGGCCACACCAATTAGAGCAAAGCTCGGAGAGTGGGAACTTTATCCAGTCATTCAATAAGCAGACAAATGTAAAGCCTCCACAAGCTTTAGTTCTTCTGGGAAGGCAATATAAATCAGTGCTCTGGCGCCCTGTCTGTCCTGCAGGCAGGCAAACAACTTACCAATGAGACAAGTGTGAATTTCTCTATTCACTCTTTTCAGAATATTAAAAACAACCTCTCCTTAAGCTGTTTGTGCTTCTTACTGAAAATTTTCCAGAATTACTGCCTGCTTTTATTTTGCTGTTGTATTTTTTTATTATTATAACCTAAACAGGATTTACTGTAGTACATGTAAATCCTTATTTCTTCAAGGCTGGTTGACACATGAAAAATGTCATCTTATTGTACAGTTTGACTGGCACCAATTGAGAATATTTAAGTTATTAAGAAGCAGCCTTTACCCTGTACCACCATTTTCTTTTTAAGCAAGCAAACAAGAGCAGCTGGTTTAGAAGTGTGCACCACAGCCTGAGAAAATAACTGATTCCCTCCCCTCCCTTCTCTCCTCCTTAAAAGCACAATTCCTCTCTATAGTCAGTCCAACTGGGGAGGGGAAGAAGAAAACTATTTCATTATAAAAGTTCTCTATAAATTATTTATCAGGCGAACACATCCCCTGGACAGCATGCTGCAGTTTTAAAGGCCCGTGTTTGACAACGACTACGGCAAGAAACCACAACAGTTCTGAGGAAAGCAAAACCCAACGGTCACTCACCCAGGAGTGGACAGTCCCAGATTTAGCACCCTGCATCCACAGGTCTCAGGCATAGACTTTTAATCACATTTAGAAAAATATGAAGGAAATTCACCTTGTTTTGGCTCTTATTATAAGAAGCACCCATTCATGACAAAAGTTACTCAAATCCAATGCAGCAGAAAAACATTTGGAGGGAGCAAACTAGAGACCAATTTTTTTTTTTTTTTCAAACAGAATTGCAGAAATATACCAATGGAATTTATTCCACAGTGCTCACTTTTTTTTAATCCATAGATATTCTAGTGTAATCTGGTAAACAAGCCTGAAATGCCATCCAGATCCCAGGGCAGAACCAGCTTTACCAAAAGCATTCATGAGAGATGTTTTCCCAATATCACCATAAAATCTTGAAGGGATGGAAGTTTCAAATACTTCCCAGGTAAGTTATTTCTGAATAAACCTCATTTTGACAATATTAATTTGCCATCTATGACATTCGCCTGTTCACCTGATTTAACTCAAGTTAACTCTCATTAACGGTACATCAGGATGCCTGTTACAAGTCTGTTGGGTGACAAGCTTTCCTCTGAATTCAAGCTTTCCATGCTTGATCTTCTTCCAGGGGAGTGTTTCTGGAATTCCCCCCAAGCCCTTCAAGCTGTCCTGCTGTTACTGATGAATGGAAATAATAACTTTTTTCAACAACATTCTTGGGTTTAGCTAATCAATAACACTAAACGCAGAGAGGGGAAAACCCCTCCAAACTTCATATGCGTTCAGTCTTCTCTGAGGAATAGGTTCCTTGTTAAATTTGAGGATGAGCTTATAATCAAATCACTCGTACTTTTCTGGTATTTACAAGGAATTTGTGCTTCCCCAGAATATCTGCTTACCCAAGGTGAGGTCCTCCATTCATGAGGTCAAAGACCTGGGCTGGATTCAGTAGCTGTTTGAATCTTCGTAGAAATTTTACACCTTGGTTGTCTCCACTTTTTGAGTTGACAAAGACCAACAAAGGGCTTGTGCAAGAAGGGGGACAAGTAGCTTTCCAGAAACCTGTCAGGGAAAAGGGAAGGGAAAGGGAGGAAAGGTCAAGAAATGTGAAGCTGCCCATGGAGATGGAGTGAGAAAAAAAAGCAACACCCCACACCCCAGCACAGCAATGAAGAAGCTAATACTTTCCTTGTGCTTATGGCACTCACTGGGTAAATGCCAAATGCGCACAGCCCTGAATCTAGCACGAACCACACCTCACGCTGCCAAATGTCACACTTATCTCCCAGCAGTATGCCAAAACATTCAGCTTCCCCAACCTTCCCAAGCTGCTTCTGCAATATAGTTGTTCTCAATAAATTTTAACAGCTGCAGCTCAGCAAATACTGATGTTACAGGGTAATAAACCGAATGCAAAAGCAAAGCAAAGAGTTCACTGCAACACTGCAGTACTATCTTCCCGTTTGGAATTTCAGCAAGATCAAAAAGCAGAATTTTCCGTTGACGGAGCCTGGCATTAATAGTGTTAGGTGAAGGGACTGTACCTGAGAGGAAGAAAATAGCGCTACTTACCATCTGAATCAATGCTGTTAAGAGCAGTAGGAGGAATGACAGATACTTTGCACAGCCCAAGAGGGCACTTGTTTGGCAACAACTCTTTACATGCTGTGTGTACCTGAAAACACCAACAAGAAACATTCATTCAGACTCTCTTGGGCACTGTGGTTTAACTCATAAAGCCACCCAACAAGAGGTTGTAAAGGGAGAGTAAGAAAGGAAGAGGAGGAGAATCCAAGGAAATGTAAATCTATGAAGTTATTTTTAAGAATGATCTCAGAGTCTTTGACTAACTCTTCTCTTTCCATTAGTATGTACTTTTTCTGCCATTTGATTTATAAGACTAGCACTTTGAGCGCTGAGGGGACCAGGTAATAGACTATGTGACTTTAACAGCCTTCAGGCATTCAGCTTTCAAAATTCTAGCCTCAGTTGAGAGATGAAAAGTAGTAAAAAAAAGAAAAAGCTGGGAATTTGAGAAAACAAGAAAGCAAAAAACAAAGCAGAAAGACATGAGGGACATAGGAGGTAACAGAAGGAGAGATTAATAAAGCCACCCAAAAAAGGAAAACCAAAGTAGAGCAGGGCACTTCAGTCATTTCTGGTACACGAAGACTGCAAGATAGAGATTTGCTTGGGGTTTGAGCCCCCACCTCACACATATAAAACACGTATTTTGTGATACTTCTTTTATTAATCTTATAGACAACCGGGAACAGCAAGGTTTGCATCACCACAGTGGTGAGGCAAGAGAAATCTATTGCAATGGGAAGGGAAACTGTTATTATTAAAATAGCTTACTATTTTTTATCATCTTATTTTGTTGTAGCTTTTCCACTTGGAGAAATGACAAATAATGGCTCCTTAAAATCCAACATCTCCCATGCCTGAGGCATTGATTCATATCTAATGTAACTAGATTCTTCTATGAAAGCCCACTATCAAAAGAAAATGAGCTTGCAGAGAAGATGATTTTAGGTCTTACTTTTATGCATCACAGTGATACTTTTCAGCATAAATTTAAATTTCTGTCTCTTGCAGGCTGTTTATCATCTGGAGAAAGAACAATAGAGTCCTTTATGGCAAATACCGACAGCACAGTTAGAGATTTCATTTTAAGTAAATGTCATTAAAAGAACACACCAAAGAGCCGATCAGAAACTATCCTTTCACTGAAATGGTCATGTTTATTCAACTCACCATGGCTTTGCACCAGAGGCAGCGCCAGTCTTGCAAACGTAGGACACTGCCACAGGTTTTATCACACACAGTGCATTTGGCACTCACGGGCAGGTTTCCTTCCAACCACTGATGCGGCATCGAGATCTGCAAATGGTACAGAGGGAGAGAAGCAACATGGACTTTCCAGAACGCAACTCAAGAGTGCAGGATGCACTCTGGAGGCAAGTCTTTATATGCACCGTTTAAGGACAGCAACGGCAATTTCTAGAAAACATTTGAGGACCTCTTTTGGCGTTTTACATCACGCTCAAGCACAAAGAGACAGGGTGATTTGCCGCAGGCTACTTGGGAAACACTGACTTGCATCAGACATCTCATATGCTGAGGTACTGTTCCAGCCACTCATCTGGGGTTTTTTTTGCCAAAACTCAGACCAGGTTCCCCACGCCTCCAATTATTTAACCTCAACTCCCCTGGGGCCATGGCAGGAGTCTTTTCCTGTTAAGGAGTCCTTGCTACGCTGGTTGGACTTTCCACACAGAATCTCATGCTCTGACAGGAAACGCCTCTCCCACATCGCTAGCACATAAAGGCAGAATCTGCTCTTTGTGCAGTGAGGAAAGCTGTAGAGGACATGCCTCCACATCAAGATAAGGCCAGAAGAGTTAAGACTGACGCCTACCCCATCTTCATCCTCAATGATATCCTTCCCAATGGAGGCCAGAGTTGTCCACTTGCAATTATTGGTTGCCCGCACAGCACACCGCTTGTGGGCTTTAAACTTGCACACTACAGAGGAAAAGAAGAATATATTAATCCTGCCTCAGAACAAGTAATATGGCAGTCTGTACAAAAGCTTTCCCAAGTGACCGTATTTGGCTCCAGAAGAAAGCCCAGGCACACAGTACCCTCGTTAGCACTGCCAAAACTATCAGCTCTAAGCATACTGAGTAAGATGAGCGAGCTATTAATTCCTGCCTTGTCACTTTTGCCAGTTGCTTGTACAAAGCTTAGTTATCACCTTGTTAAATTTGACATGATTTACACAGTCATACACTCCTGCATCCTTTTACATAGTGCGGGTGTAACCTCACTCGCGCTAGAAGTATGAGCAGCCAGGCATGTCTGCCATGCCAAAGCTGAAAAAGAATAACCTCCTAACATTCCAACACTGAACCAGGATGTTCTTACAAGTATGATTGTGCTTATGAACAGGAGTATTCTTATGAATATTCTATCTGATAACTCAGAAGTACTTATGTGCTCACTTCAGAAGCATGAGTTTAATAAGGGATGGGATGGCAGTATTTGGGTATATGGGGAAAAAAAAATCAGCTATATTACCATTGGGTCCTACACTAAAACCAGCATGAAAAAATCATCACATCTATCATCCTGTTACAAAATGCCAAGATCCTGATATTGACTTCTGCAGGAAAATTCTCTGTGAAGCCAAAGGGATTCAGCAGCAAAGGGTTTCAGCATCAGGTCCAGAAAAGACCTCCAGTCTCATACACAGCCGAGAGCTCTCTCAAGTTTATTATACAGCATTTTTCTACATCTTTTTGCAGACTGTTAACAACATTCCTCTTAAATTATCTCTGGAACGTAGCTATATGTTGAGCTATAAAGATGATGCTCCCAAAACAGGAGACAAGAGCACCCTTACCTTCACATGAGAGCCCATGTGACGTGACTCCAGATAGTGCCTCCCGACACACGTTGCAGTACGTTGGCCGAGCATGTGAGCAGGCGTACCAGTTATGCATCCCTGAGAAATGGTCCATGCTGTACTGGGTAGACTGATAAAATAAGTGTATTACAGCAAAGTCTGAAGCAGAGCAACAAGACTCTTTTTTTTCTTAAAAAAAAACCAACTTGCATATAGCAGTCAGGAAAGGCAGAAACAGAACACTTAGACTAGAGAAGAGCAGGCCACATGCAGTTTATACATACTAGCTGTAACTCAGGAAGATCTTTAAGCCAGAAGAGAGTACTTGAAGGAGCCACACCTTCATTCCTGCTCCTGTCCTACCTCCCATCCTTGTCTCACTACAAGTACGTGTAGGGAAATGAACTGGAGAATTTATCTGCTGGAGAGCTGATCTTTCCCTTCCCCATTTTTTGGTTGGATAAAGTTTTCAGCAAGATCAGTTCCCCAACCTTGTTTATTGCATAGCAGAGGAATTCTTGTGCCAGCAAAAGGAAGGAGACAATAGGGAGAGAAGCATTGCGGGGGGGGGGGGGGAAGGGGAAACACAAGACAGCTTCTTTTGGTGGCAGCGCTGGTCTAACTACAGCCCCAGAAATCAAACAGATGCACCGAAGTAGGCAGAATACCAAGCAGGCAAGATGTGAATTAGGACAGGGAGGACAACCGAAGAGTGAAAAGACAATGGGAAGAGAACTGCATTTCATAACCTACCCATACTCTGAAAAGTGCTCTCAAAGTTACCAAGGGAGAGTACACAAAGCCACAAGCATTCTTTGGAGAAACACTTCAGTGTATTTGGGATAGTTTTTACAGTAGGCCTAATGCTATAGCCATTACAGTCAATAAAAACAAGTTCTATTAACTTCACTGGAAGCTGACTCCAATCTCAGAACAAACTGTTAGTTAGGAGAGGAGGCACAGAGTGCAAAGGAACACATTTTCCTATTACCTCAAAATGTTCACGATTTTGTACAGTCTTCAGTGCTGCAATCCAATCTTCCATCTCTTTTCTGTTATCAGCACAAAGGATGAGCTTCCGGCATGGAGTGATAATCTGAGGAGCGAGAGAAAATTCATAGTGTGTATTCTGGGCACGTCAGTGAGAGGCAGCAGGAGAATATGTTATCACTAGTGTAGTCTATTGGAGTATTTTCAGAGGCAATGAGCTGCACAACAGAACAAAAGTTATTTGCACCTTTCAACCATGTTTCTCTTCCACCGTAACACACCTTGATTCCTTCATAAATGTACAGAACCACAGAGATTTCAGCTGTCGTTCCCAATACTGAACTGAGTAAAGAAATCTCTCAGACCCAAATAACAGCACAACACAAATCAAGCACAGAGCAGTAAAAGCTAATATATTACATATGCAGAACTTGCATAAGGTTTTTTAAAGTATTTAATGACTTTTAAAATTGGCAACAACATAAAAACATTTTGCTAACGCCATAATATACCAGTTTCTAGCAATTAATAAACATGCTCTGTAACATCATACTAAAAACCTGTTTAGGGTCACGACAAGCGGGGAGGGAGGAAGGGAGAAATCAAACAAAATAAGCAATCTGGAAGAGAAAGCACTGTATTTTGAACCCTCATGTTTCCTGAGGGCTTGTTCTGCATTTATTACATAAAAGATATTCCAACAAATGTTCCACTAGCAGCTTGACGTTGTGGTGAGTTTGCCTTCCTCTAAAAATATTCTCCTCAGTGTGTTTTTACCCTGGGCTAATTCCCATGCATTAGTAGCTCTGCGTTAAATAAACAGCTCAGTGTTTTAACAAACCAGTAGAAGACATTTCGGGTGGCCGCAGCTCCCCTCTGCCCGGGAAGGCAGACAGTCTCTGTGTACCCCACCACCAACGCTCTCCCCTTTTGTCAGAGGGCGGCAGCAGAGAGAAATAAAAGCTCTTCAGAGGACCACGTCTGCTGTCCACAGGGCTGCCCGTTCAGCTGGGCTCCAGACTCAATCATAAATCAACATTTATTCTTCCTAAGACAAAAGCCTTTCTTCACCACACTGCAGTTATCTTACTAACACTGTCGCCCCGTGCACACCTCTGTACTGATTTCCATCCAACTGACTTCTTAAATTAAACCAATACTGAAGTGTTTGCAAGATCTGGATTTAAGAAAAGCTGCAATGAGGTTGAGCACCATTAACAAAAAATCAAAAGGCTCCACTTTATGTCAACTCTAAAAACTTCCGGCAGCCCAGGCTCTCCTGCATCTCTCTCCCTCTATATTCTGTACATGAAAAAAATTGTCTACATCACCTGCTTTCCCAGCAAATTGTACCCTAATATCTGAAATAACAGATTATAGGACTGTGTCAGGTTGATGAAGCCCATGTGGCTCTCGCAAGCATGCAAACGAAGTTTGTTAATGAACGCTAAAAAACCACACACATCACCCCAATACGTGACCCCTGTTGACTACCATTTTCCAGTCTGTTTCTTGCTTTTCTCATTATGATTCATAGAACAGATTAAAAATAAAACCCTCTGAAGCTGAACACGAAACTTGATATCGAAATCCATCAGAGCATCCACTAAGAAATGTGCGTGTAATATCAATAAAAAAGATACACCTGAAGATTTCTGCTTTATTTTAAGCTCTTCAATTTTCAAAATATATTTCTTTTCATAGGATAGACTGCAGCATTTACCTGCGATAGCACTAGCTTCACCCAGAAGCTATATACCTATACCTAGAAAAGGGCACTACGGCCACATTAAGTAGGCAATGGAGTTAAATACCTTTTTAAAGCAGGGACTGGTCATTCATATTAGAAACAGAGGTTTGGCATGGAGCACTCTTATCTTGGACAAAATGACCTGATCTGTATCAATTGTAAGCAAACAGAAATAAATATTTACAATTTTCTAAAAATAAAATTTTGAGGAATTCCTTCCTTCTTCCCTGACTTTTCCTTTAAACAATTCCAGCTCTGATAAAATTTGTTCCCAAAGAAGGTAATCACAGGAGTCTTTCTTTTTCCTTGGGAAAGTGGAGAAGTGGGCGGTTAACTGTATTTCCATAAAAAACTCCGCTGTGTAGGGATGGCTACCCTAGAGAAACCTTTTACGGAGCATGAAACACTACTGCAAAAATCAGCGTGAAGTTAGAGAAGAAGGAGCAGCATCTCTGAAGTCCTGCTTAGAGGGAGCAGCTCTTTCCCTGGAAGTAAACCCAAGTTCAAATAATTTGTTCAGACAACGCAGGGCCTCACTTTTTTTCTGGCAGCAAAGCCAAGAACATCTATAATTGCATATGTGCAACAGTGCTCTATGTAAAGTCCAAACATCCCAGGATGAAGCATCCAAGGACCTTTCATCGCTTTAAAACCAGCCGGTTTTTATAAGGAACCGCCAGTTCCTCCAACAAGCCACTGGCACACTCTTGGGCAGTGGGGAAAAATAATTTAAAACAGTTGATAAAATTAATTTATTATCATCATGATCCCATTACAGAACACTCCTATTCAGTGTTGTCTCTGTTCCTATTTTTCTCTCTTTTTTGGAGGAAAAAAAAAGGCAAACGCAAAGTGTATAGTATCATTTTTAAATCACCTTGGAAGACACGATATCTAAAATATTGTCATAAAATACAGAAATGCTGACACTCATTTGATAAGAGTTAATCCTGGATAATTGGAGAGACTGTCCAATATAGAAAATCACTAATTCCTTCTTAAGTCACCTACTGCATCATCTTAAAAATTCCCACATTCAATGTTGGACCATCCTCTGTTCAAAGAACAAAGTTAAAGTTTTTAGGACAAGAGGACAAATAAAGAGATCAAGATTTCATACTTGACTCATCCAGACAAAGAGTCACAGAATTAAAATAAAGGGTCTATTGTGTAACTACAAAACTCCAAATAAAACATAACTTTGTGCAAGATAAATTTATGAAGAGCATTCCCCATTAGTCAGTTCCAAAGCAACATTTGCACTGGGATTTAGTGGTATCGTCACAGAGAGGAAATAAAAGAATATAATCTCAAACCTCACTTGTATTCTAAGGAGGACAAACTGGGACAATTCAGGCTTCCCTGTGAAGGGCAGATAAGATTTTAATGTAACTCGTGTAACAATTCTTTGGGGAAATTAAGAAACCATACAAACCTGTTTTTCTGATTAACATGCAGTGGTGTTACAGTTAAACATTTTAATGAGGATAATTAAGAATCCAGAAACACATTAATAGGGACACTTCCTTCACAGAATAGTTAACAGTTCTCGCCTTTCACACAGCCTCAGACACCCACCAGCCAACACCAGCTCCCTCGTGAGCATCAGACACTCCTGCTTTCCCTGGTCTCTTACCTGCACAGGCTGATGTGCAACAGGCAACCCCACAACACTGCTCCTGAGTAAGGGCAGAACTGAGATTAACAGAAACATGCTCTCACTCACAGGGACAGAAAACCACTTCTCCTACCACTTTTACCTCCTCCTACTCGAGCCAGTAATTTCAACTCCAGACATCCATCCACCTGTTGAAGGATACTAACAGAGGGAGAAAGGCTATTACATACACTGCGCTGTCTAGATGAGACCGATGATCAATCTAACGGGTCACATCAAAAAAATAAAGCCGCCTTGTCGTGTCCAAAAGAAGTCACAGCAATCTTCCCCCCAAAAAGCTGTCCTTTTCTCAGCCAGGGAGTCCAGGGTGCTTGTGCTCAGCTACAGCCGTGATGAGCCAGTGCTCTGGAACACCAGGCTTGGTTATCCCTGTTGGCAAACGTGGCTACAAATGAGCATGGTCCAGCTATTTTTTATGTTCCGGCTACAGCTTTTGACTAACATCCTGGAACAGTATATTCCACAGGATGACGACGCACTAGGTGAAGTAGCATTTCCTTTTACTTGTTCTAAATTTACAAAGCAGTAATGTCATCCAGTGACCTCTTGTTCTCATATAAACGGCGAGCACAAAAACAACGATCTGATGGCTTTTGAGGTAGGACGGGGGCTGCCTTGCTAGGAGTTTAAAAAAAAAACACAACAAAGTTTTAAGATTTATTTATAATCTCATACATTTTTGGCCTGTTTGGGGATTGGCAGAACTTTTGAGTGTTCCTGCCCTGAAACAGCTCAGAATTTTATCTAGATATGAGCAATTACGTAAATTAAAAGTGCTTGTTCTTCCTAAAAAGGGAATATTAAAAGCTGACATACTTTTTTGATCCTAAATGCTATTGAACTTTTGGGTGTGGTTCTTTAGATTTCACTCCTTAGTAGCAACTGGATGCCCAGATACCCATGTGCCCAGAGCTCACCACAAGGTAACTTTATTGAGACCTAAACTGACTGCCAAAGGAGCTCAACAACAGTCATGGAGAAAAAAAAAATGCTGCCAATCCCTCTAAATCAATCTCAAGGAGCCGTAAGGATGGATGGGAAGGGCAGGAAGGCTTAAAGACATTTCAAAGCCTGTGTAAGGACACAGCTTAATTGACAAACTCCTCTCCGAGTATGAAACCCAGAAATATCTTTTGCGGGAATTCTGGTGACAATCAACTACCCAGCAGGTCACCCCCTTTGCAGACAGTTATGTGCCCTCTATGCAGATGAGTCATCTCAAATCTATCAGAGAAATTCTCAATCTTCAAGCTTGCTCACTCTAAACCTAAAAAAAAATCTAAATCTGAAAAAATCCACGCCTTCTTTGGCTGTCTTGTGCAAATACTGATGCTCCCCTGACACTTCTCCAAAATTTAGCTTCATCTCCTCTGTTCTACCTCACAGAGCACATGCCCTTTTACCAGCTGTTAACCCCCACCCCTCGTGTTGACCCCCAGCTCCCCTGTCCAAAACTAACACCAGTTTACTGACATTTCAAATCAGGCCAGCTGGCAAATGACAGAGCCAACCGAAGAAAATTTCTCATTTCACATTCTAAAAATGGACTGGATGTCCCTGGATGTCCTTCCCCAATGAACAGCTGTGAATAATTGGATTAGAAAGGCAGCCCAAAAAAGACTCCTTATATTAGACCAAATTTTAAATAGAAATCTGCTATACTTCACCCTTTGGTGTTTTGCTGTACTGAGCAACCTTCCTCCACCCAACAGCCGGAGCTTAAACTTCATTCTCTGGTCTTGCTGCCATCAAAGACAACTTTATCATCTCTGCTCACTTCCTCTTTCAGCATTTTTTGGCTGCCCAGAAACTTCTCAGCAAAAAACTGACAGTCTGGCCAAACATGCGTTGGGACTGTTTGTTATCACAGTAGATCTGGTGAGCTCAGTGACCACAAAAGATGGCAAAACAAGTTAAGATCACACTGGCCCAATCACGGAGCTGGCTGAAGAAATGCTGCAGGGCGAGACGGGGCGGGGGGGACATACAACTTTGCTAAATATAGCTTTTCTGATGTGATACATTTCTCGGAGTGGCCAAAAGCGGGTGCGTGAGAACACCTGCTCGTTCTGACTGCTTCCTTTTACTCACATCCTGTTCAAATATAGTCAAAGGTGCTAGCCATAAATCCCCCAAAGAGATGCTGGATCATTCCAAACAGCTGACGATTTGGGTACAGGGACAACAGGAATTTCTGGAGCTCAAAAGACCTAGGAACTGCAATCAGAAAAAACAAAATAGCTGTGAGAACGGTGTTGGCGCAGGAAAAAACTTCAGCTCAATCACATATGGGCAAAGGTGAGGAAAACGTCCACCGTGTGTAGCTCATTGCTATGTCTGCTTTTATACATTGGAGTATATTGTATCCCATGAACCCAAAAACCCAGGAAGGAAAATTGGGTGAGATTATAATGAGGACTCAACCTATTTTATCCACTTCAGCTCCTGTTCCAGCAGCGGCGGTAGTGAATTGAACACTGGTATACGTTAAAACGCCTCGCCTGGGTTCATCAGCGAGATTCATGAACCAGCAAAGCCACGGTGTATTTCAAGCACCGTTCCTGAACTCACAGACGGCAAAATGGACTGTTTGGATTAAGCAGTGCTACTCCCTCTGCAAACACACAAGGTTAAAAAGAAGACTGTCAAAAGGAGAGAAGAAAGGAAAATTAAAGTATGACTTTCAGACTCAGTTCTTTACACTTAAAATTTTAAAAGCCTGTCTCATTGATGTTCTGAAACAATTTGGAGCTGAGCATCAGGCCAGCAAAGCCTTAGACAGCAAGTCAGCACGACTTTAGCAGGTCCCTATAGATTGGAAGAGAGAAGTAATACGAGTACCAATGCTTAGACTCACAGGGGACCGAGGCTTACCTTCCTCCACAGACAACACCCCTCTTCCGATTTGCAATTCAGCTTTCACCCAGTTTTGCCAACAAATTCAGACCTGTTAACTCACTGCAGAGGTCAGTTAGATCTCTTTAGAATTGCACTGATTCTCTTTACTAAAATCCTGGATGTTACTCTGAAGGGCAAAGGAAAAAAAAGCTTTTCATATGACACTGGAGGAATGCACCAGTTTTATATTTATTTTGACAGGGCAAGATCTTTATTTCCTGATAAGATCATAGGTCTTCCACCTATGGAAACTTTCATTTCCACCAAATAAAACAAGTCGTTAATGTTCTTATAGTCATGCCAAGTTCTGCCTTTTCTTTTCTTTTCTTTTTTTTTTTTAAATAGCAATAACAAGATTTTCCTCAAAGCCCTAAGTGCCCAACTTTCCGTTTGCACTATACCAGGTATTTTATCCCCAACTTCCACATGGAAGTGTTTTACCTTCATTTTCCATCTGTAAAATTCAGGACAGCTCATTTGCATAGAAAAATAGGTACAGCACATGGTGTGGTGTCTTTAGGACCATTTTTATATTATTGGGTTCATTCATCTTGTAATATACACCTTGTCTGCCAGGGGTTGAACACTATGAGCGCATCTTCTGTGGGCACTGGCGTTGGCACTTATGGCTGCTGCGCTGCACCCGCAGATCAAGTTCAACTCCTGCTGACCCTCCATCTGCGCTTTCTCCCACTCCCTGTCTTCCCCGATGCTCCAGCGGGAAAGCAGACCAGACAGAGTGTTCCCTGGGAAAATTATCATCTCTCATACCAGGGTCACATTCCTACATGCTTCTGGAAACTCTGTTCCTAAACAAGGCACATTCCTCTTTTTGGCAACTGGTAAGAGGAGCACAGACAAGGAGAGCGATTTTAGGATTTTTGCAACCACTTAACAGATGTCAAAACCTAAAGAAGGTCTTTGCCACTGTTAGCAGGTATAAATACAATCCTGGTAATTCATGCATGTTAATCACAAGAGATCTACAGGGATGGAGCAGCACCAAATGGGAAGGGACAGGGCTGCCATGCCAAGTGCCAGAGCATCTTAGCACAGCTCCATTATCCATCCACCCTCCACTTCATGCAGCAGATGCACACGCATCCCTTCTTCATCTGGTTTCCAAAGGATGCAGTCCTGCCAGGAAAAGAGTTCCCAAAGAGAACTACCCTGTTCAGAAAGGGCAGCAGATTTGGGAAGGTAAAGGATATTTCAGAGAAACCTTCCTATTCACTCAAACAGAAGCAAAACCATGAAGAACAGAGGGGCAGGTCAATGTTCCCCAGTGGTAGAGCTGCTGTCTCAGTGGGCTCATACACATCAAGGCTAGCACCTAATAAATCACAGGATTGAGCAATAAAAGACCTTGTCCACGGTAGGAAAATGACCTGTTACTGACAGCTGATTGTTAGTAACAGCTCCTCACAGCCCCCTAACCTCAGCTGTGTTGAAAAGAAGCTGGTAGCTAAAACAATAGAAAATTAATAGCTTTCAACGGCTTGATGAACCCAGGAGCTTTCCACACTGGGTCACCAGGCAAAGACAAGTCCTGTTTCAAGCACCGTAACAGTGAAACCATCACAAGCACCACAAGCAGGGAGACCTCATTTCTGCAAATAATATTAGCAAGCCTCTCCCTGCCTGTCAAAATGACCAGAGTAAAGATGTGCATAAAAAGGAAGTCTTTTCCTTCTAGAGCAACTCCTATGTAAAACTAAACCCATCGTGTTCTCAAATGGCTCCCTGTTTACCGCAGGTTGTTCTGCCTTTGCGTCCTCACCTGGAAGGAGGAGAAGACGCTGGAATCTGCAGTCTTGCTCAGGAAGGTAGATAAAGCACCAACGCAGCAGGAAGGTTAAAAAGAGCAAAGAGATTATCAAACAAAAGCTCCCAGTGTTCAGGCACAAGGGCAGTAACAGACGCTGATTTCAAAGCAGTAAACTTCCCTCTAGAGAAAACAAAAGCTCTTCACAAACAGTTCACCTTTGCTTTCCAGCTCGCTCTCTATCCTGTCTCACGGTAAAATACATAAAAGCTCAGCCTGACCTCTTTCTCTTACAGTAGCTTCATCTTTCTTAAAAACTCCCTGCATATTTTGGGGTCATTCAGTAACGTACAGTAGCAATCGCCAGATCTCTCCACCCACAGCAACTTCTTCCAGACCCTCTAACTCTTCTTCCATGTTTCTCCTCTCTTCGATGGTTTTTCTCCAGATTTTTCCTTCTTTTGTGCAAGCAGACTAATGACCAGCTCCTGCAGGAGGCTGGATTAAGAGTCCTAAAAATCCTTGACATGAAAGGATTTTAAATGACTGTTTTCATTGACTAACAGTGACTCAGAATGGTCTGTTTACCAAAGGGCCTTTTCTCAAGCAGAAAAAAAAAAAAAAAAAAAAACCTGCACTGAAGTCTGGATTACAAACTACTAAAATAGCAAAGTATTTTGAAACTGCATGGTTCTGACAGGAAATGGGGACCGAACTGCACTTAATGAAGGGAGGGGGGAAAAACAGCAGAGAGATTCTGGACATGGCAATTCATGGCTCTACTCCTATTTTCACTTGCTTATAAAGGAAATTCTGACAGCTGCCAATATAAACAGAGTAAGAGCACTAGCGGAGAGCGTACAATTCCTGAACGTGTACACACACATGGGTGTGGAAGAGACGACAACCTCCAGCAAAGCCTGACTTTCTAATGTGTGCTCTAATTTTGTCCAGTTTAGAGAAGAGAGTTTGAAAAGGTGGAAGGAGGAGCCATCCCTTTCACCAGTCCCCCTTTTCTAATCTTTCCCTTCTCCAAACCTTAACACGGCAATCCATGACTGTGTAGAAAGGAGCAAGGTGAGGAACCAGGACAGTTGGTGACTCCCGTAAGTCTTTTTTTGTCCAATTCTGAGAGCTGATGCCTTCCCTCTGGGTCCCTCGCCCCCGTGCTGAGGAAGCAGGGGAGGAAGATCCCCTCCCTCGCTAGGAAGCCCGGTGACTCCCTGCAGCAGACATTCAAGCCCATTTTTCTCAAAGGGCTGAGGCCACACAGGCCAGTTTGGGGAATCTGTGCGAGTGTCAAACCACGCAGGTTTCCCTGATCTCTATCAGCCCAAGCTCGAAGTCCAAGTCTGACTTTTCTGCAAACAAGCCTGTAACAAAAGTTCTTATATTCTTTCTCCTCATAAAAATTAAGTCACATGCTCTTTCTTGATGCTTGTATTTCAAACCAGCACAAATAACCTCTGATCTGGGTTCTTCTTGTTTCAGCAGTGCCTTACAGGCACACAGCTCCTGCCCTGGACACGAGCAGCAGACTTTCTGCCTGACGTATAGTTTCAGCAGCTCTGTGCACTCTTTCAAAACCAAACTCCTAAGAGAAAACTTCACCACATTCTCTCCTAAAAAGCATGTATTTTCACTTAAAAGCACTAATACAAATAATTCAATTTGACACAAAAATCACAGAAGAGGCAAAGGCACTTTCACTTCATTGTGAAATGAATTTGCAGACATCAACAACATACTCTCCCCATCAGGAAGCACCCTCAGCACTTTCATCTTTTGTTAAAGTTCAAGCACTTTGCCCTGTGTTTTTAGGAAAAGTTAATTACCCCAAAATGAAGATTCATGCTATTTCTCCACAGCATCAACAAGCCCTGGGACAATACAGCAAAAATATACAGTCTGAAGGAGATCAGGCAGTCACATAACACTTCACAAGACAGAAACTGGCATCTTTGCTGCTGAATAAAGTCACTACTAAGTAACAAGGTTGTAGTAACAAAAAATTGTAGCACACCTCAGGCTTCCGTTCAGCTGGAGAACGACATCCATACTGCGTCTCAGAGATGACAGCATGCTCTGATTCAGGAGCAACAGCAATTCCCTGTTCCTCAAGCTACCACAACCATTGTCGCCTCCAGTCATGCAAGTGCTCTGAAAGAGAGGTATTACTCTAATCTCAATACTTCCTCTCTCCTGTGACATTGGGCAGGGTGAATCATCAGTTAATAAACTATTTCTTAACTGATGGGTGCAGCATTTCCAACAGCACCGCAGGCACATCTCCCTTTACCCCAATTCTGGAGAACTTATCTACACAAACCCACACAGGAAAGAACACTTGAACAGTGAGTTTGTAATAAACTTATTCCAAAGAACTTGAGCTCCTGATGCTCTGTTATGCTGGCACAGGTGCCGCCTTTCTCAGTGCTGAGTCCAGAAAACTTGGACTCCTGCTCTTACCTTTCACGTTCAATCTTCCTCTAAACTAGTGTCCAGAGCAGCCTACTCCTTCAGAAAAAAACCTAAACAGATTGCTTGACATGCGATTAATAGGATTAATCTCCTCTGTGGTCAGTCTTTCTGAGCTATGTTCCACTTGCTACAAGCTGATTAGCTGTCTGCTTAAGGAGGAGCTGGGATAAGTTTCCTTCTGACGGCAGTGGAGAGGCAGGCGCTGACTGTAATAATATGCTGTTTCCTGTCTGCGGCTGAGCTGAGAGGTACTTCCCAACAGAAAAGGGTTTACAGGAGCCCAGGAGCTCAAGCTCCACCTCTTCCAGTGAAGAGCCTTTAACTACGGAGGAGGGATCAACAGCATGGCTCCTGGCGCTCAACAACGAGCTCTGACCCAGCTTCACTTCCACTAAAGCCTCAGAAAGAAGAAATCAAACTACACAGATCCCTCTCCACAGACAGGAGCTTTCTCCTATGGGATCTCAAAGGTCTGAATAAGAAGGGATGGGAAGCGAATGTTGTAATCCATGTTATGTGAATGAGGGTAAAAGTCCACACCACCACACCACCGTTTGCTAGCAATAACTGGAAAACAGTCACAAAACCTCCATGTAAGAATCATATTGAAACACAAAATATACACCTGGAAAGATCTGATATCCTTCCTAGCCTCCCTCCTGTTGATGACAGGTATTTTTTATTAGCATTAAAGAACATATATTTTAGATTTTTTTTCCCCTTTAGCTTCATACAAATCCTGCACAAGGCAAGACAGGGTCAACGAACTGATAAGGAATCACTCCATCAGCTTGCCAATGGCATTGAAGGCAGCAGCTTCACTGAGTTGGCATCTTGTAGAAAAGAGCAGATCTTCAGCCAACATACCAACTGGATGAGTAAGAATTTGTTGCCCACACAAACACTTACAAAAATGGGCCTAAGGAGATGACCCAAAGTCCTTTCAAAGACTCTTGAGGGGATAGCTGCAGTGGCAAAGTGCTGGCCTGAGCAACAGACAATAGAGCGACCGGTGCCCCCCCAAACCTTAGAGGCTTCATAGGGGAGAATGGGCACGCTGGATGGTTCAGGGCCACGACACCAGTAAAGCAGTCATTTTGAGAGAAGTATCTCCAAAACCCAGGCCTTCTGGCACGATCCAGAGAAAAAAACTATTCCAGGTTCAAAGTATGAAACTCATCCTCATCATGTATTTTGTTTTAATGCTCCTGAAGCAAATGCAGGCTAATGCATTAGACAGGCACATCAATCAATCAAGTTACTGGGAAATTGCACTGTCCAAGAAAAAAAACTGTTCACGGAAACAGATGAAGTCCCACTGGGAAGAACCAACATGCCCAGTGTGATCCCAAATCATCTGCTTTTTAGAAACCACAAGAGGTTTTGAGGGTACAGCTGGGAAAGCTTTGCTCAGAAGTTAGGGTCAGGCTTTGACCTCACCCATCCAGTGCTGCTGGTCTCTATTTCATAAGAAGTACAAATGTAGGCACACGCTGACAGCAAGAATCCAGGCTAAAAGATGACCAGTCTCTTTGAAATAAACAGGTCTGAAGTACCAGGACAACATGATTATCATTGAGTTTGTACCACAGCAGATCCTCTCTAAGGCCCCATGAAAGACAGCAGCCCTAGGAAAATCCACTGGTGAGAGACCTACAAACCAGGTACTAAGGGATCATATGTACAAAGAAGCAGTCACAGCCCGGGCATCCCGAAAGAATTTACCTTGTAGACGTATGACTTAGGAGGACAGAGACAGCAGAGATGTGACAACCTGCAAATATTACATATACAGTCCCCCTGAGAGAGGAGAGGCCTGGCATGGGGCTGTTAGATGACTTGTTCCCGGAGGCTTCCTGCTAAATAACTCTGCAGCCACACTGCCTGACCTAAAGGAACAATAGCTAAACATAAAGCTTTTCCTTACACCTCTCAGGGGACGGAGCTGTACAACATCTTAAACTCAAAGATGCCCCTAGTCACTTGCTCCCAGCCCATTCTATAATCACATACCTATTAACTCTGGGTAGCCATCCTGAAAACTATCCCATTGCAAACCGGATATACTTACTGAAGAAATCTATGCAAGATCAACTAAGTAAACAACGGCAGAACCTATATTACACACTCTTCCTTTTAGAGGAAGAGCTCTGTGTCTTAATACTCACTTTTCTCGCTCTGCTGCCTGCTGACAGCAGACAAATTAGCTGTCAGACTTATGTCCTATGTAAAAGGTTTAGTGGCAGCTCTATTTTTTAACCTTATTCCTCTGTTTACTCAACATAATCTTTGTTGGCTCCATGCTCTGGTTTTCTTCTCTCATGGTGCTGCCTCCCCGTGCTCCTCACTGCCCTTTCACCACTTTCTCCTCTGACTGGTCATCCCTTATTAACTCTCTGTTTTGAATCCATATTGTTCCCCTGAGTGGTTTATCTCGTGTTTTTGTTTCCCGTCTCCTTTGTTAGCACCTTAAGGAGTGCCATTCACACAACCTGACCTGCAGAATCTATACATTAAGAAGTACAGATGCCTGGACAGATTCTGAGTTTCCTCAGAAAGAAACCTTTGCTCTTTCGTAAATCCAAAACTACCAGTCTCCATTGAAGAAAACACAGAAAGAAAAAGAAAACCAGAACATCTGAAACTCCAGAATAACTGTCTCTGCTATGCAAGGCCAAACATTGGATGTTTCTGGTTTAGGATAAAAACTCAATAGTGAGTCCCACTGATTTGAAACAGGAAAAAAAAGCATCAAAGAACTCTGAATTTTAGAAAGGAACCAAGCTGGGGAGGTGGAGGGGGGCAAACAGAGTGCTCTCAAAGATAACGGCAATACTGCAAGGAATCGAAAGCACTGATGGCAGTGATGTGGCAGAACAAACAGCAGCAAGACTAGGCAACCTTCTGATATTCTAAGTGCTTTTATAGCTCATGGTAAACCACAGTCAAACCCCTCTGTAAGACATTTATTGAAAGAGTAGATAGAAATTAAGAGGAGAGATGTTTTTCTTGAAGTTTACCTGAGCCCCGTAGTACAATGATCAGCTGGAGACAGCGTGAGCTGTATCTGCTACTTGAGTCTCAATGTAATCCTATATTTTTTACCTCCTAGGGAAGGCAGGGACTAGCAGAGCCTGATCCCATAGTCATGGAAGTAACTCTTCACTGTTGGATTTGGATGGGGCAATCTGAGAGAGCAAACACACTATTTCCTCCTGTCCCTACACATAGTGTCCCTGACAGAGGTTAGATCTCTCCCAACTATAATAATAAGCAAAACAGTAACAGAACATTTGCTCACCTGAAAAATCAGTCTTTATTTACATATGAGAAAACTAAAGCACGACAGAAGAAAAAATGCTTTACTAACAAGTAAATAACTTCACATTCTTGAAAACGTATCCCCTACTGAAATCACTGCAGAATCCTTCTCTCTGGGTACACACACTGACACCTGATAGCAATATTTACTATCAGACCCAGATGTGCCTCCTACTCGTCCAATTATGGATGCAGAAAGTGTTTTCAACCTTAGAGAAAGTGTTGGGGTTTCATCTGCACATAGGGTGGGCCCCACAGCTGCTTTGCACAGGTACTGAAAAAGCAAAACTTTACAGCTATGTAACAGCAATATCCTTTGCTAGATGTTTAAAGCAGTGGGTCACTACTGCTGCAGCACAAGGCACGCTGCTCAGTCTTGGCCACTGCCTGCAGGTCACCATCCTACAGGATCAGCTTCCTCCCTTCACCTGGATTGCTCCCTGCTTCACCTTGTCTTAGATCAACACAGCCTCCGTTCTCCACACCCTCCTCTCTCGTCCCTTTTGAGCCCTGTGGAGGATGCAGGGAGGTTATTGCTGTTACCCAACTCCCAAGCTCACACTGCTGCTTGACACTCACCCTGCGTGGCCGCTGTTACTGGCTTTTTTCTGCACACCAGGTGTTTCCCCCAAAACGGAGCTTGCAAAACACCTGCCTCTCAGAAATCCAATCATCTTTTCTCCCTGTTACTAGCCTGGAGAAAATGAAGCAGCGACACAACCACGTTTCCAGATTGCAAATATTTAGTGAATATTTCACATCTAACAAGCATCCTAAACCAATTCCAGTTATTGCTGTGCAACTTCTTTTTGTTTCTCCTTTTGCTTTGCCACTACATACAGTGTGCATATATAAACACATATATAGCTACATACTTTTTAGTGAAAGAGGCTACAAAGATTGTTCAGATATTTTTAAACTCTGCAAAAGAGAATGGATGTGGGGGAAAGATGCAAGAAGAATGGAAAATAATGCAAAAAATCCTACCGTGAAGCTGTTGTTGACATTCTTAGTGCTGGATTCTGCCACACTGGCATCCGTCAGATCCACCTCATCAAAAATAATGGACTGGAAAGAAAAAATTCAAAACCCCAATGAATTGTTCATAGAATAGTTTAGGTTGGAAGGGACCTTTAAAGGTCACCTAGTCCAACCCCCCTGCAACGAGCAGGGACATCTTCAACCCGATCAGATTTCTCAGAGCCCCGTCCAACCTGAATTGTTGAATCTGATGTACAAGCAGCAGACCCAAAGGGATGTGCCTGTATACCTGCCTAGAACACCCCATCACTTTTGTGATCTGAGGGAAAGGCCCAGCACCAACACCACGAAGGACTTGGAAGTCAAGGTCCATACACTGGGGCTTGCACTTGCCTGTCTTCAGTCAGTGAACACAATAACTTTCTTTTTATTAAGGAATTATTTAAAAAAAAAATAATTGTAGGCTTTGTTCTTGTGAAAGGAGACAGATTTATATCTAGTTGATTATCAGTGTATTAAACCAGAAGCATGACAGCTCTGATTTGATAAATTCCAGCCTTGCTTGTCTCCTCCATTTTCTCTTTTCATTCATATTTTCTCCCTTCTTTTTCAACTTCTATTGATTCAGAGCCGATTCACTACTAAAATGCACCAAGGGGGAAAAATGTGGAAAAATCAGTGTTACAGGTCAAGACCTTACCTTAGCAGTTTTTGCATAGTAGAGTGTTCTTCCTCGCAGCTTAAAATATCGTCTCTTCCAGCGCTGGAAGGAGCTGGTCTGTTTCATCAGCATCCCCTCTTTTATGATAGTCTACAAAACAAAGAGGGGAGAGGAGTGAAGCACACATTGTATTTACAGGCATCTTTTACGCTCTCCCACTATATACCCGTACCAAAACAGACCGGAGTTTGAGATCAATAATCTTAGTGCCCTCTGCTGGAAGTGCTTAAAAAATTCATTCAACATAAATGAGTGAATTTAACGAGATTAAACCGTCACCATGCATAATCCACACTGGGGTGAGGTTTTATCCTTGTCTCCAGTGCTATCACGATACCAAAAAAGATAAATACCTTATGACTGAATGAGCATTTCAAAGTCTAACAATGACTCGGGGAGCATAACAGTTAAACTCACTGAGGTCAGATTTCAGCTGTGGGTAATTGTGCCTTTCATTTAATTGGCATTTGATGACAAGCACATATGCACCACAGTATATTTGTCCCTATATCCAGCTCTGCCTTGTGAAATTATCAGCATCTACCTGGGACAGAGCTGGCAAGCTGCAGGCCCACGGGGTGAAGAGTGAAACCAGAGCGAAGAAGGAGCTATATCCAACTTCAGCATTTGGTATTCTTCAGATAGTCTTGGCCCTGCCTCAGTACTCTCTGGCTGGCTGCCATTTCCCAGGGCCGGAGTGCCAAAACCGTCTACGCACACTGCCTTTTTTTTTTTTTTTTTTCTTTAACTGCTTTATAACTAGATCGACATACCAGCATACACAGTCCCATATGCTCACTCACATACTATGCATACATAGGGGTATGTATTTAATCCACATGCACTTCATTCTACTTCGACAAATACATTTGATTCCTTTGCCCAGGACAGATTTTGAATACCAACAGCTACATGAAAATAATCTCAAAAACTGTAGCTTAGAAAGAAAAGGCAGAAAAGGCAGAGCTGAGGGATCAGACTCAATTTACTGATTGAAGATATTGCCCAGAAACTGCAAATGGTGCTTTCAGGCCTCAGTACGACGAGAAACCCACTTTTCTCCCCAAGAAACAGCCCCCAGGAACCCACTTCTTGCTGAGAGAGCCGGATGCGATAAACACACAGTTAAAACACAGGAAACAAATGGTCCAATAATCTTGTAAGACAGGTTATTCTGTATCTTGATGCCAGGAAAATGACACAACTTTAACATACCAGAGGTCTCAGTGTAACTCAGG